>NC_073694.1:72121140-72721140 GCF_029784165.1 Wyeomyia smithii | reverse complement strand
CTATTGTACTATTGAAAATAGTCAAGCCTTGTCAAAACGAAAAATTCGACCTCTGATTGGTCGTTATTAATTGTTTCCCAAGCACGGTCGACAGAATCATATACCTTGCAATTGAATACATGCTATTTGGCCTATATAAGAGCCTGTTTTAGCCGAAGCCGATCATAATAGTTCTATACAGCGACAACAGCAGTCGTCCTTCCTTAGCAGTAGCACTAGCCCTGTGGTTGGTCACCACGTCTCAGGAGCAGCGCGGTTCTTCTCAGCGTGTGTCGCCAGACTGCCATTATTCCCCCCGTGTTGGGGCAGCATTAAGATTGCCAGCAGGAAATCCAATTTTGAACATCAAAATGCCTTTTTGAAGGCAAATAAACAAGTCATTGAAAGTTAATAATTTTTGACAACGCAAGCAAGCATTCTGTGTTGGATCCTAGCAATTTAAATCTGTCGCACCCGTCTAATTAACTGAATGTGAAATAGCTTCCACAGTGCATGTTGTCCGTGTATCTCAATTCCTCCACCGTTAGGGCAGCTCAAAGGTTGCGATCAGCAACCGATTTTGAACCGCAAAATGTCTCTTTCAAGGCAAATAAACAAATAATCGATGGTTAATAATTTTCTGGCATCAACACAAACAGACATTCTGTGCGCGATGCAATCAAATTCCGTTGTAGTTGTCTAATTTTTACTTTATTTAGTTAATTTAGTTGTTGGGGCAGCGCAAAGGCTGTAATCAGCAGAACCGACTTTGAATAACAAACTGCCCTGTTAGAACGCATTCACAAAAGCAGTTAGTTCGACTGTGCAGAGCTAATATGAAGTCGATTCAATCAATCTGCATGAACAGAATTTCGTCGTCTCCCAGCTGCCAAGTTGTCACATGATGCAACAAGCAACAGCGAGCAAACGAAATCGCTTGATGTTACAAACCGCAATAAGATACGGGTTAAAACCGTTGCGTGTATGAGAGCACCATCGGTGTTTATTCGCTGGATACAAAAATCCTATGCGAATTGTGGAACAATTTGTCTGAAGAACATTAGAGAATTGGAAAACTGAACTGAGAGGCGTGGCCTATTTCGTAGCACCCTTCGACTATAAAAGAGTGTTTCTGGGAAATCTAGCTACATTCATTAGTCGGAAGGTGAGTTGGATGGACCGTCCACAACGTTGACAGCAGTAGCAGCAGATATCAGCACTCAGCAGTAACAGAGGATAGCAGCGGGTTGCGCCTGTGGCTGCCTTCAAATTAAACAAATCACTTGCCCTGTGGTTGGTCACCACGTCTCAGGCCTCTGCCAGGCTGAACGCCAACGCGAGCGATCGGGCGAGATTTTTGCCGTACATCAGCCGGCACTCCCTCTAATGGAAAATTTGGATCATTTTGTTCAGAAGAATATTACTGTCGGTAATATTACAGAGATGCGATTGCATTATATCCGATATGTAATTGAACAATTGTTCTTTTGAGAACTAATAAAACACTAAGTTTGAAGAGTTAATAGCTTTGGGTACCAGTAGCAGTATGGTAACAGCCTCAGCGGTAGGTGCAGCCGGTATTTCCCTGAGGCCGATGTTATAAGAAGTAAATGGAAGCGGCACGGCGAAACAGTTCGGGTGTGCTAAGACGCGCGTCATTTTTCGTTGTTGATATTACTCCCCACATGAAACGACGCGCTTTCGTACGATAGCGGCGGTATTAGCGGTAGATGCATTTGCCAACACTTACTCCAGTAAAGCCGTGTCTAATTTTCAATGTGAAAACACTTTTCTATTGTGTTGGCCGTGCGCATTAGGCCTTTGCCAGGCCAAACGCGAACAGTGGCGCGAACCGATTCTCCCGGCCGTAGGTCAATGTACAGCCGTAAATAGAGCTGTGTAAAAGTATTCTACTTCAATCTTGCGGTCGTGGCTTTGCACACAACCCTCCTGTGATTTTTATGCTGAATCTAGGCTTCTAACAAATCGATCGAAAGAGTCCATCTCGTTTTCCCTAATCTCGTCTACATCATTATTAATATGTGTAACTGACGTGGATGGGCTAATTGTGCATTCATAAGTATTGGCAATTTTCAATGGTGGGCTGCGACTTCTGTTTGTTGAAGGGGATCTGTTTGTTTGTATGTCTTCACCGGTTCTTTTTATTCTGGTTCGATTTTCTTTTGCATTATCTGTACATTGCTGGCTATCTTTTTCCCGTTTCTTCTTTGTTGTTTTTGGTACGTTTTCCTTTCCGTTTGTGGGGTTTGAATGTTGTTTCCGAATTTCATCTTGGTACTCAAGAATGTTAAGTTTTAGTTTTTCAATTTCTGCGTCCTTGTCTTTGTTCATTTTGATAAGCTGTTCTATTTGTGCGTCTTTTTTTGCATGGCTTGTTTCAGTGCCGTCAATCTCGCTTGATCTAGTCGTGGTTGAGCGACAGTCTTAGCATATGTATTACCGTTGTTGCCAATCAATTTTCTGGCTTCGGTAAATGAAAGGTTCTGGTCTACTTTAATATGGATGATTTCTATTTCGCGTTGGTATACTGGGCAAACTCGGCTGCTTGGTCTGTGACTGCCCTTGCAGTTGAGGCAAAGCGCCTGTTCATTGCAGTGTTCACCATGTTCTGGTTCTGAGCAGTTGAAGCAAATTTTGGGATTTGAACAACGAACTTTCGCATGCCCGTATTGAAAACAAGCATAGCAAATTATGGGATTGGGGTAATACTTTCTGGTTTTCAGTAGTGTAACGCCTATTTTCACGCGTTCTGGGAAAGTTGTTTTTCCGAAAGTGAGTATCAGAGCCGGTGTGTTTTTGGGTGTACCGTTTTCGTATCGAGTGATCTTTCGTACATCGATTACTCCTTGGTCGCGAAGGTTTTCTTTAATAGCAGCTTCCTCGGACATTTCGATTGCTTCATAAGATGAAATAACGCAGGCTACATTCAATTTTGGGTGAGGTTTGATGGTAATGGGTGTTTTTTTCTCGTCTAGTGGGTGGGTCATCATTTTCAGTTTTTTAACCTGTGTTGGGTTTCTTACATATAAGATGTAGCTAGCGCCTTGATTTTCACTTTTTCCTCCTTCAATCTGTCCCGCTGCCTGCTCAATGGATTTTCCTATTAAGAAAGGATTTCTTGGAAGCTTGCTCTCGTCGTTGGGAGTCATTTGAAGAATGGTAACTTCGCCGAAGTCATTTCCATGATCTCCCCAGTCAGGGAATGTTCTATTATATGGCCTAGATTGGCCGCCACCGCTAGTGGTGGCCATGTGCTATCTTCGACCAACTTTTGAGGTTATGAACTCGAACAAAAGACGTTGTGAAACAATAGCACGGTTTCTATTTAGTTGCGCCAAGCGTCTCCGAAAAATGAATATTCGTTTTTTGTAGACAAAAAGATCGTAATTCAGACTAACTTCGTTAATTTGGATAGAGCAAAACACTTTTTATAACACTCTCTAACTACGCGTAATTCCAATATCGGTTACCGGCCTATTATAAAGAGCAAATACAGAGCGAAATAAGACTCGACTGCCTCGATCGGTGGTATGAACCGAACTCGTCAAATTAACATAATTCATTCTTTGACAGCAAATAGTTTTATTGATTAATTCAAATCGAAAATTACGTGTAAATTTTCAAACAGAAATACGTTGTTAATCACTTGTGGTGTACAAGCGTCACATGATGAGTGTATTGCTACAACGAAATCAATTCACAGGTGTACAAGGCTGACGTCACTGGTAGCGCTCTCTGGAAACGTATTGCTAGTATTGTAAAACTTTACACATGTTGACATAACATGGCATACCAATGGTACAGTCTTTTTTTTACTGTCTTCTAAGGATATGTTTCTGTTATTGTTTGTGATACCTATCCACGCTGGCAGTCCGGTAGTTAGGGGCCGTTCAATAATTACGGGGCAAATAGGGGGGAAGGAGGGCTGTGCAATTTTCTTACGCTATCTTACAAGGGTGGGAGGGGGGTGAATTGATTATCTTATATAAGAAAAACATTGTCAATGCAGCTGTTTAAATAACCATGTTCATGTAAGTGTGGAGGGTAAATTTCAAAAAAAGAAAATTACGGAAGAACGATTAACTCGAATTAAGGACAGAAGAGGAAACGAAGTATTGTGCGTGCTTCAGGATGATAAAACTAAAATGAAAATCTGTATATGCTGGCAGCTAGCCTCTTATCCAGCCACTCCTATCCCACCACCTCCACGTGGTGCCAGCTGGGATACGAGTAACCAAGGGAAGATCGGGTAACCAACCCCGGTGGGAACTTGGTCGTATGCTGACAGGGAAGGAGGGCTCTTTCGAGTTTCCGAGCGTCTGTCCTCCATGTTAGGTGCGGCTCAAAACGGCGTCTGTACTCCAGGTTAGGTGCGGCCGATTACCGTCCTCGTGCCAACGTGGGACTCTAAACAGTGTTGTGCACGATAGTCCTCCGGCGAGACAGGGGGTTGGTGCGCAGGCCTTACAAGCCGCCACCATAAAACACTCACAAGTAATGAACGAGGAACAAAAAAATTCGGACTGGAACAATCGGTACAGACCCATGCGACGAAAACGAACTAACGATTGGAAACTCGGGACGTGGAACTGCCGGTCTCTCAATTTCCAAGGGAGCACACGAGTGCTTTCCGAAGTATTGAAATCCCGCAGATTCGACGTCGTAGCGCTGCAGGAGGTGTGCTGGAAGGGCTCAATGGTACGTACGTTTCGGGATGGTCATGCCATCTACCAGAGCTGCGGCAACACGCATGAGCTGGGGATAGCTTTTATAGTGATGGGCGGGATGCGGAAACGGGTGATTGGGTGGTGGCCAATCAGTCAATCAAGGGCCGTTTCTTCAACATCAGCATCATAAACGTGCACTGCCCTCACCTCAGAAGTACCGAAGACGACAAGGATGAATCCTACGCGCAGTTGGAGCATGAGTACGACCGCTGCCCAAAACATGATGTCAAGATCGTCATCGGGGATCTCAACGCTCAGGTCGGGCAGGAGGAGGAATACAAACCGGTGATTGGAAGTTGATTGGAAGGTTCAGCGCGCACCAGCTGACCAACGAAGTGGGCCTAAGACTCATCGACTTTGCCGCCTCCAAGAACATGACCGTGCGTAGTACCTGCTTCCACCAAATCAGACAGAAACACAGATCGACCACGTTCTGATTGACTGTCGGCACTTCTCAGACATCATCGACGTCAGATCCTATAGGAGCGCTAACGTCGACTCGAACCTTTACCTGGTGATGGTTAAGATGCGCCCAACAACATTCGGTACCGACGCCCGCCTCGGTTAGATCTCGCGCGACTGAAGCAGGTTAGCGTCGCCGAAAATTACGCGCATTCGCTCGAAGCTGCGCTGCCGGAAGAGGACCAGCTGAAGGAAGCTCCTCTCGAGGGCTGTTGGAACACCATCAGAACAGCCATCAACAGCGTAGCGGATCAGAACAGCCATCAACAGCGTAGCGGAGAACGTCATCGGGCATGTGGGACGAACCCAACGAAAAGAGTGGTTCGACGACGAATGTAGGAGGGTGATGGATGAGGAGAATGCTGCGCGGGCGGAGAAAAAGCGCAGTGCCACTCGTCAGAACGTGGAAAGACATAGACAGAGGAAGATGCAGTGAACCCAAATCTTCCGGGAGAAAAAGCGCTGCCTGGAGGAGGAGGAGTTTGCAGAGCTGGAACAGCTGCATCATTCTCATAAAACGCGAAAATTTTGTCAGAAGCTCAACGCATCCCGCAGAGGCTTTGTGCCGCGAGCCGAAATGTGCCGGGATAAAGATGGTAGTATTCTGGCAGGCGGTCGTGAGGTGACCGAAAGGTGGAAGCAGCACTTCGACGAACACCTGAATGGCGCTCAGGCAGGAGACCATGGCGGCGGAGAAAGCGATCCCGTCGGTGCAACAAATGTAGAAGACGTGCCAGCCCCAACGATGGGCGAAGTTAAGGAAGCCATCAAGCAGCTGAAAAACAATAAATCGGCTGGGAAGGATGGCCTCGGAGCGGAGATTATTAAGATGGGCCCGGAGAAGCTGGCCACCTGTTTGCACCGGCTGATTGCAAGAATTTGGGATACAGAACAGCTACCGGAGGAGTGGAAGGATGGGGTTATCTGCCCTATCCATAAAAAAGGCGACAAATTGGATTGTGGAAACTATCGTCCTGAATGCCGCCTACAAAGTGCTGTCCCAAATCATTTTCCGTCGCCTCTCACCCCTAGCCAACAGATTTGTGGGAAGTTCAGGCCGGCTTCGTGGAAGAACGGTCTACGACGGACTAAATCTTTACCATACGGCAGATCCTCCAGAAATGCAGTGAATACAGAACCCCCACACACCACCTATTCATCGACTTTAAAGCCGCGTATGGCACTATCAACCGAAAAGAGCTATGGAAGGTCATGGACGAAAACGGCTTTCCGGGGAAGCTTATTAGACTGATAAACGGGTGGATGGGACGCAGTGCTGTGTGCGGATTTCGGGTGGATTGTCGGGTACATTTGAATCCTGCAGGGGGCTACGACAGGGTGATGGTCTCTCCTGCCTGCTTTTCAACATTGCGCTAAAGGGTGTAATGAATCGAGCGGACATCAACACGCGGGGTACGATTTTCAACAAATTTAGTCAATTCGTTTGCTTTGCTGATGACATGGACATTGTCGGCAGAACAACTGCGGCGGTGGCAGAACAGTACACCAGACTAAAACGCGAAGCAGCAGGGATTGGGTTGCAGATAAATACGTCTAAAACGAAGTATATGTTAGCCGGTGGAACCGAAGCCGACCGACATCGTTTAGGCAGTAGCATTACGATCGACGGCGATGAGTTCGAGGTAGTCGACGAGTTGTCTATCTTGGCTCACTGGTAACCGAGGACAATGATATCAGCCGTGAGATCCGGAGGCGTATTATCAGCGGAAGTCGTGCCTACCATGGGCTCCACAAGCAATTGCGGTCGAACAGACTAGGCCCCCGTACGAAGTTGTAACCTGTACAAAATGCTCATAAGACCGGTTGTTCTCTATGGGCATGAAACGTGGACAATGCTCGAGGAGGACCTGCGAGTGCTCGGAGTTTTCGAACGACGGGTACTAAGGACGATCTTTGGCGGCGTGCAGGAGAACGGTATATGGAGGCGAAGGATGAACCATGGGCTCACGCAACTCTACGGCGAACCCAGTATTCAAAAGGTGGCCAAAGCTGGACGGATACGCTGGGCAGGGCACGTTGCAAGAATGCCGGACAACTACCCTGCGAAGATGGTGTTTGCCTCGAACCCGGCAGGAAGACGACCAGGGGCGCAGCGAGCAAGATGGGTAGACCAGGTGGAGCGAGATCTGGCGGAGAGTACACGGTGTCCCGGGGATTGGAGAGCAGCAGCTAATAACCGAGTGAATTGGAGAAACTTTGTTTATCAGGCTATGTCATGACGGAATGCCAATGAATAAAATAAATAAAAATAATATGCTGGCAGTAAGATCATACTAGGGGGAGGAGGAGTATCGAAAAATCTTACGATGTCTTACAAGGGAGGGAGGGGGGTTGAAAAAGTGGAAAAATATGCTTACGTAATTATTGAACGGCCCCATACATTGAGAACATAGTGGCAACAGAGCATCACAAAAGGAAACTAAAAATGTACTCCATGTGTTTGGATTCGGCATTATTTGGAGGATGTCTTCGGGATAGCGAATGTAGAAAAGAGAAGTAGCTGTTTTTTATACAGACGTTCGTATCCGCACTACGCAAACGGTAGACATTTTTCCTCTGTTTTTTTTTTTATTCGCCGGATGTCGTTTGATGGCTGTTAAAAAGGCGGTGGGAAAAAGAAGCGTAAGGACTGCTTGGCAAAGAAAAGCAAATATACTCATATTTGTTGTGTCCAGGGGAAAAAATGTACTAAACGGTGACAGTTTTTTGATGACATCCGAGAGCGTCCCTTTATTACAGTAATGGTATTGGCAAAAAAAAACTTCACCCGTAAAAGGTATCTCTAAGGTTCAGCCACTAAAAGCTACGTGTCGGAAAGATCGAAAAACAACTTAATTGAGAAAATTGAACTAGGAAAAATAGACCAAAAACTGTTTTTCGAAGTCACCCTGAGCTCTAAATCAGTCGAAAAAAAGTAGTGTTTTACAAAGATGCTTAAAATGAAGTAATCTACAACTTTGCCAAAAATAATATACCTTTTTTTCGCACAAAAAAAATTGGTTGTTATGATTTGCTGATTTCATTGGTGGTGACGCCTGCCATGGCGAAGATCGCCAAGAAGCCCCTAAGTGAAATTTTCGACGTAACATCACTTAATTGGCGGTGGATCTCAACGTATATTAAAGTCTCTGTTGGGTCCCGAAAGATAAACTTCAGACCAAGCCCTGCATAATCCAGAGGGTTTAAGACCTTTCGGTAAGGCAGATACAAGAACGGATAAAAAAGCAAAAGCGCTGGTAAAAAGGGTTGCAGAATAATGTGTTTACCGACGAGAAAATTTTCTCCGTACAACAGTTCGTTGAACGGCAGAACGACAGTGGTTGCCAGAAAGATCACGAGTACCAGGTTGCCTGTGGGGTACCAGGGCACCCTCCACCGTAGCTCTGCCCTTACTGCGTTAAGCGGGGTTATGATGCAGCGGACCTATATTTCCCTAGCTTCTCGTGGGATTCACATGGACAATACAAACAACATAAATAACATCAACAAAAAAAATATCATGAGACGGAGGAAGTAGTCTGTTACCCGTAAGGATAGAGCGAAGCCTCACTCCAACGCACAAAAGCGCAGGTATAAGGCATACATGAAAGAAGACCGCTCCAGGGATTAAGCCAGAATGCTCGCCTTCCGATCTTTCGGTCTGCAAGACCTATAAGGTTAAGCGGCAACGATCGGATGACGTCCCGTCACCAAATATCAGCGATCGTCTGGTGAACAAAAAATATTGGCTCTACAATGGGGATGGTCCCTCCCTCGGTCCAGAGGCACTTGATGGGAGCTACTTACAGGGAAATGGCAGGTTTATTTTACGTCGATTTTTGGTATTGATGTTAATGTTAGTCACTTCCTTTGAAATTACGATTTGAAAATGTACTTGCAAGTTTTTAAACTGGTATTCCTCAATGTTTATCCTTTGTTAGTTGCGCCCTTATCGCAAATCACTCCGGAAATGATCTTCACTTCAAAGCGAAAAAGAAAAACAAACAGTCCACTCAACCAAAATGAACCTCACCGAAACACTTTTTCACTGACACTGACCGATGCCTTGACAATCTTCGTTAACGGATAAACTGATTTTGTTGTCTTGCTTCCATCGCATGAAATATAACGAGGTGTTTTGACAGTTCACTTCCATGCAAAAAGCGGGAAGGGAGAACTCTGAAAGGATTGTAAAAAAATAACATTTATGAATGCTTTTTTTCACTTTCACTCAAGAGTGTCAACAAATATCAACCCTGAGTTTCAGCTCGTAGTCGGCAGCGAGGATAGAAAATTTGCCTTTAGCTCATAAAATATTTTAGACCATAAGGCATTGGATATAGTTGGCTCCGTAAAACATTAATTTGTATTGTGCCGTGTCAAATAAATTCGTGAAAAAAAAAAGAAAACCTCACTCCAAATTGTGGAACATTTTTCATTTCGAGCTCGGAATGGCCGGCGAGTTCATCGGACATGAACCCTATAGACTTTGTCGTCTGCTGTATGTTGAAGGCTAAAGCCTGCACAGTGGGGCGACTCCATACAAAGGCTGGCCAAGCAAAAAAGTGTCGATAAATGCGACATCTTCATCCATTTTTTGTTTGGGGCCGTCCATAAAGCACGAAATCCAATTTTTAATATTTTTTGGCACTTTTTTCCTTTTTTATAGAATTATATGATCTTTGACCACAAGTAGTGCTACCGGGCGTCCTCCCCATTAAAAAACGTAATTTAAGGACGACCCCTCGAACTGAACAAATTTTGCCTAAATATATATTTTTTTAAATAAACTAAAACAACATAAATAATACAAACTAATTACAAATTGAAATAGTCATCATCATCATCATCATCTTCCGCTGTGATCGCTGAAATATTGTGTTGAATTGTTTCCAGAAAATTTGAAGTTCATTATACTTATCAGCAGGAAAAATGTCTCGCTGCAATTTTAATTTCTTCTAGTGATTTCCGATGTTTCATTGTTTCATATATATGTTATCTTCCTAATCCGGTTTCTATGGTTGAAAAAGGACATTTAAATACATGTATAACACCATGAATTGACAACTTATTAGACATTGAATTAGGTGGTGCCGCTAAGGTTGAAAGCTCCATAATAAAATTCAACGATTTTATGAATTTGAAAACCAGGACACTGGAATGACACAACGTTCTGAATGAATACGAAAAGATGCGGAGGGCGACGATTGTTCTTTGTTTTTTTTCTCATAAAGCAAAATGTGTGCTTTATTTTGTATGCAAACGAGTGTGAAGCAAAAGCAATCTCAGCTTACGTTTTTACCTAAATTTTGAATGTAGTTACAACCGTGGCAAACTGCGACAACTAAACTTTTAAGCTACTTTTCTACAAAAAATCACGTTTTTTAATTTTTTTTAGTGTCAGGCCTGCTATAACCAAATTTTACAATATCTATTGAAAAGGGTTTGTTTTGCACAATATTTACAACAACTTTTCCTTTGACGTCAAAAATCCAAGCTATCATTGAAGCTACAGAGAATTTCATAGTAATATACTTTTTTCAAAATAAAAGACAAAAAACATCAGTTCGCCAAGCTTTGAAAAGTCATAAAAAATTCAGATTTCATGATATTGCGCTCAAATTTTGGATTTAGACACTTGAATGTTATAGCAAGGAAAAATATTATGAAACAGCCAACGAAAAAAAAATTTTTTGGCTGATGGCCAGCGATTCCCCACTGTGGTCTGCTCTAAAAAAATAAAGGTATGGAACTTCTGAAGCGATATCGGGCGGCAGCTGGAATGAAATACCACAAGCGCACCTGCAAGCTCGTGTGTTGCGTCCCTCGATCGTTAGCGATGAATGATTAAAGGGAACAAGTTTAACTTGACCAGTTAATTTTCAAATGTTTTCAAGGGAATTTGAATGAATTTGGAATAAAATGATTTTGTTTTGATAAATTTATCTGTTAACTTCGATGTAGCACATCAATTGCCATACCCTGTTTATTTTTTACAATGCAACATCAGTTCACTACAATTTATTCTCAGAGAGTTTTACTATACAGCCAAACTGTTTTCTGAACTACAATACTTTAAATGAAGTCTCTGCCAAAATGGATACGGTCGTTTAACAAATTACTCTTGAGTTTAAATAATGTTTCGTTCCGCGTTAACTCCTCAGTTTGCTAAGTCAAATACGTGTGCAAAGTTCCATTCAAATAATACGCGTGCAAAGTTTCACTAAACAATCTATACTTGTTTCATTTATTTCAGGAAATAAATCGATTTTTTTTAACTCCGGTTTAAACCAGAACCTTTTCTCCGATTTTGTATTTGTTGCAGTTTAAAAGACTTAAAATACACAATAAATAGGGGACTAAAATCAAAGATAAAAACTTGCTCTAACAAAAGAAAAAGGTGGAGCAGGCTTTCACAAAAACAATAGAACTTTCATTGCAACTCGGAAAATTCAGAGAAGTTTTGAAAAATCGAAAATAAAAAGTTGACCAATATTTCTACTTTGACATTACCGTTCGACCTTGACATTTAAAAAAAACCATCAGTCTTCGCCGCTGGGTTTGAATGAAATCATTCGACAGTGCACTTACAGAAACTTAGAACAACGACGGAAGTGTTTCCCCATTGTCTGTGTTGTCTTGGTTTGCTTTTTAACAATACTATAGTTATCCTGTGCAATGTTGCCGTGAAAGTGTGTTGACGTTTTGTAGTATTAAAAAACAAAAAAAACAATTTGACCGCAAAATAAGACTCGAAAACATGTAAGTAAATTTGATCATATATTTATGAGCCATTATTTATTGATTAAGATTAAAAACATTATAGGGCATTAGTACTCTATTGAATATTTAATTCTAAGTGCAAATCAAAACTGTTCAATTATCCTCTGCTTTCACTGCTTGCTACTTTAAGTGCAATTGAACTAGTATTATTCGGCAGTTGGTTGAAAAACAATATAGGGTAGGGAACATGTTTTAGGTAGCTTATGGAGCCGCCTGTGTATTGAGACAAAATACTCGAAATGTGTAAAGTAAAACATAATTTGTTTACTATCTTTTTCTCTGTCAGCATCTGTTTTCAGATTGTAAAACTGAGCTAGCAAACTTTAACAATAATCAATTAAAGTTCCTACTCGAGGGACACTAAAGTTAGATCCACCTAATATTTGGTCACAGCTTCTTGTTTACTGTGGGGCCTCTAGTGGCGGTTACGAGAAACCATTGACATTCAAGCAGAATCTTGTTGCAAGACGCCTCGCTAGGATGTTGTATGGGAAAGTCTTGACCAAATTCGACGGCATTTGAATGGACCATGAGTCGTATGTGGGATTGGATTTCGCGCAGCTCCCAGGAAAAAATTCTATATGTCAAAGCCCAAGGGTAATGTCGCCAATCGGTTTAAATTCGTGTTTGCTGATATGATCGCCGGAAACTGATGGTGTGACAGGAGATCTGCAGCTGTGGCAAGAAAAAAAAACAAGGTTTTCATCACCGGAGCAGCAACCAGGTTGTAAGGAACTGTGCCTCCAGAAGTGGATTTTGTCGTTCGTCCAATCGCTCCGGTGAAGTTTTGGTCTTACTTGGCCAGCTGCCACTACAGCCGGGAAGTCATGGATTGGTACAAGGAGAATGGAATTGATATTATCGAAAAAGCTATCAACCCACCAAATCGCCCAGATTTTCGTCCACTCGAAAAACATTGGACGATAATCAAGAGCAAGTTGACGAAAAGTAACAGAACGATAAAATACCAGCTGATCTGTGTAAATAGATGATGGAAGAAAATATCGGATCGAGTTGACAGTTCCACTGTGTAGAAGATGATGAGCGGTACAAAACAAAAGGTGTGAGAATTCATCCGAAACTCGTATTTTTTAACGAAGATATGTCCTATTTTGTGCGGCCGAATATTGAATGAATCAGTTTTGGTTGATTTCTATCGTTTAATGTTTATTCAAAGTTTTTTCTGTGTTGAACGGTATTTTATGTGTTCGTAAGGCAGCTAGTTAATCAGAGTTTTCGTTCTGATTATTGAAATTGTCGATATTAATTGAAATTCATGAGTTTGCGGCCCTTTTTCTTCGACTTATTGAAATAGGCGCCACTGCTTAGCTGTTCCTTACCCTTCATGTTGAGTTTTTTAAGATGTGATTTTTTCATGCGAACGAAAAAACATTAGGCTTTAAGGTCAAATAAACTATAGGAAAAGTTGGGACAAGATAACTTAACCCTCTGATGCCCAAATTTTTTTTTCGCTTGAAAAAATTCTAGCCGCTTTGTTTTGTGATCCGTAACACATGTCTGATAACAAGAAAACTTCTGTTTTGAAAAATAGTTACTTATTTGTAAAAATATCAAGACCGCCTAAAGGCGGCACTGGGCACCCGCGTTAAAAAAATCAAAGGAACATTATTTCAAAACGGAATTTTTTTCGAGCTCATTTTATGTTAACTAAATTGTTATGCATCTAGCGATGATGGAAATCGAAAAAGCAATCCTTCCACAAGGTGAAACAAAAATGTCCATGTGCGTCACACAGGACAAATAACTGGATATCCCGTTTATTGGTTTGTCTGGCATATATTGTTTCTGATAAAGTTTCATTTTGGTGGAGCACAACTGCTAATAAACGCGTGCTACTCCATTGGAACTGACTGGAAGGTTTGGTTGACATAGTTAATAATTGGTCGAATTTTATATAGCTTATCGTATCCAGAAGGTCCTTCACGAGGAACTGCACTGTCGTCGGTAAAGTGAAGATTTATATATTATTTGCTCGAAATGATATCTCGGCATGGTTTCTTGGATTGCTATTAATGCATACTCAACCCCATTTCAACGAACACTATAATAACTATTAACAGACATGGAATACAAATTTCCTACAAATTTGCAAAATTTTTCGCAGTGTAGTGTTTAAAGTTGTTCCAATATCTTTCTGGAAAGCGTATAGATTTATCTAAATAGTTGAAGTATTTAAATGAAGTGTCTAGCTCTTTGAACTTTTCAGGTAAGAGATTGTGACTAAAAAGATGAAAGACTTTGGTGCTTATTACGGGAGTCACTTCACGGTGAAATCAGAGTGAAGTGAACAAAATCCTATTACGGGACTCACGTAAGTGAGAAAAACGTCGCAAAGTGACATCTACCGCGGAATCGGGGTTATTATGAGTGTCATATCAGTGAAGTGAGAACGGAAAAAGCGACGTTTCGCGTGGAATTATTTCACGGCCATTTTGAACGGTGAAATGATTCCACGAAGATGCCATAAGTCTTAAAGTTGATTGATTTGTGATCTAATGGTAAATATTGAATTTACGATGGTAACGAAACGAATCAGAATTTGGTCTGTGCCTTGAAGCGGTCAAATTTTTATTTTTTTGCCCGATGAAAAAAATGCAAACTAGTTCGGGAAATTTTCGATACCGGAAAAAAATTTTTTTTTGATGCCGAATGTCTTTGAAATGCAGAACATGTCAAGATATGGTGTTATCAAAAAAAAGGAAAACCGACTTTCTCGGACTTAAAAATTTAAGCTGGGAAACAATCTCATTTCACTTGTCCTATTCTCAATTTCACTTCACTGTCAATCTCACTCCACGCAGGTGATTTTTGTCACCTCACTTGAGGTGGAATCGGGAATAGGTCTAAAAAAGTGAAGTGAGCGTGAGTGTGAAATATATTTCACCGTGAAGTGACTCCCGTAATAAGCACGTTTGGCAGTTCAAGTTTTTTGCCTTGTTGATGATTCATTTGAATACAAGCGCAGCTTCGACTCAAAAATTTATGACTTTAAAAATGTAGAACGCGATGGCCAAGCTTTTTGTTTACCGTTTTTTGGGGCGGTTGGCTAAATACCAGGGGCCTATAAACGTCAACATTTTGCCTACCAATCATATATTCATCACGACGGTAATATTTCATTTCAAATACTTACAAAACTTATCTTATGCATTGAAAGTGCACATTGTACTGAAATAAATGTTAAGCTCTTGTTTTTTCCATCTAAAACGACAATTACTCGAGAATAAGTCTACCGAAAAAATGGGACTTTTACTCTATTTCACTTGTTTTAGGGCAAACCAACCAAAAAGTGGGTACCAGAAACGCTGGTACCAGAATCAATGAGTGGTAGATGGAAAATGTATGGAGTTTGACAGCCACAAGAGCCCCTTGCTAAATACGCATCGCATGTGTAAGATAAATAAGTCCTTTGTATTCATCGTCACTATCAAATCATCTAAAATGTCACAGTCGAGATTCGTTTCATTGTCAAGCTCCTGCATCATCAAAGCTTCGATTCCTGTCGCCGTTTCATGACTGAACAAGAAACAGATCGAAAAAACATTACTTGGCATCAGCGAAAATTTTTCATGTCGGCAGTGCCCAATGCCGCCTCTAGGCGGTCTTCGCTTTTTGTAAATTTTCCAGTATTTTAAAGTTGAATAGAAACAAAACTTATACAAACCTGAAATATAAAGCAATTGAACAGCCACTGATAATTATTCTAAATCAAATTTCTCACTAATAATCTTTTAATTTGAAATATCATTGCAGGATAAAGCGCAAAATAATTAATTTTTCCGATTTAGTCTTTTGTTCACGTTGAAAGTTTGATGGTTGCTATTGTGCGATTCAGATAATCATGAAGCCGCAGATAAACATAAGAAAAAGTGATGTCAGTTCATTTTATGAGAAATAAGTGTGAACAGACGTTTTGATGAAGAGATATTGGGCTTCTGATGAAGGCCGTCTAGAGGCAGCACTGGGTACCAGAGGCAGAGCTGGTAGCGACTGAGTGACTCGAAAATAGGAACTTTAGAGACCAAATGTCTGAAAAAAGAGACCAAAAAGGAACCGAAAAGATACCAAAAAGTGACCATAAAAATAAATTTATAAAGAAGAAAATCAGACTAAGAAGCGAAAAAAAACTATAAATTTATGTTATGAAATTATAAAAACTATTTCACCTTTATCGCTTTTAGTTGTTCGTCGACTTGAGCAACTTTCTACATGAAGTTCTGCATAACTTCGCTCTTTTAATTCCAAACCGTTCGCAACATTCGCCTTCTCGGGATTTCTTGCTTCCATAAATCAATCCGATACTCTAAATAAATGACTTACAAAAAAATATTATTCAAAATATTCCGAGTAAAACCCGACTTTTCCTAAAAATCCGCGTGATAAACCGCGAATATTCGCGTTAAAAAAGTCACGAAAAAATCACGCTAAAAATTTCGTAAAAAGGAAACGAAATCATGACAGTTTTTCAAAAAATTCGATGAATCTGAGAAGGATTTCGCGCCAACTCGACTAAGGGTATGGTAGTAGCCTCTCAAAAGTCAATGAATCATTGTGGGTGTGTAGGCCTTACTACCCAAAGCAACTGCTGTACCAACATTTGTAAAGGGCTGATGTTTTTTAATAAATCTATGATTCTGAATTACAACAATTTTGTCAAGAGATGACTTTTAGAAAAGTACCTGATATGTACTTATATTACAGTATTGTTCCAGTATAACAGTAGTAACAGAATCCATCTTCTAGATGACAGTGAATTGACAGCCAATTTTACCAACTATTAAAGGCTAGTAGTCTTCCGGTTCTGTACCTATATAAAACCTAGCAGTCCCACACTCTTTCCTTTTATCTTCCTACACTCACCATTGTGATAAGCAGATAGTTATTAATAAAGTTTTACTTTAAAGTCGTTGTCTTTCCTTCCGAGCCTCCATGGCAGTACCTAAACTTTTAAAGAAATATATTGCCAAAATTGAATTCAAGATTCTATGCTATTTAAAAAAAAAAACAAAGTTATATTAAAAATTTGAATTAATCCACCTAGTGGTGGTTTTATTATACTAACTATCACTTACTTATTAGGCCAGTAAATCACAAATCGTGTACAAATGTAAGTCAAATTTCAATAATGAATAAAATGAATTTAAAAGCTAGTTTTCAGAGGGTGAACCAGAGACGATCATTGCATTAAAGCTATATAAGTCTTATTTCTTCGATCACAAACCAATTTTTAAAAGCTGGCTAGAGGTATATTAAAGTTTTTCGAAATGACCGAACGTGGGGAAACAGTAATAGATAACAATGATGCAGATTTCATACTAGAACAGCAAATATGTATGTTAGTTCAAAGCAGTTTTATTTTTTAATTCCTCATCATCCAGGTTTGAATACCACATTCGCCTTATTTTCAGAAATCGCTGGACCTAGAATTATGAATCAGCATCAAATATTTGTCATGAATTGAAGCAAGCT
Source organism: Wyeomyia smithii (assembly GCF_029784165.1). Classification (NCBI taxonomy): domain Eukaryota; kingdom Metazoa; phylum Arthropoda; class Insecta; order Diptera; family Culicidae; genus Wyeomyia; species Wyeomyia smithii. The sequence goes on along the minus strand of NC_073694.1, from coordinate 72,703,678 downwards.
TCTACAAACCTGCTCTCGAAAAATTATAGTTCAGAATTATACAGGAAAAAAGTGTTCAATTGAAAACGTTCCAGTTGATCAAAACGTAGCATTGCAAACAAAACAGTGATTTGTTTATGTGTTCCTCAACGGGTGGCACTACCAAATTCGTACGTAAATAGGTCTACACATCTTTCGTAAGGCTTTTCAAAATATCTGCATCGCTAATTGTGTTACATTTGCACATTGTGGGAGAAGATTTGGCTACAATGCTTGGCTCCCGAAAGCTGTAAGTTTTTTATTCTTCGCAAATCTGGGTTCAACCTACAATTTAATATATGTTTTTAAGAAAGTGAAGACGGAAGCTTCGCAAGCGAAAAAGGGCTAAGTATGCGTTGCTGTTTCCTTTAAAATCTAATTCAAGTTTTTAGGAAAAAGCTTAAGGGTAATTTATTTACACCAGTTAAGACGTACTACGAAGAGTGTAAAAACTATGCAAAGTTGTCGATGATTGTTGATTTCCTTGGAGAAATTAATAGCGAAACAAAAAAAAAAATAGAAGGATAAAGAAGAAAGAGCAGGGAGAGAGAGAGAAATTATCCAAAAAGTAAAATATCCCATGTCCAAAACATAATTTGGTCCAAATCTTACAGTCAAGCAACCAATGAAAAATCGCACTTAGTATGATTTTCAAAGATCTCTAGGGCTTTAATTTGAGCATGCGCACATCCAAATCGAAATAGGGTCGGTGAGCCAGTCATGGCAAGTGCATAGGCCTTAGCTGGTTCATGCCATAACTGGTAAAATTTTTAGGTATTGCCTTAACTGGTACGCCCCCCCCCCTCCGCTGCGTTCTGTGAAGAGTTTTTTTCCTAATTTTTTTGGTTCGATTCTGATATACTACACATTTAAACAACATATTTACACATACATACATACAGGCACACATACATACAGAAATTGTTCAGTTTGTGAATCTGAGTCGATTGGTGTATAACACATGGCTCTCCGTGCCATTCATTTTGCCTCAAAAGTTAAATGTCGCATATAAAAAGTACTCTTTGATCAATATTTTGAAATCTAAGCCACTAATCAAAAATCCACTCGGTAGCATTTTGGGGGAGCACAGTAGCTTTCGTTTCGTATAGGATCATCAAAATCGGATATTGCGTTCTGTAAGAATTTGTCAGTAGTATTTTGCGGCACATACATGCAGACAACATACACATACACACACGAACAAACATTGCTCAGTTCGTCGAGCTGAGTCGAATGGTATATACGGTTCGGCCCTCCGGACCTTGGACCTATTTTGCGTTTTTCGACCGAATTTAAAACCTTTTAGTATAACAAAGCTAAAACGGGTTTTTCTGATTCATTTCAAAATAAGTTTTTTAGATTGACAACTAAATTGCCCGAAATTCATTTGAACATAGAAAAAAGTTTTTCTAGCAAAAATTTTTTTTGTGTCCTTTTTTTTGTTCACACAACATTTATTTGACACGGCACAAGTTTTTGTGTCCTTTTGAAAGTACGGTAAGGTACACCGAGGCAAGCTGAAATCCGGGTAAGATGAAATAAGAGTCATCGTTCGTTGATGGTGTATTCAACTGTCAAAGCCATTCGAAGACATTGAAGTTATAGTGCGAACATTTTTACAAAAGGGTAAATTTATTGGCGAAAGTATTATGTCATAAATTTTTACCGAAAAACTGGTTGTCAGTTGAACATTCTGTCTTGATTGAGTGAAAATATTTAAAAAACCTAAATTAATCCACCTAGCGGTCAGACCCAGCCTTTCTCATTCAAACTTTTATTTGTAAAAATAGATTTACATGAACGCTTCAATCCAATAAATGTATATTCACTCTTTAGGTTCTAAAATATTGATGTTGTCATCTATACATATAAAAATGCAGTCCGATCTGTCTGTCTGTTTGATCCATATAGGCTCGAAAACTACCGAACCGATCGACGTGAAAATTTGTGATCGCGCACGGCCCTACGTTGTGTTCTAATTTCGCCCTTTGGCACCACGATGGGCAATTAAGGCCCAGGGAGAAGGTTTCTTTCGCGCACCACGAAACGCACAAACTTTACTTAGCTACTGTATATTTATTTTAAGAGTATTTACAAACTGGCAGCGTTACGGCGCTGCCGCCGTACGCTTATCGACTGATTACAATGAACTAATGACTAACAGAACTGAGCACTGGCGCTGCTGTGGAGAGCGCTTTTATAGGCTGCCTCTCGGACGGCAGCATTGTCGAGCCAGAAAAAAGCTTAAAATAAGCGCGCGCAAACCAGCGTTGCTTGGGCCTCAGCTGGTCAGTCACGGGTGACAGTAATGCCCAGCTGAGGCGGGAGTTTTGGCGCGAACATACTCCCCCCCTTGAAACCCCAAGGGTTTCAACGTTTTCCGAATGAAGGGGTCCGGCAGGTGGAGGCACGACTTCGAATATCAACACAAGGAGGCAGGGCTCCTGGAGGTATCGCTCCGAAGGGTGGAGGCACGGCTCCGACTATCTACACGAGGAGGCAGGGCTCCGAAGGGTGGAGGTACGACTCCGAATATTCACACAAAGGAGGCTAGGCTCCTGGAGGCATCGCTCACAAAGGGTGGAGGCACGACTCCGAAAGTAGCGTGGACGCAGAGGTCCGTCAATGGAGGCACTGTTCCATAAACATCACTTTGTACAGACGCGTTGGTCCGGGATGAATACACAGCTCCATCGAAAGCAGGCACGGCTGCTAACCATTCCATGGCGGGGACGCATGGATCCAAGTGGAGGCACGGCTCCAAACACACATAATGACGCAGAGGTCCAGGCGGAGGTCCGACTCCGAAAACTCTTGGACGCAGCGGTCCGGGTGGAGGTTTGACTCCGTTGAAAACAGTCAGGTTACTGATGTGAACTAAAAATTGTCACAGCGTAAACGTACTGCATTGTTGCATATAAAAATAAATACTTAACTAGACAGCATTGTGGGGCAGCAGTTTTCGGTCGCCGCGGTTGACCTAAACGCGCTACCCCTAGAGGCATCGGTTACTGGAACCACCTGGCCACTTCTAGCTTGTGGCTGCCCATGATGAAACGGATGAGTGTCGATTCGTCCCGTTGATCAGCATTCCTTGAAATTAGCGAACGGCATACTCCGCCAATTGTTGAAGGCAACTTTCTACTTTTTGTTCGTCGTTGGCTCAGCACTAGGGTGGTTTACCGGTAAAACAAAAACCGGTAAAACCGATATTTTTTTCAATACCGAAATACCGATATTGGAGAGGCGAAAAAACCGGTATTTTCGGTATTTTTCTTAAAATTGAAAAAAAAAACTTGTCACAATTTTCATAAATCTTTGTAGGGCTAATGAGTGCTACCAACTTAGGTAGGCGTTAAAAATCATATGACGGTGGATATAATAAATACATTTACACAAAAGCAACATTGAACATAAATTTATTTTCTAAGTAAAACAGCTAATCTCTATACACACTCATACTTACAGGGGCAACTAGTGAGTTTCGAACCTACTAGTCAACTACAAATTCTGAAAATCATAGTTTGAGGCAGCAATCACAATCATGGTCGCGAAAAAACGCAAGTCATTATTCGTTTTGTGCTATTTCGAGGTAAAACTAAAAAAATAAGATATAAATATAAATTTGGATTAGGAATTTATTTTTTGTTTGGCATCTCCGTGTGCATTACACAGGTTGAACCTAGTTATGGACGAGTTGCTCCTGATACAAAGTGTTTACAGGATGAAATAATCAATCAATGAAGAATTTTATCCTAAACATTACTGTCCCTTGAAAAATTACATTTAAATAGCTATAGCATGGTCAAAGCTTCGTCGCCCATACCGCAGGGGATTTTATTAGCAATATTTCTAGCTGAGAAAAATGTTTTCTCAGGTTCAACTGAATTTGGACGAACTGTTCAAACAGACAGATCCGAATAGAGAAGTATTTACCTTCGGTTCCTTTGGATTCTTGTCTGATCATCATTTTATTTTCTTCTTCATTCATTTACTCTTCTCAACAGTTTCAGTTTCTCTAAGAATTTTGAAGTTATTCACTAGCTTAAAGCTATGTTTGGCGATGTGAAAGAAAATTGAATTAAAAATCTGCATGTTTTTTTTTTTGTTCCTATGAGTTTCGAAATTATGTTCTTTGTAATCATATCACACGATTCATTCATTGAAGTTTTCCAAACACTGTTAAATGTAACTGGATCGTATACCACAAGAGATCAAAACAATTTTCGCAGTGCACATAGGAGTATTTCAGTCAAAAAGCTGGCCAAAATACGAAAAAAATAATTTAAGTGTTCCTCGTGCTATTGATCCTTTTTGCATTCTCTGATACTTACTACATTGTATGCAGCCCATCTTGAAATTTTCTGAATTGTTTACAAACGACAGTAACTATCATAACCTTGGTATTAGTTAGAGCCCATGAATAAGTCACAAAATGTTCTACGAAAAATATAATCTTCTACTCAAGTTATTATAACTTTAAAGATATCCTTGAGCGTCAACGGAGTCGCTTTAGTTCAAATAAAATCGACAGTTTCGAAATATGACAAAATTGGTATAGCTTAATCATGAAATTGTAAAGTTGTTCGGAAGCTTCACATTCATGTCGGCCAAGGAAAAAATTGATTGCAGTGATCGAAGCAAGAGACGCAAAACGCAAATGCTAAGAGAAAATGTACCATTGGATGAGTTGAGTTACGCAGTTAACATGACTCAATGATCTACTGGAAGCACTGTGGTTTCCAAAATATTCATATTCTTTTGAAGCGAGTGATTTAAAAAACGCTTTAATAGTAGCAGAATCAATTATTGGCAAAAAAGTATTCACCAGAACAAGCTTTCACTATATTTGTACTTTTTCGAATTTCAGAGTGATGGTGATCTTACTTGACGAAAACTTGTTAATAATAAGTTTTTATGTCTAAATATAAAGTTTAATAGAGATAAAACCACTTTAAAACACATTAGAAATGTAAATGATAAACAATGTAAATGATAAACATTTCAAAAGGTCCTATCCGCTTTCATCGTTTTTCCGAAACGTCTTTTCATTTTGGAAATGTTTAGCTTAAGTAACTCTCCCAAGCGTGTTTTTTTGTTCGGATGCTAGAGTAATCCCTCCGCTATCAACTTGTGCAAATAACGTGTCAAAAAAGATGTTTAATAAGTTGCAGTGATTGAAAGAAAGTGACCGATTAAAAAATAGATCAAAGCAGATAGACCTTTTGTTTCTCTAGATTTGCTATCTGAAAACTCATTAAAAAAATTTTGGCCAAGTTTTTGTTCAACGTACTCCTATGTGCAATGGTCTAAATCTTACAAAAAAAATCTGGATCGTAATAAAGCATAGGTACTCATAAATGCAAAACCATAGTTATGCAGTGACACGTCCATAGATGCAACCTGAGACGCTGAGCAAACAATAAATTTAAAATCAAAATTAATGTAAATTTTTTAGTTTTATTTTAAATAGTACAGTGAGAATAACTTGCGTTTTTTGCGGACATGATTGTCATCACTTCCCCAAACTATGATTTTCAGACTTTTGTAGTTGACCAAGTAGGTTAAAAGAACACGAGTCGCCCCTGGTTTGCGTAAATCCGAAAAAAAATGAAAATACCGGTTTTTTACCGGTTTTTATTTTTATGAATACCGAAATACCGGTTTTTCGAAAAGTCGGTAATACCGACCACCCTACTCAGCACTGAGCAGCACACGAGAATCATTGTCCGAAAATGTTCACTTCTAATTTTCATTTTTTCGGTTGCAAATTCATAAAACAAACGTCCGTTTGACCTTCACTCAACTTTGTAGTCCGAATTCCACTCACTTTTGTACGTACAAAACTACATCTGGCTATTGTTTTCACTCACCGCACAGCGTTGCGTCACTGCTGACTACCGACTGCTAACTGTCGGCTGACATTCAACGCGTGAGGGATGGATCGTAAATGTAGAAACTTGAACACTTTACCTAGCTGGGTAGGTTAAGCTCGATGAGGGTGACGTCCCGTTAGTAAAAATTGGCACTCGAAGAGAACTTTTGTTGTGTGGTTGCCACAACTTGCATATCGCACACTAGCAGCGGCGAAAGAAACTCTTACTCCGTTCGTATGGCGGAATCGAAAACTTTGTCGTAACACGAACCAGGGTTGATATTTGTTGACACTCTTGAGTGAAAGTGAAAAAAAGCATTCGTAAACATTATTTTTTTACAATCCTTTCAGAGCTCTCCCTACCCGCTTTTTGCATGGAAGTGATCTGTCAAAACACCTCATTATTTTTCATGCGATGAAAGCAAGACAACAAAATCAGTTTATCAGTTAACGAAGATTGTCGAGGCATCGGTCAGTGTCAGTGAAAAAGTGCTTCGGTGAGGTTCATTTTGGTTGAGTGGACTGTTTGTTTTTCTTTTTCGCTTTGAAGTGAAGATCATTTGGTTGGATTCGTCGTCAAATTTTATTCCGTAACCGTGAACGATGCGCGCGATCTATTTCATCTGAGTATAACAGTACGTTACTAGGACGAAAATCTAGTGTATCTGAAAGAGTGCTGCGATCATTGGAAGTGAAAATTGAAAATGATTGGCTGTTATTTTCGAAGAATTTTGCTGGGGAAAATGACTTTTATCAGCACTGACACGAACACTCGCGGGTGATGCCAGATTGGCGCGATCCTGGTCACGGCACCAAATATGATCGCGCACGGCCCTACGTTGTGTTCTAATTTCGCCCTTTGGCACCACGATGGGCAATTAAGGCCCAGGGAGAAGGTTTCTTTCGCGCACCACGAAACGCACAAACTTTACTTAGCTACTGTATATTTATTCTAAGAGTATTTACAAACTGGCAGCGTGACGGCGCTGCCGCCGTACGCTTATCGACTGATTACAATGAACTAATGACTAACAGAACTGAACACTGGCGCTGCTGTGGAAAGCGCTTTCATAGGCTGCCTCTCGGGCGGCAGCATTGTCGAGCCAGAACAAAGCTTAAAATAAGCGCGCGCAAACCAGCGTTGCTTGGGCTTCAGCTGGTCAGTCACGGGTGACAGTAATGCCCAGCTGAGGCGGGAGTTTTGGCGCGAACAATTTGTATGTGGGGTTTTTGGTCCCGATAAAGGTTCCTATGATAGTTTGAGACCCCTCCCTCTTCTGGAAAGGAGGGTTCCAACAAAAATGAAACATACATTTCTACACAACTCAAGAACAAACCAAGCAAATGAAACCGAATTTGGCATGTGGATGTTTTGAAGGGTGATCAATATGTCCATAATGGTTCGACGCCCCTCCCTCTTATGGAAGCACATGTTTCTGCACAAATTTCTGCACATCTGGCGAACTAATCAACTAAATGGAACCATATTAGACAGGTAAATGTTTTTAGTGGTAACAAATATGTTCCATAATCGACCTCAGGCAACATTTTGGATTGTGAGATAGCAACTTCCGGTTTCTGGGAAACAGCCAAAAATGGACGATTTCCACCCAATATAATAATATCCGGATAAAGAAAGATACACAGGAGCTAAATTCGACCACAGATGGCGACTTCCGGTTACGGAAAAACAGCGGCAAACGACCAAATACCACCGAAAAAGGGGGGTATTTTCGGAATCGTAATGATGCACTGGAGCCACAAATCGACTTCAGACACCATTATGAATTGTAGGATGGCAACTTGTGGTTCCTAGACAACAGCCAGAAATGGCCGAATTCCGTCTAACATGAGTATCTCCGGATCTAGAATGATACACAGCAGCTGAAATCGTTCAAAGACCCCATTTTGGATTCTAGGTTGGCGACTTCCGGTTCCTGGGAAACAGCGGAAAATGATCGAATCACACCCAATGTGGGTGTTTCTTCAACCAGCATGACGCTCAGAAGCCAGAAATTATCTTTAATATCATTTCGAAATCCAAGATGGCGACTTCCTGTTTGTGAAAAACAGCCTAAAATAACCAAATACCATCCAATATGAGTATCTCTGGAACCAGAATGATGCAATGAGCTAACAATTGACTTCAGGCACCATTTTGAATCGCTAAATGGCAACGTATAGCAAACAGCCGAAAATGACCAAATAATACTCAACATGGATATTTCCGTAATCGAGATGATGCATAGTAACCAAACATTGACCTTGACACCATTTTGAATTTAAAGACGACCACTGTTAGTTTCTGGAGAACAACCAAAATAACTAAATACCTCCCAATATGAGTATTTCCGGTGTCAGATTGATGCCAGAAAATTTGCTGAAAAAGACCGAATACCACCCTATATGAATATATTCAGAATTAGGGCGATGTACAGAAGCCAAAAGTCGAGGATGTTGTCATTTCGATAAAACCAATCATTTCAAACGATTTGTCTTTTGACTTTGATCATATCCTATGGCCGATTCGTCGTGCATTTGCAGACTTTAAACACATCGCAAGGAATCAATGAATTTGGAACGTTCAAATAGTACAAAACCACATTTAAATTATGTGGAGACCACATATATCAATCAAAACAGGTATAGTTTTAAATAGCCTTTGAATTCATTTCGAGCCACATATCAAAATGTTATGAAGTTTGTTATTTGTAAATTTGAGAGATGACTCGTTCGTATGACACTAGCTATGTTCAAATAAGTCATGTAATCTTTGAAATAATAGACATTCGTTGTTTTATTAACAATTTAATACATAACGGTGGCTTAAGTTTAATTACAATCAAATGAAATGGGAACGTATAGGGCAGGCAAACTTTGAAACCACGAGTTCAATCATAATTCATTAGTTAACCCTTAACTAGCCCGCTCATCTGATAATAATATTGATCAAATCGGTTGTGTAGTTTCTGAGATAATGAAGTTTCATGATTTTCACATTTTGGTACTTTACAGACGAAGTTACAATCCGATTACAGTAAAATTCAATAGGGTGTTACGAGACAGCTAGACTTATTAGTTGACACTAATTTTGTGGAAATCGGGTCAGCCATCTCTGAGAAAAGTGAGTGAGTTCAAGTAGTCTTCGAAATATGTTGCTTTTCAAAGCTGGATTTTTAAACTGGACATAACAAGCAAAGTAATAGTTTGATTGCAAAACAAATCAATAGGGTCTTATGGGGCAACAAGACCTTCCATTTGACACTGATTTTATGGAAATCGGTTCAGCCATTTCTGAGAAACATGAGTGAGATTAAGTAGTCTTCAAAACACGTTTCTTGTCATAACTTTTCAACCACAAATTCAATCTCTATTAAATTCAAAAGTTATGGGTATTTTAGGTAACCCGTTCATTTGAAATCAATTTTGTTCAAATCGGTTGTGTAGTTTTCGAGATAATGATGTTTCATGATTTTTACATTTTGATACATAACCTCTAAACTAAAAATCCGATTACAATGAAATTTAACAGGGTCTTATGGGACAACGAGACCTTTCATTTGCAATTAATTTCATGAAAATCGGTCCAGCCATCTCTGAGAAAAGTGAGTGAGAATAAAAATCTGCACATACACACACACACACATACACACACATACATACAGAAAATGCTCAGCTCGTCGAGCTGAGTCGAGTGATATATGCCATTCGGCCCTTTGGAGCACTTTTATACTTTCGGTTTTGCAAGTGATTGCTATACCTTTCTAGGAGAAAGGCAAAAACGTAACAAGTCTCTATTTCGGCAAGAATTTTGATCATTTCAGCTTGCTCCTTACATGTTCGCCGCTGGGGCAAGTTAAAATGAAGATTTAAATTAATTATTTCTACATCGGAATTGATTATCTTCATCTAGAATTCATCATGGTCCGAATCGATTTGCGAGATTTTCTACTTCAAAACTAATTGTTTTATTTGTCCTACTGTTTTTTCGATAACCAGAAAGCTTAATTTAGAAAGCTTAAAACCAATAACTTTAATTACCTTTTTTTAGAATTTTTTAAGTAAGGGGCCGTTCAATAATTACGTAAGCAAGTAGGGGGGGAGGGGTGGTGTGCAATTTTCTTACGCTATCTTACAGGGGAGGGAGGGGGTGAATTGATTATCTTACGTAAGAAAAACATTGTTGATTGAACTATTCAAAAAACCATGTTCAAGAAAAATTACGGAAGGCCGATTAACTCGAATTAGAGACAGAAAAGGAAAAGAAGTATTGTGCTTGCTTCAGGATGATAAAACTATGCTAAAAATCTATATTTAGTATATATAGTAAGATCTTACTAGGGGGGAGGGGGGGTATCAAAAAATCTTACGATGTCTTACAAGGGGGGAGGGGGGGATTGAAAAAGTGGAAAAATATGCCTACGTAATTATTGAACGCCCCCTAACCTTCAAGTTGAACGTTAAAAAAAATTTACAACTAGCTTCAACTCCAACTAGTTTAAACTTCAACTCAAATTTTTTTCAACTAGGGGCAAAATGATACGGTAAAAAAATTATTGAGGGGAGCAAGGGCAAAAAGTGCTTTGAAGGCGCCCAAAGTTGGCGCCTATGATTACAGCTGTTACAGCAGAGTTATGCTTGATTACGCAGGTCTTGCTGTTAAGCCACTGTCGACTTTGGTTGAAACCAACAACCAGCTTTTCCAGAACAGGCAGAATCAAGTTTTCACGTTGATACTTCCGTTGATAGAATTGGTTCAATAATTAAAACTAAAGACATGCAGAAGAATGATTTTCCCGGTGTGAAGCATAATTTCTCGGTTTGCATGTCTCGGTGATTTAAAAATTTCTATTCCCATTTCGGTCTTGGTGATTTGAAATTTCCATTTTTTTTCCTGCTTTTCCGGTAGAGTGGCCTGGCCACCCTGTAAATTATAATTTTTGTCGCATGTTTCTACTTTTCTCTCGAGTTGTTTGGATAATTCCGTTAAAAAGCCTCCCAGTTGGACTCGAGCTGGTGCTACTGTATGTTCGAATCCTGATTTGGGAGAGAGACTGTTAGAGTCAATAGGATCGTAACGCTAGCCTCGCAATTGTTCTGTACACTATAACGGTTGGCTGCGATGTCTGAGTCGAATGAAAACAGATGTTCAATTTGCGAAACGGAATGTATTACCTGGGCTATGCTATTGCTTTATAAAAGCAATGCACTCCAGGCCACCGGCAACTACTTTTTTGATCGCTGCGAAAAAAAAATTGTGATGAGAGTCTGCCGTTATTAGAATATTTTGCTGAATTGTATCTGTCGTCCTTTTTTTCCGATGTCACAGATACCCCTTTCAACATTGAACGAGAAATGGAAAAAGAGACTTTTAGGTGAAAAAGAGACCATTTTCAAAGAAAAAGAGACTTTAGAGACCTTTCGTTGATAAAAGAGACTTTTCAGAGACCAGCTTGAAAATAGAGACCAAGTCTCTAAAAAGAGACCTGCTACCAGCCCTGCGAGAGGGTTAAGTGGAAAGACTGGTTAGTGCCGTTTTTGAGTGTGGAATATGTATCGTTTTAATGACTAATGACTCTAGTTTTGTATGATACGTAACGTGTTAATAGTTCATAAAAATATGCAATTTTGATATTAAATTAATAAAATAATTTTCCGCTGCTACTGAGATTAAAACGTCATCTTATTTTTAGCTGCCACATATTACCCCAGTTTTTTATAAGGTAATAACATTGTTTTAAGATTCTGCAACCTCGACCCAACACTTGATTCTTATTATTTTTTGGCGTAATAACATAAAACACACAAGATATTGAAAATTTACCCTTGGTGATCCATCTTGCCTCACCGCACTCTCTTTCAAAGTGAAATAGGGAAGTTCAGGCTGAACCGATTCCGATAAACGTGACTTGACGAAGGAGTCAAGTACCAAAACATAAAATTTCAAATTTATAACAAAAACCCATCTTTAAATTTATTTATTTTTTTGATTTTTTGTGTAAAGTGACTGATCTGCTGAACAGTTTAAGTCGCACTTTTGCCTAGGTTCGCTACAACGTGAACGTAGAAAAAAATCAATCGTTTCTTTTCAAGACAAATTGGTATCTACAAGTTCAGCCACTTAAGATTATCGGCAAATGCTCAGTGACTCACTCCACATGATACGAAACACGCTACTGCATCTGCGGTTCGTATTTACAAACAATTGCAGTATTTCTAGCTGCGATCACGCGGGATGAAAGTCTTATTCAGGAAGTACAAGTATGGAAAAGAATGCTCATGTTTTCATTGCCGGCCGCGCAATCGTACAAAAAGCCTGCCTGATTGTTATGACGACGGGGCTCGGGAACAGCAACGCACGTGCAGACTTTGTGCATTTCACCTTCCTAGTGAGTCATGCCGTCGAAAACGAGCAAAGTTATGGTTAGCCGCTTATGAAAATGATAAGAATCAGAACTAACTAAGCAGTAATATTATAGTTTTTTTCTTCTCTATCACGTGGCTTGAAGGGTTAAACCTCAACTCGCTTTCGTGTTGTGCTGTACTTCAAACAGCATTAAGCTATGATGAATGAAGTTATTTTTAATGACCACGCGCACGTACCTTACAAAAAAAATCCTTCATTTTGTGGGGTTCTCCTCTAGTAAAGTGATCATCGTTGGCCTCATCCACTTCGCGATAGTCATTCTTGTGCTGGATTGGAACACGAAGTATCGGATAAAGAAGCTGACTGACTGAAATTCTCAGCCTTACACTATTAATGTTCACAATATTCACACGCTTTGAACTTGAAATCGGACACCTCAATCTTCACTTATGCGCAACCATCGGTCAGTACGACAATTCTTTCTTATCATGTTTCCCGTCACAGCATTTAATCACTATAGTAAACTTCACCACCTTGCAGACCAACTCCTATGTTCAATTAAGCACACTGCTCGTAGTTTTTGTATTACAGCAACACCATCGTAAGTCATAAAGACTCGATTGAAACAGGAATAAGAAACAACGACTTGATGCTAATTGAAGAATCGCCAGACGAGAACAGATCGTGCTGTCTGAGCTCACCGAGCTGAATGAGGTGCTGCGCGCCAAATGCGCCGTCGTTATTACATGCGCTGCAATGCTTCACAGCAAACGGATGTACCAGGGTCGAAAGGGATAATGATTGATTCGCTTCGGATAATTTTTTTAGTTTTAATCAGTACCGTTCGAACCATGCTTTGAAGTTAATGCTTACACCTGGTGCGACGATTAAGTTTAACATTGAAGGTCTGTTATCTGTGTCATAAACAAGAACTTACGCGTGAGCGGACCGAACCCGACGTAAAAATAAAACAAAACCTGAAAGTGAGAGTGTGTTGATGGATGTTATTTCTAGCAACGCACACCTACTAATGCTATGTGGACACTTGACTGCTGGCAAGGAAGGGCTTTTGAGTAGCGCGAAAATCTGCTTTTTATTTTCTTCCCTCCAGCTTCACTTTTCTACATTTGATGAGTGCTATACATGAACATAGTAATTTTACAAGATCCAACTCGCAAGGGCATAGGTATCTGGAATATCTGGGATTTTATCCTGATTCACTCAGTTGTTCACAGCACTTACTTAGTTTTCAGTGGAACTCTCTCAGTTTGGTGGTCTCGGCCATTTTAAGCAGCTTTGCATGCCTGAAATCTAAAAGAAAAAATTGTTCAAAAATCATATGATCTACAAAATTTTGGTCAGAAAATGTAATGTTAGAAGTTGACTATTTGTTCGTAACACTTTCTGTTTCAAATAAAATTTTAGTTAGCAATGATTTTTGAAATACATTTTTCAATCTGGGTCTTATTATTCCTAGATAGCCCATACCATATCACAAGAGTGGTCTTTACATTGCAAAATGAACATCTTTACAAGAAGAAAATTTTTCTAACCACTTTTTCATGATTTTGACGTAGAACTACGTTTCTTAGGAAGGTTGGAACCAGGCTTCGAAATGATCACCACTTTTCACTGCGATAATCGTCTTCTTCTTCCTCTGACGCTACCAAGGCTCGCTGTCTGAATACATTCTTGAACAAACATGTCAAATGAGTATCGCCATCACGACGTTATTTTCCTCAAACGTATTTTGACATTTTTTCTAGAAATGAGAATTACGCACGTTGAGTGCGTGTATTCTGGAAATTATTTATATCATTGATCTTGTAACAATATTTCTCAACATAAATGAACGAAGTAGATAAAAATAGGCCGAAATAACATCGATAAACGATTGACAGTGTGCATCTCTTTGATACGCGAGTGTCGTTTGACTATCCTTTTCTTTCTGTGAGCTGAGCGGCGATGGTTTGGTTATTTTACATTTACGAGCGAAAGCCGACTGTGACGCACGCTAAGGAAGCGAGATCAAATGAAAATGGTGACCGTTTACAAGCCTGGTTGGAACTATAGGTTCCAGGCCGCTATAAAAATTAAAGGAAGTTCAGAGGAGCTTCAGTCTGATTCTTAGTAAAACGAAGGAAATTATATTAGGAGGGAATCAACAAAGAACAAAAAAAAATCGAGAAACAGCAAAACATCGCTATCATGTTTATGAAAAAATGTTATGTTCGCTCAGTTTTGGACCTTGCAAGATATGTCATGGTTACCATAGTTACAGTAAAACATTCGCGGTTGGTCACACTGGTGAATGCGTTTTGGTTTTCAAAGGTAACTTTCAACATCGTTCCGTTTGACGAATTCGGAGAAGGATCCACCAGTTCCCGTTGGGAAGAATGGAAAGCTCAGTTTGTGGCTTACCTGGGAAGGGAGTACAAGATATTAACGAAAAACACAAAGCATTAGTATGCTTTGGAGGACCAGATGCCAGGAAAATTGCCAAAAATATAGTTTACGGTGCGTTGGACGATTCATATCAAGTGGCAATGGAAGCTCTTGATGATTTTAATTCGCCACGCATGTCATTACTACTAACTAACGTTCTATAATGCAAGCTGTTGCCGGGGTGTAAAGAAGACATTTCAACAGTCTTAACCGTTTGCAAACTAAAAAAAAACGAAATCAGAAACCTATCGATCGACGTAATCGTGGAAACCTTGGAGATTGAAAGCCTAAGTTTGTAAGGGAAGTCTACGACGTTACCAACAATATAGAGATTCGAGAGCTCTTTCATCTAAGCGGAAAGCGTACAATAATTGCAGCAGTTGGAGGAGTGCATCTTCGCTTTATCATCGATACGGGAGCCGATGAGGATGTTCTCAGTATGGATGGTTGGAATACTTTAAAACGAGTTGGGTTCGAAGCTTACGAAATCAGGAAGAAAAGCGATAAGATTTTCCAAGCCTACGGATCAAGGAATCCATTGACAGTACTGGGAGAAATCAATGCACTTATTTCAGCTAATGATAAATCATACAGAACAACATTTTTCATCATTAAAAATAGGAAACATTCACTTCTTTCTGGACAGAGTGCAGAACGTCTAGGAGTGATAAAGTTTTTACGATCTGTTAGTAATGAAGCATTTCTGGTCATAAAAGGTAATAGTTCCTGATTTTTTTTTCAGTTTAAAACCTAATGAAGTAATACATTATTTAAATACTAAACATGTGCGTTTCCATCAAAATTGATGAATCAATCCCGCCTGTTAGACAAAGCTATCGACGCATTCTAATTCCGTTGAAAGAAATAATTATACTTACTTTGTT
Source organism: Wyeomyia smithii (assembly GCF_029784165.1). Taxonomy (NCBI): domain Eukaryota; kingdom Metazoa; phylum Arthropoda; class Insecta; order Diptera; family Culicidae; genus Wyeomyia; species Wyeomyia smithii. The sequence continues at coordinate 72,688,089 of NC_073694.1, read as the reverse complement.
GGCTAATGGACCGTTCACCGGTCAAGTGCCGAATGAATTAGATATGTCCAGCTTCTCCTATCTTGGGCAACTTTTCTCCAGTCTCCGCGTACACCAGCAGATCGTGCATCTTCTTCCACTGCGTACGAGGCCTACCACGGAGTCGATGGCCTCTTTTTGGTTCTCTACTGAAGATAATTTTGGCGACTCTCTCGTCAAACGTTCTGTCTACATGTCCAGCCTACTGAAGCCTGCCCCGCTGTATTACCTTAACTATATCAGCATGTTTGTATACCTGGTACAATTCGTGATTCATGCGTCTGCGCTACACTTCATCTTCCAGTTTACCACCAAGTATCGATCGCAGAACTTTACGCTCGAAAATTCCGAGCGCTCGTCGATCAGCTTCCTTCAGAGTCTATGCTCATGTCCGTAAAGGGCCACCGGGAGTATCAGCGTCCTATACAGTGCTAGTTTTGTGCGAGTTTGCAAACTACGGGACCTCAGTTGGTTACGTAGTCCGTAGAAAGCCCTGTTCGCAGCTGCAACTCGTCGTTTCCTTTTATAGCTTATATCGTTGTCACATGTCACAAGCGTACCAAGATAAACGAATTCGTCAACCACTTCAAATCGTTCCCCATTTATCTCCACCTCAGCACCAACACCACAGTAACTTCCACGCTCCCTGCCAGCTATCATGTACTTCGTACAATCTCGCTACTTCCCTCTTAAAAGGAACGAAGGCTTTACGGTCGATATCGATGATATTGATGTCTTCCGCAAAACCAAGAAGCATGTGAGATTTCGGGATGACCGTACCGTTTCTTTCGACGTTTGCTTTTCTTACTGCACCTTCAAGAGCGATGTTGAATAGTAAGTTAGAGAGCGCATCCCCCTGCTTCACTCCATCCAACGTTACGAACGCTTCTGACTCTGTTGACTGTTCTTTAGAAGCTCCGCACCTCGTTTTGCGCATAGCTGCGCTGGCGAGCACCTGCTCCTCGTACTTGTGCTTCTTTCGACGGTGGGTTCTTTTATGGGTAGCTTTTGCCCTCCTGTACCTCTCTCTGTCCTGACACGCAGCCGCAGTGAGCATGCGGCTCCTGGCATGGTTCTTCTCATCTGTCGCTCTTTGGCACTTGGCATCGAACCAGCCATTACGCTGTCTTCCACGCGTCGTACCTACCACTTCTCTCGCAGTCGTTTCGATGGCACCGTGGATACTGCTCCACAGCCTATTTATGTCTTTCACTCCTTCCTCCTGCTGTTCTGCGATCCGTTGATCCAGCTCTCTGGCGTATTCTGCTGCCACGCCATCAGCTTTCAACCGTTGAATTTTGAAACGAGTCGTTCTCTCTTTGCGAGATTTCAGCACGTGAGCGGATCTTACAAACGACGAATAATGGTCAGAGTCAATGTTTGGTTCCCGAAAAAAACCTAACATCCGGAAAGTGCCGACCGTCAATCGAAACGTGATCGATCTGAGAGCAGGGTTCTCCATTTGGATGCCTCCGGGTAGGTGGAAAACGTTGTTTCCCCAATGTTCGTTAAGCGGAAAATTTCAAACGAAGTCAGAATTATTATTGATCTTCGTGAAGCAAATAAGGCCATAATAAAAGAAGGACATCCGTTACCTACCATGGAACAAATGACAGCTAGATTACGAGGTAGTAAGTTCTTTGTCGAATTCGATATTTAACAAGTATTTCACTAACTTTCATTGAGAGAAGATTGCCGATATATAACAACGTTTAAATCGCCATTAGGATTGATGAGATATAAGCGATTAGTATTGGCTTATCAGCAGCACCAGTACTTTTTCAAAAGTGCATGAGAGCTTTTTTGGCAGATTTTCCATGGCTTGTGATTTTTTTCGACCATATTTAATTTAAGCACTGAACCGTTTGAAAGAACGAAACATAATTTTGAATTGAGGAAAAACAGTAGAGTGTGCAAAAGAAATAGAGTTTCTAGGATTTCATCTGTCCGCTGAAGGAGTTAAAGTTTCACCTGAAAAGTTGGAATCAATCAAAAAGTTTCGTCAACCAACGTGCTTTCAACCAGTTAAAGGATTCGTTGAGCAACTCCAAAACGTTGGCATTTTTCGATCCATGACTAGAGACTTTTGTTGGAACCGATGCTAGCCCAGTAGGATTAAGCAGCTATGCAGTGCTATATCAAAAGACACAAACCGGAACATTCAATATTATCTGTAACGCTTCAAAGACACTTTTCGATGTTGAAAGACTTTACGCTCAGACGGAAAGAGAAGCACTAGTTGTTGTTTGGGTTCCAGAAATATATATGGTATGAAGTTTTTAATAATAACAGATTATGAACCCTTGGTTTCAATATTCGGTGAGAGATCAAAACCTTCCATAAGGATTGAACTTTGGAGACTTCGGTTGATGTCATATAACTATCAAGTTCTCTATCGACCAGGAAAACCGAACATTGCAGATGCTCTTTCAAGATTGTGTCAGGACAAAGCATCTTCTAAACGTAGCTATGGTGAGGAATGTGAAAGGGAAGTACAGTTAGTTTCAACAGACAGCTGTCTGATGTCTTTTTCAATTGATAAAATTATTGAAGCCACTAAACAGGATGTGGAGCTCATGAAACTTGTTCGTTGGATGACATTTCTGCCTCGTAGATGACCGAAAACTCTCTCACGCTACAAATCAATTGCAAACGACCTCTCAACGGATGGGGACATAATTTTGAAAAATAAGAAAATCATCATGCTACGTAAACTACAGAAAAAGGTGTTGCAACTTGGTCATGAACCTCATTCGGAGAGCTCTGCAATGAAGAAACGTTTAAAAGAAAAAGTATGGTGGATAAGTATTGATTCTATGATTGATGAGTTCGTCAGATCATGTCAAAGATGTCTTTTGGTCTCGAAACCAATTACGGAGCCAATGGTTAGAACAGTCTTGCCAGACAGACCATGGAAAAAGTTGGCTCTATATTTCACAGAAGTAACAAAAGGTGTGCATCTATTAGTAGTAATAGATTATTTTTCAAGATATCCGGAGATAGAAATTCTCACGTCAACATTTTTAAGCTACGAATGATTTTGCTAGATTCGGATACCCTGATGAACCTATATGCGATAACGGACCTCCTTCTAACGACTTCGCTAACTTTTGCAAAGCATTTGGAATTACGCTGAAACATTCAATTCCATATGCTCCATTCCAAAAAAGTTTGGTACAACGGTACAATAGGACTTTACTCAAAGACCGTAAGAATAAGTGTAGCAATAGACAGAGACTGGTAGAACGATCTGTATGATGTGCTAGCATATCGTAACACTCTTCATGCCGTGATTAATTTATCACCTGCAAAGCTTTTATTTGGACGAAATATGAGATATATTGCCTGATATCGTAATCAATGGCACACAAAAACAGGGTGGCGAATAAGTTTTCGAAATCAAATTCCATTTAATTTCCCTGATATTTTTCCGCATACGGCACTAAAAAGTGCAACTAAGATTAACGCAACTCTAAAATCCCAGCGAAAAAAGTATTCAATCGGATATGAAACTGAATCGTAGAGGTCGCGCCTTTTATGCTAAAAAATCAGTTTTTGCCCTAGAGAATCGTTTTAAAAATAATCGCGTTTCGGTTAAAAAAATTTTCCTGAATATTTTTCAGTTTTCCCTGATCGAAAAATGAATTCCCTGACGTTTCCTGATTTCGAAACCCTGAAGAAGTAGTTACAGCGACAGACAAAAATAAAAGAGAGACGAAAGAAATATAGGGATAAAAAAAAATCCAAATACTCTACAGTGGATGTCGGAGATCATGTGATAGTAAAAAATGTGGTTAGATGGAATAAGCTTACTCCTACATTTGATCCGCAACCTCATGTGGTTCTCAAGAGAAATGGAACTCGCCTCACTTTGAAAAACCTCTCCACTAAAGGGAATTCGATCGTCACGCTAATCATGTTAAGATCCTTATTTATTTCTAAAAGATTATGTAACGTAAATAAATTGAAATGATCTTGATTATAAATAATTTTTAAATCTACATTAAGGGAGAGATGTAGTAGAATGTTGAGCTTAGCAACCCGTTTGTAAAATAACGGCATTCTGTATTTGGACACCAAACCAACAAGTATTGTTTTATTGAGTTTCTACGGATGCCACATCGGTATGCAGCCGATCCGTCTCCTTCAACGATCGCTCCACACCACACCTCACCTCGGATCGGTCCACACCAAATCCGGCCAGAACCAATTACCGAGCAATTACCGACAGACACTTCGTACTATAAATTTCCTCGTTCACGACCAGTCCACAGCGAAAGAAGAGCGTCAAAGCATCTTCTTTTCGTTGATTGTCAGCCTCAGCAGCACCTTCTTGGGGAACTTGGTGTGTGAAATGAACTTCACCTCGGAGCTCAATTCCTTCGTGGGGGAAGTAAAATACGAAGCGCCAAGCCAGTCGTTGCCATCCAGGGTGAGATAGGTATCGTCGTTCATCACCACCGCCATGTCGCGATTCGCCGGTAAAATCGACTTGCTATGTTATTCAGCCGCTGTCGCTGCGTCATTGCCTGTTGCAACGGGACGGGACTGCCGCTTCCTAGCACGTATGTTTATGTCCGCCAGGTACTATTTCATTATTTGGCCGGTTGTACCGACCAAGCGTACGCTGCGATGTAGCCGCTTTTCCCTCGGTCTTCCTCTTCAGCATGCTTCGAAGCTTCTTGTCACTTACGGTCGTCGGCTGTTCGGAACCGGGCTTTCTTTCGATGCTATGATTGTTGCACAGTAGTGCCAAGTTGTGAAAAGGCGTATTTGGCATCCATAAACCGTTTCGACGCGACGAGCGAGATATCGTTTTTTTAACGCGCACATTTCCGACCGGAGTAGCTTCACTGTTTTCGCCATCACGGTTAGAGTTCGACTGATAGAGCTGTCAATTTTTTTTCTGCTGACTCTTGGGTTACTATGATTGATGTTGCATGGATGGTTCGTGTGAAGGTAAACCCATGAAAAACCGGCATTTTTGTCCACTTTTTATTTAGTGCAAACGTTGAGCAGTATACGTGCGTAGATCTTTATTTGAAAGCTCCGGTATTCTGCGAATCATAGAAACGTTCGGTGTGATGAAACACTTCGACTACCTACCAATAAAGTGTTTGTCCAGGGGGATTCCACTTTCAGAGTTTTCAATGCTTTCAGTTCCATTCTACACACTTAAAATTAAACACCGAATTCGGTAAAATTTTACCGGAATCTCAACAGCTGAACGTTCGGTGACATCTTCGGTGTTTCCGAAAATTACCGAACAGTTTGTGAAACCACCAACCGAGTGGTCGGTAATTTTCGCAGCTTTTTGGTAATGTTCCAAACCGAGCAGCCAGTAAAATTTACCGAAAGAAACTTTAAAAATGAACAAAAATACCGAACGCACCTGTAAAAAATACCGGTGGCAGAAAAAGTCGGTTATAAATGAGCCTGCCGGTACCGTCTAAAATCAAACTAAATTAACCAGATTACTTACGAAAAATGTTAGCGACTCGTACATCCTGTTTCAGTTATTCACCATTAACACTTTCCAAATTATAAATATCCTATGTTTACACACAACAATTAAAACAAATCAGCAGCATCAGTAGAAAATATTCGCGTCTTGGACGGTTGCACGTATGAGAAAAATGGCCACCACATTCACAATTTGGCATTTTCACAGGTTGTTCGGTAAAAAGTTATACAAATTTCGGTGAATGTAAAATAAAGCAAATATTTCGGTAACAGTTAACAAAATTATGGTAAAACTTACAGATCTTACAGAACAGTCGTTAATTTGATGCTTTTTTGCAGGTATACCGGTATTATTACACTTTACCGATGGATTATTGTAAAAAAAATTACCGAACGACTTTTTTTGGATTAAGTGTGTAACGGATAGACCACAGAAGAGTTCTGATTTTATGAACTGATAAGACGATCCAAATCTTGCCAGTTCATCGGCTCTTTCGTTTCCATCGATTCCACAGTGACGAGAAACCCTATATAAATCTACTTGATTATTACAACCCAGTGTTTGAAGTGATTGAACACACTCCCAAACTGTTTTGATGTCGCAGACTTCAAAGCATTTAAAGCTACTTGACTGTTGGACATAATGCAAATGTTTGAGTGCCTGTATTTCCTGCGTAGGCATATAATAGAACATTTTAGTATTGCTTGGATTTCAACTTGAAGGACAGTTGGCCATTGGCCCATTGGAATTGATAGGTCTATTCCGGGGCCAGTTACCCCTGTCCCCACTCGATTATTTATTTTTGAACCATCTGTGTAGAAAATGATTGATCCTGGACGAAGGTCAGAACCACCGCGTTCCCAAACATCACGCTCAGATTCAAACATTCGAAATCGTCTTTAAAAATTGTATCTTTTCTCCATCCAGTCTTTATTGTTAGTTACTATTGGATTAATACGAATAGTTTTTTAGAATATTTAGAAGACTCGTTTGGTCACCCTCAAAGAACTTTAATTATTTTTTGATCCGTAAAGCACTCTTTTCGGCTTCGAATTGTATGAATTGATGCAGTGGAAGCATAAAATGTAAAGCTTCTAATGCTTTAGTAGGTGTGTTTCTTATTTCTTCCGTTGTTGAGAGAGTGGCTAGCCGTTGAAGTTTTTTCATAGAGTATTTGTTGTTTTTTTTCTATAGCCAACTCTAGATGTGTATTCCAATTGAGTTTTTTGTCAAGAATTACTCTAAGGTGTTTGACGTTATCTGACAGTTCCAGAAGATAACCTTTTAGCCTAATATCATTAAGCATAATTTCTTTTCTACGTGTAAATGGGACGATAGTGGTTTTTGGAGGATTTACATTTAAGCCTTCTCCACGAGGAAACAATGTTTAAGGCAATTATGACTATATCATCAGCGAATCCAACTATTTCAAAGAAGATCATCAACCAAACCAAAGTAGAGGAGATATCATATCCTCGTTGCGAGCACCCTTTTATAGCTTCTACACTTATAAAAGACCTACCAAGGCTTGCTGACATTTCTCTTTTTGTTAACATCTCGTTGATTCAATGAATAATGAAACTGTCGAAACCACGTTTCTTCATTGCAGCAGTCATTGAGTTTTGAGATGAGTTATCAAATGCTCCTTCAACATCAAGAAACGCCGGGATTATGCTGCTCAAAATAGCGTCTGATATCAAAATTAGGAGCGGCTGATCAATGTCCTGGTGTCAGCGTAGGACTCTTAGAAGAGCTGACACGATGGTCCCCCGGCGAGACGCTGCTCGCGACGGGAGCTAAAAGCCGTTATTGGTGACATGAATGCTCATTTGGGACGGGAGGCAATGTACACGCAAAAGTTGGGTGGTGCGAAACCAGTACAAAATTGTGCGTTTTTAGCGCAATTGTTGATGTTATTCGGAACCAGTACAATGATTGCGTGTTGGGCATAACGCAATTAATGCTCTAGCGTTTCTCCAATGTATTTGGCAGCTCCAAACTACTACACCTAAACAGTTTCAACTGGTATCAAGCAGCATTGCAAAGCGAGCGAGAAGCAAAACCATTCTCCTCCTTTCTGCTTGAGGACGAGACATATGCTACGCTTTTCAAGTCTTTTGCACACACGCTTTCGAGATACTTTTTCTTCTTCATGCATTCCTTTGAATAGCAGCAAGCACGCACCGACAGTATGAGTGAGACTAACAACACTGGTATCAAGTATGTACAGCACGGGTGTCTCGCTCATTTCGTGAAGCAACGAAATATAGCCTTGCGCCTCGCAATCCGAACCGAAAGAGAAGCGAAAGAGCAACCTGCAAATTGTATGTGATGTGTCTAGTCTAGTCACTTATACACTCGACGTGAGAAATAAAGTGTCGGTATATGATACATATTCTGATTTCATTCTATGTCAATGTATTCGCAGTACAACTGTTGCGTTATGCGTTTCACACATTTATTGTGCGATTTCTGTGCAACATTTGTGCGAATCGGGAAGACACAATGATTGTACAAGACTTAAACTTTTGCGTGTACAGACCGGTAATCGGGCCCGATTGATTGCACACCGTTTTTAATGAAAACGGCCATCGGTGTGTGAAGCCTCCCGTGGTATGATGATCCAAAGTACCTTCTTCCTCCGCAAAGATATCCACAAAACCACTTGGAGATCACTCGTTCAATAGACAGAGTATCAAATCGACCACGTTCTAGTCGCCGGTAGCTCCTTTCGCGACATCGCACCTACCGCAGTACGAATATAGATTCGGACCACTACCTAGTAGCTGTGTGCATAAACTCCAAGCTCTCGACGGTGTATAATACCCACCGAAGTCGAATGTCGCGACCGAATATTGAGCAACTGCGGGGTGCCGGGGATGCACAGGCTTACGCGCAGCAGCTGGAGGCAGCGTAACCAACGGAAGAGTAACTTGGCTCAGCTACGCTTCATGATAGCTGCAGGAACATTCGATTCGCCATAGGTAGTGTTGCTGTAGCGCTAGCAGGCACAAGGGCTTCGAATAATAGAAATGACTGCTTTGACCGCGAATGCAAACAGTTAGTCGAACGAGAAGAACGCAGCAGGAGAGCGAACGTGGTTTGCTACCGTCGGGCACGGAATGATATCAGGCACGGGTCAAAATTCAGTTCTCCGAAGGAAGAAACGCCAACAAGAGGACCGAGATCACGTAGCGATGGAAGAGCTGTACTAAACTAACGACACTCGCAAGTTCTACGAAAGGCTGAACAGCTCTCGTGAAGGCTAGCCGATATGTGCAAGAGCTTGGACGGGAACCTCCTTACAGACGAGTGTGAGGTGATCGAACTTTCATGAGCATCTGAACGGCGATGTAGAAGAGCACGAGGACGGGTATGGTAATTGATTTTGGTGCTAGCACTAGTAGAATACAACATTATTCCCGGCCCAGATCTCTTGAAGATGGAGGAGGAGATTGACCGGCCGAAAAACAATAAAGCTGCTGAATTGGACCAATTTGCCAGCGAATTGGAAGTGGAAAAAACTGGCTAAAGCCATGCACTAAGTCATTGTCATGACTTGGGAGTAAGAACGAGGACCAGAAAAGTGGATGGAAGGTATTGTGTGCCCCATTTACAAAAAAAGGCGACAAGCTGAAGTGCTGCAATTCGCGAAGCAGGTCGTGGGGTACTACCAGGCGGGATTGATGGGTGCCCGCGACACTACGGACCAGATATTCGCAGTTCGGTAGGTGATGCAGAAATGCCGCTAATACGACGTGTTCACATGATGTGTGTTGTTCAAGTATCGGGGGCATTCTCGAGCCCCTTCGAAACACGAACAGGGTTCATGGCAAGCTGATGATCTCTCGTGCCTACTGGAAGGTGTCAAAAGAAGAGCGGCACGATATTCTGAAAGTCGGTCCAACTGTTTGACTTCGCCGACAATATCAACATTGTAACTCAGACCTTCGTGAAGATGGCGGATACGAAAGTCGGACTAAAGCCAAACGGATTGGACTGGTCATCAATGCATCGAAGACGTAGTTCATGAAAGGAAGAGGTTCACGAGAAGACAGTGCAAACCTCCCACCTCGAGTTCAAGTTGGTGGTGATGAAATCGAGGTGGTCGACGAATTCATGTACCTGGGCTCACTGGAATCTGCCGACAACGGTATCAGCAGAGAAATTCATCGGCGCATTATGGCAGGAAAAGAAAGGCACGAAATCGCGCATATTTTGGTCTCCGGGAGTCGTTTCGATCGAGGAGAATTCGCCGTTGCACCAAGTTGACCATTCACAGGACCCCGGTGAGGCCCTTAGCCCTCTACGGCCATGAGACGTGGACTATGCTGGAAAACCAACGCACCCTTATGTTCTTCGAAAGGAAGGAGTTGCGTACCGTCTCCGGTGAAATGCAGATGGAGAACGGAGCATGGAGAAGGCGAATGAACCACGAACTGCAGGAGCTGTTTGAGGAGCCATCTATCGCCCACATCGCTAAGATTGGCAGGTTGCGGTGGGCTGGGCATGTCGTAAGGATGTCGGACGCCCGGTAAAGATGGTCCTTGAAACCAATTCGTCAGGAACGAGATGCACAGCGGGTAAGGTGGATCGATAAGGTGGCTGGCGAACTGCCATCGAGTGGAACGGAGACGACTCTTACGTACAGCGAAGGCCATACCACCGCTTGGGACTCTTTGGTAAGGTAAGCAAAGGCTTTGCTCCTTGAGTAACACCGTTAAAAGACCTGACGGCATTTTTGTAATAAATCACTTACGTTGCAGAAAACTCTAGCTAAAAATGTTTATAATTCTCAAATTTTACAGCTTTTCTTTTATTTTCCGACAGCTTTCGTCTCGTCTGGCGAGAAAAATGAACTATACACGCGCCTGACCAGTCTCGACATCCAGACTTGAGGTTGTCCGGTTTATTTTTCGTTTGCACTTCACTTCCGTCTTTCTTAGTGTTTCTTACTTTACTACTCTTTAGTATGTTACATCTTGTTGCATGCTGCGCGCTCTACAAAACATGCGTTTTTTGTGTCGGATTTTCAGAACAATTTCAAAAGATCGTTGGCTTCTGTTTTGTTTGAGTATAAATTAAACTAATAGGAGAAAAGAAATCATTAAATTTTTTTTGAGTGTTTGTCGTATTAGAATCCTAGAAGAACTAATTACATCAGTAGCTGCTATGTTGACGAAGCATGCTCAAATTATCCGTATCTAGTTCCGCGCGTTGTTGTGTTTAGTTAAACCTAGATCCATAAATCGTATTTATCGTTTCCATTGATTTATGGACTAGATAACTGAGCTGCTTAGTAACATAGCAAACCAGTTTCAGGAGCTGATCAATAAACAGAAAATAAATCTCTATCTCTAAAATCACCCATAATCTCGACAAAAACATACTTGGGCAAAGAAAAAAAAAGAAACCAGAGGAGACAAGATACAGGGATTAAAGAATTATTTTTACAAAAGTTTACAATAGTAGAGCGAAAACTAGCAGTTGTGGCGAAAGGCTATCTCGCAATTATTCCGTTCGATCTGTTGCAATCATTTGAAGAAAGTATTTTTTTACAAAATACGCGTACAAATTCGGATTATTTAGTTTTTGATTGCAGAGTCCGCGTGCCTTACATTGTTTGCGCGTGTATGTGTGTGTATCAGTGAATTAACAGCGAAGGAAAGCTGAATGCCAATGATTGAGAACGTGTCAGTTTGCCGGGAAGTTTTTTGTTTGTTGCGGTTGTGTTTTTGCTAACTTTCTTCGAATCCTGTTCAGCCTTCTGTTTAACTAAAATGTCTGGAAAGAAGCGAACAAAGGCGAACTCGGTTTAGAGCTGATTTGCAGGGCAGGAATAAGTATCATCGACGACGAAAGTTTGTACAAACTGTAAATATAGAAACGGAATAATCGAGGCTGCAAGTGGCGGTTTGTTTACTCTGGATGGTGTTGAAGATAATTTGTATGCGATTATTTGATTGCAAGAAATAATGAGTGAATGCTGCATGCATGTGCAACAATGCAACACGACTCACACGAAATAACCGCAGCCATCATTTTCAGTCGGCCACGTAAACTGGCATGCACATACTTCAACTACTTAAACGAGAACAGACTTTCCACTAGTCTTGCTAGGACTTTTTTGAAGTTCTGTGCTTTTCAGCAAACGCATATGCCTATCGAATATGTTATCCCTGACATTTTGTCTTAAATTACACTATTAGAAACGAAAAAGGCTTCTCCACTCAATTTAGCCACAACGAAAAAGTGCGTTATGGCTGCGTGACAAATGTACACACAGGAAAACGAGCGCATGATTTAGAAAATACTACTGCATGAATAGTAATATGAGAGACAATGAAACAGTAAACATTTGCCCTAGTCTGACACACTGCAGTTACTTCTTGTTGTTAAGGTTTTTTTCTTTGTGTTACGTTTGTTTTATGACTTTAACTTAACTACGCCTAGATCTCGCTCTTTTCTTTCTCTCTCTCTCTCTTTGTGTTATTTTTTATTTTATTCGCACGATTTGATTATTATTGGGAACAATTAATAATATTACCTTCCTGTATGGTAGGTGAATTTTGCAATTCATAATCAATTTGGAAGGGTCAATAATTTAACAAAGAAATTGCGTACAGAAGGAAAAAATGGGTTAAGAACATTCACAGCAATCTATCGCAGTCAAATTGAACAGAAGGAATAAGGTTTTTAATATTTATTTTTTTCGATAAATTCTTAAACTTAGCATTGGAGATTAGCAATAGGAGGGGGCAGGTTTGGCTAAAAAATACTATTTTTAGAAAAAATTAATATACCTTAAAAAGATAACGAAACATAGAAACATATAGCCCGATGATTCGCCATGGACATAAAATGAGCAATAGCGCTTTTAATACAATTGCATGGAAAAGTGAGTACACTGCGCTGTACCCAATCCAGATAACAAGGTGCGTTTTGTAAAGCCAAGATGAAGGAAAGAATATCCGCGAGGGAAATATATGGGCAGATGATTGTGTGAATGTTTTGTGTTTTTTTCCCTCGATCGTGCGCGTAATATACTTCCGATTGTTATCTCCTTTTCGCCTAACTTAGCAATAGTACCGCTAGTCTAGATACTTTGCTTGTAATTCCTTTGCTATACAACAACCGTAATATTATCAATTAATAATAATCAAACCGTTCCGAATTTCATCTCGATAAACTGTGGGAACGCTCCCGGCTACTACTGGCTGAGACGGAATTTTCATTACATTTCTCGTGTAGACGCTGCGCTGGCGGAAGCTTTGCGAAAAACGGATGACGGAGTGCTTCACCTGCAAAAAAAGAAAAAAAAACGGAACGCTACTATAACTACCATATATCTAGAAGGATGATAATGATTTAAATATCGAAATACATTATAGTTTTTACTATTCTAGTATTCAGATCACTTTAAATGTTTTTTTATTCATGTTGGCTTTTTATTTATAATATTATAAGTATTAGTTTTGATATACGTGGCTCAAATAACATTAAATTGTGAAAATCGGTCTCAAATAACTAAATTTAAACAATTTTGTGCTCCATTGAAATTAACCATGCACACTTGTGCGCGGCTCCAAAGGCATTGGTAATGTCTCTTGGTCTAAACCGATACCAGATATAAATAAGCTAATTGTGTTTCTCTAGTCAGCCGGCTGACTATAGGATAAACCGCTAAATAGAGACGGATACGAGTTATATGTATGATCGCATCACCTATCAAAGTGAATCCTGATCCAACGAGCCCTTCCCTACTAACAAACACCTCCTTCCTGTGACCTTTGTGGAGATGCAGAGGTTAACACGGTCTCCAAATAGCAAGGGTCACACTAACATCCGTTCCCTCTTCCCACCATTGCAAGGACGCGGCCGTCGTCGTTTATTGATCCTTTAAAGTATTGAGTCACTAAAACTTGTACAATGAGATTGGTCGGTCACTCCCAACCCCATTCAGTTGATTCACCGTACAACTTTACTGATTCGGATCAATCACGGAGTGCAGTCATTGATATGTGCAGTCAGTCAAGCTAAGCTCAAGCTAAACTAATTATTATTAGTTTTAATATACCTAGTTGCTTTTCTGTTTTTAGTGAAGTAAAATAATTCAAACCAATTTTTCTACTTACCTAGCGAGATCCGGTTGGCCGGATCGTACTCTAGCATGCGCCGAATAATGTCGAACAATTGCAGGTGATCAGGTGTTTCTGCCAGCACGTATCGATGAAGTGGTTTGCAATGGTCACGCACATATCGTCCAGCCGAAGATTTCTCGTCCCAATCGAGCTTACCACGGTGAAAGTATTTGGTACGGGTTTTTCTAATAAGAAAAAGAAATAAATGCAACTTACTGTTGTAAAACGAGTTACAGACATTTACCTAGCCATCCGGTACGGAATTGTCCCTAGTATACGTTCCATCATAGCGAGATGTTCTCTGTTGTCATGTGTCTGGAATAGCGTAATGCCTAGGTACAGCTCAAACATTATGCACCTGGAAAGACAAGTCAAATAAAGAGGTTACTTTTTGTTTCAAGTGAAATAAATAAACAAGCCTCACCCTATCGACCAGACGTCGCATGGTTGCGACCAACCTAATTCCAGGATTACTTCCGGCGCTCGATAGTGCCGAGTGGATACGATAGTGCTATGATGTTCATGATCGAAAGTTGCGCTTCCGAAATCGATCAGCCGAATATCCGTACATTTAACGCGGCGTACTTCGCGGTTCTACGAATTAAAAAAAATGTTTCTGAACTAATTCTATAAGAGAGTTTATCGTAGCAGCTGATACCTTTCTCGAGTTGAACGAAGTGGTGTACTCTGAATCCACGAACAGGATGTTCTCCGGTTTAAGATCAGTATGGGTAAGCTTGTGATCATGGAGAAATTTGACCGCATAGCAGAGCTGATATGACATGTGCCTCACGTGATCCATTGGATATGGTTCATAGTTGTTTTCTCTCTGTGGTTTATCATGAATAAAGTTAAAAAATAAAAAAGTTGCAGTTTGCAAGAATACTTACTAGAAAATCGAAAACACTCAGACCAAGCATTTCGAACGCAATGCACATGTGTCCGTGGAAATCGAACCAGTCCAGCATTTTAACGCACAAACTAAAATAATATACGGTTTAAAATAGTTTAGTTTTATAGATTACAGCAACTGTTCGCTAACTGGGCACGCTTTAACTGGGCTTCTTTTTAACTGGGCGCTCGCTAACTGGGAGGATTCCCAGTTAAAAAAACAACAAACGTCAAATATCTAAACGAACGGGGGGCATGTGGACTGGGAACGAAAACTGAAAAATTAAAGTTTTTCTAATCGAGCATATTTAAAATACAAAAACAATAATATAGCTGATAAATGTACTCGCTATATAAAACTAAAGTTTAAAAGCTTTATTTGAGAAATAAGTTTGTAGTTGTGGCTTCCCTATTTGGTGATCAAATTGAGAACGAAAGCCTTTTATGAAGTTGTCGCGAAGCAGCGTTATCCATCGAACTCCCCCTCGGCGTTGAGATGACCAACCAGTTAGCGAGCTGATTTCAATAACTGGGAAGTGCTCGTCGCCCAGTTAGCGAACAGTTGCTGTATAACCTCAAACTTACTGTTGGAAGGTCGGATCCCGTTCGGCGATCTTCTCCAGTGCGTTGATCTCTAGCTTGGCAGCTTCCCGATATTTTTCTACGTTCTTGATTACCTTCAGCGCCATCGTGTGATCCCTACCGTACGCAGTAACGAAAACAAAGAGGAAAAATTGAATAAGGAAGTTCTTTAAACACACGTTGTCGGGCAATAATTCGAAAAGAGGTAACAATTTACATTGATTAATAGTTACAAACAACTGGCTCTTAAAACGATGATCATTTTATTCTACTGTCTGGTGCTAAAAAATACTCAACGAGCAGCCAATCGGACTCGCTCGTACAGAAAGATTACACCAAACCGATGAAGCAGTGTTTGTTTTCGGGTGGGTGTAAATAGAGAGTTTCGAGTGTCGTGTTCGAGACTTTATGGCAGTATAGTAACTCGATTAACATGAACAAGCGTTATGGATTTTGAATAGCCTCCCACGGTAACAAATGCAAATAGAAAACGGTTTCGATTTCTAGCAGAGATCTCCATTAAGGGCTACCCTATAATTTCTGGTATACCCCTGCTGTGAATCGATTTCCGTTATGACTAGTGATAATCTTACTAGTTCTAATGGTTGTGAAATTCGATTAAGATTTCAGTTTGGGTATTGAATCTGCGAAACAGAACTGCTATGTCAATCGTGCGAAACCGTTTTAACAAGAAAACATTGGGCACATAAGCTCAAAACGATCTTGTTTAGCCTGTATGATTGACAGCCAGAATTTTTTTCAAAATTATTCTGTTTCAAACCTTTTAGCTTTTTTCCATACGGTCCTTTCAACTTAACAATGTTAACTCTAGAACCCATTTCTAGTGTAAATTTTCAACGCTAAACAATTTGAATTTGCACTCTGCTCGACAGAAACTAAAATATGATTGGATTTTGATAAAAACAAACATGGTGTGCGATAATTTAGAGCCAATTGCTGTAGCTGTAGGGTATTGCAAACATTGAAAGCGTACTTACATTTCCATATCCTTCACTTTCACCACCCGACCGAAAGTACCTTCACCTAAGGTGGCCAGGATTTTATCTGCGAGAATGAAGCGTGGATCCAATCGAGCGCCGGGTCATTGCACCATGTAACGAGAAGAGCAAAAAGGGAGAGAAGAACAAAGAACAGTAGAAATTAAGAAAAAAACATTAGTGATATCTAGTGGTGCTGACTAAACCTGTCTCATATTTGCTATGTAAAATCTACGAGATTTGATTCGTCTTAATTTTGCTACCTGTAGACTGTACTTTGGTTTTAGTTAACATGAGATTTTCGAACTATTTAAAATTACTTTATCGGTTTTTCTCGAGGTAAATTGAAGCTTTAGATAGAAGTAGATCAATAAAAGAGAAAGGAAAGCCCTACAATTTCTGTGAATCTGATCAAATCTGTTTTTAATAGATTCAAAAAGAAGAAAAATGTAGCTTTGGAAACTGACTTTTCTTCAGATGGAGATTTGTTATCATATATTCTAAAAATGAAGAAGATTTCGAAAGCTACAATTTGTAATCGAAACTGAAAACGCGACATGGGAGCACTGTGGTGACAAAATATTGCATACCGCACTTTTCAGGGGTTTTTGAAATATTTCACCACAAACGCACAGTACTCCGGACCGCACGAAGACGCGACCGCGAGTTGGAGAGGGAATTGTACTCATGTAAAATAAAATATTAAGAATTTAAATTAATGCTTCACGAACATCTGTTATGAAGAATGTCGCCAGTGTGGTAAATCAAATGCCCATCAGCATCATCCCTCACGGATGGTTGTTTCTGTGTTGGCCAATTGCAATCGGTTCATCATCATCGTTGTCGTTGCCGCCGTGATTGGTTTAAGCATCATTATCATCAACATCATCATCACCATAGCGAATTGTTTTTTCGTTTCACATTCGGTCGAGCCAAGCGCAGCCGGTCATCAAGGATCGATTTCCCATTGAAAACAATCGATCGATCGTCGTCGTCATCATCATCATCATCGTTGTTGGTAGTAGTGGCGGATGAAGGCCGATTGTTTTTTTCGGCAGACCATACACACACAGTTGCGGTACACGTTGGGGCGATATGGGAGGTTGGGCGACAGAACACACACAGAACCAGTCGGGGAACACATCGTTCATCATCAAATCATTGATCATATCGAAGAAGAGACACGAGAAAAATACGGTATCGATTTGCGATAAGATAATTAGTTCGAAAAAAATATAAGAAAAATTTGGTTTACAAATATAAATAGTCTATTGGTATACTTTCGCTTGGCTTAGTGGTTATCAAACAGTTTTTATTAGATTCGCACATTTTTCACTGTTATAGTTAATTAAAAGAAAAAATGCAATCATTCAATGTTTCAATTATTAGGAATGAACAGAACTAACCTTATAATCGGATTTAAACTGTGAAATTACGATCATTCGAAAAGCACGCACACAATCACAAAACAAAATGCTGCGATCTCAAGATAGATGGAGAAGTGAGTGCAGTTTACTTATACTGATGTTCATGAAAAATAGTATTTACCTGAACTGTCACTAACACAGGTTACTGTGACTACGATATCAGCGGATGATGAAAACAACATGATGCACTCTGATGGGCAGACGAAGCCTTTGAAAGAATTAATGCGAGTTTCATGTTAATCGAACGAGCGGCATATGGGCCAGCTGCAAATGAAAGGAAATTGCCACAGCAAACCTTTTTCGTACAACGTTTGTTTGTAATGTAGTTTTTTTTTTGTGTAACTAAGCGGATGAATTATTTATTTTCAATAAAGCTTAAAAACTTTTTTAAGGGTCAGATGAAAGTGAATTATTGCAATATGCATATAAAACTGGCTTGGTTCTACCCAAGTCGAGTTGAATTTCGTTTTATTTACGTTTTCAGGTTTAGAACACTATCTAAGATGAAATTCAATTTTTAATTCTTCAAATCTCCAGTCTACTACATTTTTCTACACGAAAATGAGTTCATTGCCATTGTTGGTGAGCTGTCAATGAACACCCCCTCCCTATCCTCGCGTCTTTTTTCGAAACGTTCACCAATCTGTATGATAAAAATTGAACCGCAAACAGGCCTATCTTATATCTCAATTAGCTCGGCGCAGCACCGAGCCTACCATCAGGTTACTACTGATGGAATCAATCAAACAGTTAAAAGCAAAATGGACGGAAGAATGATGGTGATGGGGAGGGTGTTCGACTGCTTTGGAGCTAAGCGAGGCAAACAAGGGACAGTAAAGAATAGGAGAACGTCAAAGAAGAAAAAAAAAAGAGTCAGTAAATTGGCGGCCCCAATTTGCATATCTACTAGCAGCTCATTGTCCCGATCGTCTATGGTGCCCCCTTCGAAACGGCTGCGCGGATGTTGATTGCAAATAACAAATATAATTGAAATGATCTGTTTTTTTCAAACTGACTCGCACCATGTGTGTAGCAGAGTGTCAACGACGAATATTGCGACGGGCCATTGTCCACTGACTGGACTGGACTCGTCACTTGGTAATTTACTTCCTTCTTATCGCGCCTGTGCATCGCGTAGTAAGTGGCGGTAATTGATCTTATAGCAGTGTGTTAAAAAAATAGCTAGATTAATAAAATAATTAGTGACGATTGCTCAATCGTAAAAACACACACACACACAATCATGCAATGCACGCAGAATAGCCATAGACGTGAGTGTTAAAAGATCTTACAAATGTTGACAGTGCTTTTGGAATACGTGACGAGCGCATTAGAAGAGGATGCGGCTGTTGATGTTGGTAAAGACCGGAAGCACCGTTGACGCCGCCAGTGTGGACCACTAGAACAGAACTGTTACCATTGTAAAGACCCCCGTTCAAGTGTGCAGACACATTGCTCGTGGTAAAGGACTTTTGCAGCCCTAGACCATTGCTACCGGAAGCACTATCGTAATGATGACGACGGCTACTGCGCCGAATGTGCTGCAGATCGTGTTGCAACCTTGACTGTATGGGAGACTTGATTCGGCTCAGAGCACCTTCCGGTGATAGGTCACTTGCTGTCGGATTTGCCTTTGTTCCAAGGCTTTCCCTAGATTTTTTCTCCTTCAGCTTTTTCTCATCCAGAGGGGCGTATTTTTGCAAGATACTTTCGATCTCCTTTCGCCTGTAATCGCGTTCCATTTGTCGGGGATCATCACTGGGAGTGTCTTCGTCACTAGAAATGGGAAAGGTGCAGATATCATCAGCATCGAAGAAACCTTGCGTTGCAGATCGTTGCAACTGGTGGAAGTTTCCGCTGCGACGATTTTCCCTTTTCCGATCCACTTCCGAGGTGCTAGGAACTCCTAGAACGTTGGAGCTCAAAGTAGAGTGTTGCAAAAAATTTATTCCGGTGGTGTCACTTCTTTTGTAAGGTTTTATGCGACGTTTTACAACACTAGGAGCACCACTGAGAATGGTACTAGTATTCAACTCAGATAATAGCTCATCCGGGTCGTATTTGGATTTGAAAATATTTTCTTTTCCGATGGCACTGTTGGGGTTTGCAAGAGAGATTGGTTTTCCATCGTAATATCCACTGTCTTTACTTCGCGGTTTAAGGACATACTTAGAGGTACTGCTTAGTTCTCTTCCATTGCGTTCATAGAGACTTTCCGATACAGGCACGGTGGTACTGCTAGTCCCTCCAACACCACACGCTAAGCTGAGTTCTGCTCGCTTCTTGTAGTAGTCCATTTCGAGAGACTCGAGGAATTTGTGTCTATTTCGTTGAGCAGCCAATCGGTAGGGAGTGCGCTCTTTCAAGGCAGAATAAGAATCGCCTCTCACGCTTGACGTAGTTGCACTTTTTGCCAGCGGATTGAAACCCCTCGCCGCTAAACCGGTCGGCGTTCGTTCAGGTTCCAATGTCTTTTCTTTGTCGTCTTTGTATTGCTCCTTACGCTGGTGTACTCGATCCAGGATATCGCAGTATTTGGATTCGAGGCGAGATATAGTGGAACTGGCTGATTCGCCACTACTGCATTTGTTGGTAGGAACTGGAGTTTTTGACGTTGAAGCAACAGTCGGAGTTTTGTCTTTGTCTTCTGTATCTCGCTAAAGAGAGTCAGAGGAAAGAACACGCGATTTAGCTATGAAATAGATTTAAAAATGAGCGTGTGTGAGCTTACTTTTGGGGATAAGTCGAAACGCTTTCCGAATGTTCGAAACAGTGGTTTGTAGTAAGAGCTCATAGTATTGTTGAAGCTATGATAGGGTGTTCGGTGCACCGAATCATTGGAAGTCCCAAGACTGCCATAGTCGGATGAATTCTGGTGCTCGCGGGTGAAAATTGAACTACTGGATGCTGATGGTGCAAGATCGTTGAACCTAAGTGCGAAGAGGTCATCGTTCCAATTTTTCGTATCGCAGCAAAACCAGTAGTGTGATCAAGTGAAATATGGAATGTATGAAACCAATGAAACGGGGTCAGCAGCGGTTCAAAAGAAATTCTGACTGTAAATCGATCAGTTCTAGACAGGAAGCAAGATTTTTATAAACAAACTATGCAGACGCAAATTGAAGCTGTGTTTATGTTTACTTTTCCGCCGTAGAACAACACTAAGAATAGCGCAGAATGCAGTATTTTATATGCATGGCTTGTAAACAAATCTAACCGGTGTAAGTGCAAGATTCACCATGGATTCATTGTATTTCAGTCATGGGCAGTGATCGTGCGCAGAGCCACTTTGATAATGCATTGACGATGAATTTAGCAAACTTTAGTTAGCCCTGCCAAGAATTTTCGCAATGTAAATCAATCCCCGCTGACTGGGTGCGTGCTCAAATCATTTGAAATTTCAATATCCTTAGTGTGTCACAGATCGGTGCCAAAATTAGCTGCGGTCACCTCAGAGAACGACCAGGTCGTCTTGGAAGTTCCGCCGTGCTCAATTTACGTCGGTACGTAACAGATCGATTACTTAATTCATTGAAACACTGCTGATCGTTCCGAAATAGTTCTTTTCGGGAATTCACTTGGGAAATCCCGATTGGTCAGTGATCCGTATTCACTCAATCGCACTTCTAAGTTTTCCTATAGCAGCACTTTAAAATTTTTACATAAGCTTCAACAAACGATTTACCGATACTGTGATCTTTTCTCGAGCTTCTCACTAGGATTGCGACGGAATCGCTGTAGGATGCTGTTGCAGCTGTCGGACAGTAGCTGCGTGACACTTGCCGTATTACTGCGGACGTATCTGCGTCGACTCGGTGTTGCAGTCGTGAGGTCCGATGTTGAGGTTGCCATCGTTTATTTTTTCGTGGAGACCAACACTCACCTCCGGGTGCCTGTACTTTCAATTTGCGGATCGCCTCAGCGTCAGCGAATGAACTTCTTCAACGTCGTACAATATTACCGCGCAGTTCAGTCTTTATCTATGGACGGAAAAACAGCTGAGTTGTAAACAATTCAGCCAGTCCGTTTGTCACTTGAATTTTCGCAGGATTCGCACAGACAGAAAATAGCACTTTTTGTACAATCTTGTCTTCTATATTTTACTAGTGCGGAACTCAGTTTTTACGTGGACATACGATCGCATTATTGGCATCGGCTGCCGTCGTGCCTGTCAGTGCTGATGAAAATATCTTCCTTGCCGCTGTTGTTGCTGTTGATGGGTTTTGTTTTTGTTATTCTATCTCGGCCGAGATACGTATGTCCGCTCGGTCGTTCGTCGATCTTTGTCTTGCGCACTTCGCGGGTCAAACAGTAGCGGTAAGGGTGGGTGAGGAGAAACAGTGCGATTAAAATTAAATTCTACACTGAACATATTCAAACAAAAGGCCATAGTAGCTGAGTCGGAAAATCACAGTACGGCGCGGGCGGTGCAGACTGGATTGAGATATTAGTTGGAATGATAGGTAAACAAGAGAATGGGCGCGTCTTTGGCCGCCGGAGAAGAAACTCGAAAGAGTGGAATGCACACGAATCCGCAAACGAATTACCCATGATAAGTTTTAAAGCATTATTTCATAATTGTCGGTTTCCTAGCGCTTTCCCGAATGTGTTTTGGCTTTTGTGAAAAAATGCACTTAAGTTGAGTGAAACTCGAGCAATTATATTGATTAGCGCGGCCCCGAAAAATGGAAATCATTACGCCAAAAGAGATGCAGCTCTTCTGTTATCTGGCGTTGAGCACTTCTGTGACAGTTTGTTGTTAAATAAAGGTTTCACATTGGAAGATGTTGAATGTAAACAACAACAAAAAATATTATCTCAAATTTTTGGCAATACCGAAACGAAAAAAAAAATTAAGAAACTGTAGCAACACACTCTTGCTCAAAAATAAGAACTTGAAACAAAAAAGCAAACGGAAATACCCATATGAACTCTGATTTGCTGACAGCCCGCTATCACAGTCAAGCAACATTTGCTCAGTCTGTTGATTGTTTGTTTCCTCCATGCAGCCGGTCTTCTGATTCGAGACAATGCAGTGGTCACTGCTTTATTCGGTAAAAAAACAACTTCATCATACCGAAAAATGGCCTAAAATCACACACATACAAGTATGCTCAAAGTTGCAAAATAATCCGCTCGCAAAACAGTGGTTGTTATGCTTCAAAAACTTCCAGTAAGCTTTTTTGCCTCCAATTGTTGGGATCTCGATAAACCGGCTCGAGCGAGAGGAACTGGTGCCATAGTTGGCAGTAAATGTTTGATTGTTAGGTATAATGTACACCTGTTTAATGAGCTTCTTATGCACGCTGTCAACCGACCGCGGTACAGTGGGACCAATCTTAAAATATAACGGGTAAAACCTTTACCAGATGTTTTTTTAAGTATCATTAATGTAGTAAACAGCGGAAGTGCGATCAACAACGCATATTGCAAGTTTATGTATTCGACAAAGTTGTATAACTATGAATTTCATAAAGTTTTTACGAAGAAACCAATTATTTATAGAATTGGATCTAAGAGTAATAAAGTTAAGTAAAAAATGCCTTAAAATCAATTTATTGAGTTTTTGTGCATCAAAAATCCCATTCGGTCGATTTGGCTTTTTCTACAAAGTTGTTGATATAATTAGTTGCAAAACTTTTCTGAAGATTTTTATAGTGGATAATACTTACTTTGTTGTAGAAAATAGTTTTAAGCCAAAATTGAAAAACTTTTTCAAGCTAAAATTAAAATACTTTTCTGATAATATTTTATGCTTAAAAAGTGGAAGGTTTTCCAAGTAAAAGAAATTTAAAAAAAAAACATGTTAGCTTATACAAAACAAAGCATCAAAAACCGACATAGATACAAAAGCTGATGAAAAGGAAATTGGACAATATAACACCTCACTGTGACAATCAACTTGTGTTGTTAATCTTACTCTGTTCTGTATACTACCGTAGAACGAACATTAACAAATGACCTCGAAGATACAAGAGTTTTCTAAAAAACTTTTCCGGAGACACCTACACACCAAATCGTCGAGAAAGGGATTTGGTCTTATTTTTTCAAATCGAACCCGCTATGCTCAGCCGGGGGCAAATTTCACATCATCGCAGTGCGTTGAAGAAAGATTGAACCTTTGAAGTTTTTTTTTCACGTGGAGAAACTTGTTATTTTCTCTCCGTCGTTGTTTTCTTCTCTGTTTGGTTATGTTGCAAAGTGAAAAACGAAAATATCACGCAATGGGGACCGGCCCCTTCTAGCTCTGCTAGAAACAATATTCAAATACTCAAACGAAGATTCAGTGCTAAAATATGACAGTGGACAGTTTCTGTCCAAGTGTCAATGTAACCCAATTGTATCAACAGAGAACAGTAGTGATCACGACAGTGATAATGACAGTGAGACAGGCGTAAAGTTTACGAAAATACGGGATACAAGCTAGTTTTCACTGTCCAACTTAAGAAATAAAGGAGTAGGTAAGGTTTGCGATTATTTAATTCAATAGGCGCAAAATGTGAAAACTGGTTTTCACTGCATAATCCTTGTTCAGCAGATCAGAGACCCAAATTGGGAATTCTGTAAAAAAACGCGTTTGTTTTGAAAGTTGGCTTTCTTTGAATTGCGATGTTGCGACTTTTGCGCTTACAACTGTCAGTATCCAGTACCGACAAATGCGTCAAACGCGCGAAGCGAGCTAATTTTATCACTTTAAAAACGCTGAACGAGAAGAAGCGCTGACTACCATCGTTCAGAGCGACCGATTTCTCTATTGGAGCAATCGTACACCTGTTTGGCATAGGATTATTAATTACGGGATTCCGCGTGGTTGACGTGCTCAGGTTGTGCGATTCCATATTTTAGCGCAGCAGTAGCGTTTTAGGGGTCATGATATATTTCATGACAAACACCATTGGAAAATTGTTGATATTGAAATTATTGCAAACATTTGGATTAATTTTTATATTGAAACAATTCAAGCTGATTCCCGCATCGAAAATTATTTTTGATTGCCTTGTTGCACCCCAACCAGATAAACACAGGAAGCAACATTATATGATATGACGGGTCTACTATCTATATCTAGTGCCACTTACGATCGGGATGCATACTTGAAATTCTCGAGTACTATATAACGCACGCCGCAGCCTCTCTCGCTGATGGCCCTCGCCAGTGGTGCATTCATGATGCATGCGAGAAAGGTGCAGATCACACTGCTGCTTGTGCAGCAGCAGTAGCGTTTGTTTTGACAGTGCGCAGTTTGAAAAGGCAGTGGCGGTGGTGTACACACATCCCAAGGTCAGTGTCACGAGAGTGTCATGCACGCAGCCTTATATTTTTTTCAGTGCACTTCCCGCGTTTCCGCAACTTGCACGACACCAACAATCGTGAGGTCGTCGATCGAAATCTACCTCGATCGATGTATTAGGAAATGCATGGCAGAGAATATCGTGCGGTTATGCATCGTCGTCTCCGCTGTGGAAATATTCTTGATCGACTCTCACGACGGCAAGTGACGCTTTCATTAAACCGTAGACTTTCGAGCGAAATGTCGTAAAAAATGGGAAAACTCATTATGTCACTCACACCGCGCACGTAGGATTTATTTTTAATTCGCAATTCTTACAGCAGTAAGCAGTCCGCTGTGCGTTGAAGGGGTTTGCAGAGAAGAGCGGTTTTTTTCTGAGTGGGATAATTTGGGATTTTCTATTACCAAGGTGAGATTTTTCCAACTCGCAAGCTACAGTAAAAGACCAACCTATACCGATTAACACTTTTTTCCTCCCCACCTCTTCCACCATAATACCTTTAAACAACCTGCACTGTTAATTTTCGTGGGCACTTATCACTATATCGACATACAGCTTTGGCACTGCTAAATTTCGAGGTATATATATATATATATATATATATATATATATATATATATATATATATATATATATATATATATATATATATATATATATATATATATATATATATTCGGCCAATTACATCTGTCATCACCGGTGAGATTAGAACACATTAAACTTTGCTCGCCCCCAGGTGGAGACGTTGACCTTCACAACAGCAATTTCACTATGTATTCGCGAAAATAATCGGATTTGTATAACACTCAACGGTAAGAATTTTTCACAGAATAAATTTTCTTTGCTTGCTTTTACTTATAATTCTATGATTTATCACAGCGCTTATTGACAGCATTTGACTAGATAAATGATCACGCAATTGTCGCACGTTATGGACAATAGCCGTGCATTAATATCGCGCGGAATTCCGTTCGTCGATGTAGTTTTTAACCCACGATGGTCGAAACGAATCGTCTTGTCAAAGGAACGGGTGCGCATTTCCGTCGCTCCGCCAAGGAACCGATAGGACACGACTGCGGCGTACAACCGAGAATGCCGAAACGCAACTATTTATAAATCGGGAGTGAAAATTTTTGAAAGCCGCACACGGAAAATATTTTAGCTTATGAAACGGACTGAGCCATGCAAGTGTGCGTGAATTTCCACCCGGAACTACTACTACTGAGGTGGAAAACTACCAACTCGCTGTGTAGAGTCAGTGTTAGTAGGAAAATCGTACGGGGTTTTCCTTCGACATTAACACGCTAGTGATAGTGGTAGCGGGAGCACGGTTTGCGCACGAATTTTGCGCAAGCGCAATTGCGAGAGCAACAAGGATACTTCGTTGTCACGCACTACACTAATACCGAATGGCAAAATCAGCTGCGGGGGTCTGCAATCTCTTAGAATAGACTAATTGTTTTGAATGGAATGGCTACCAGAAACACTACTCAACCATTTCATATATAAAACTATTACAAGAAAATTTTAGCGTTCCATGTTAACCCATATCCGACTGTATATGAATTTTTTGCCACCCGCGACGCTCTGGTGGCATTTATAACAGAGCACAGATTTGCCGTGGCCTAAAAATATTCTAACGGAACGGCGCGCTCGATAAGCTTCCATCTGGTTATCACGCACACACCTATGGAATATTTTTTTAAAGAAAACCCAAAAACAAAACAAAAACGATAAAAATATCAAACCTCGACCATTATCACCTCATCGCGAGCAAAGTTCCACTTGGGCAGTGACAGGGCGAACATCGACAGACAAGTAGACAGAAACTGTCGGAGGTCACATGTCGTGCTGCTGGCGGGTTCTCTCCTGTTGTTTAATGGTGAATTTTTCACTACGTTGAGTGAGTGTGTTCATAACGCCATCATTGCGCAGTATCTAGACGATTTGACAGTCCTACTGTGTACCGCTAGCACCCGCCAGGTACCGCTGGAACTTTGTGGATCGTGAAGCCATTTCCCCGTTCGAACCAATTACAAACGTTGAAATCTGACACGCTCCGCGTATCGAACACGGTCAGCCATAAGGTACCGGTAGCAGCGCATAGAAGGAATTCCATATCGGTCTATCGAACGGGGTGTAATAAAGACATTACAGCGGTACTCCACTAACCCATATTGTGCCGCATACTCGGCCGGCCACCGATAGCGCCCGTCTGGTAGCTGAAGCGTGTAACTTCGACGAGGGTTCGCGATCCGTATTCCTTGTTTTACGAAAGGTTTGTTTACAATAGTGCAGCTAGGTACCGGTTGACTCTTACATCAAAGACTTGCATATTGACCGACTATGTTATCAGGTTCGAACTATTGTAGCTTGATCAAACGTTACATATTGTAAACATTTCCTGGCGTGCGCGGCTAATAATCAACTCGCGTTTGATTGATCGTTCAATGTAAAACAAGACATCTTTATTAACCTCTTAATTGATGGTTTTTAGAATAAAGAGCAGGCTCACCGTTTGAAAGATCGTTCGTTTCGCCCACTTCGCTTAGAACTTGTTATTGAAGCACCAATAAGGTAAAAAATGCTACTCAGGAAAGCCCAGGATCCGATTTGGAATTTTATCTTTCATGTTTGTTAGACACAACCAACGCACAGTGGGGCCGTTTTGAAAAAAAGACGATCAAAAGTATTTTCTCACTTTTCCTTACTTTTAGGGGTTTGGTGTCTTTGGAAGAGTTGTTCAGAATTAGAATGACCTGACATTTTTATTTAATTGCTTTTTAAGCTAGTATACACTTAGAAAAATTAACTTTTTTTCGAGATATTCAATTTCTGTCTTCGGCAAAGTTGTAGCGCTATCGATTCCATGAAGCTTTGCCGAAGACATAAAACTCCCAGGTGTTATCTCTGAAGAGATATAACTGTTTTTCTTAAAAGACTTATCTAAAACTAGTTTTTTTCACTTGAATTATATCTCAACTACTTTTGATCAACTTGAGATGTTCAAGAAAATTTGAGATAGGAAAATACGAATTTTTTTAAAAAGAAGTTAGTTTTGTTGAACCAACTCTGAAATGGAGCGATTTTCAAGGTAAAGTTTTGTCAATTTTTGAAAACAATTTATTTAAAATTCTGAATGTTTGTGAGGCATTACTCAACGTCATTTGTTTTGGCATGTTTTGAGGTACAAGTACATATATTTTTCAGAATCGGGACTTTTCGGGAACTTCGTATTTTCATCGTTTCAAAATATCGCTTTATTTACTTCTTTGTTCTTCTAAATACTTCCCAGAACTAGTTTTTCACATAAATGATGTCTTAACCGCTTCTGATGAACATAAGATGTATTAGAAAGTTTAGAAAAAAATTCAATGCAAAACTTATGCGGTTACTTAGAAGACTTAAGAATTTCGTGTCCTCGGTGAAGTTTCATGAAACCGATAGCTCTACAACTTTACCGAAGATAGCAATTTAATATCTCGTAAAATAGAAAAGGCTAAGTCTAGGTCTAAAAAGTCTAAGTCTAGGTCTAAAAAATCTAAGTGTAATACTAGCTTAAAAACGCAATTAAATGAAAATATAAGGTAATTCTTATCAGTATTCTGAACAACTCCTTCGAAGACACCAAACCCCTAAAATGTAAGGAAAAGTGAGAAAAGAGATTTCTCCGTCTTTTTTCAAAACGTCCCCATTGTGCAACGAGCGGATTAGCACTGCGCTACCGAGAATCGAACATACGACAGTTTGCTAGACCAGAATTTTGCTTCGATACCAACTAGCAGTTAACTATTTCAAGACTATTTAGATAGTTAACTATTTAACTAGTTAACTATTTAAATACCTATTTGAACAGTATTTTTTTGGAGTTTATTTTGAAAAAGTTGTAAATCACATTCTACACAACGTTCCTGTGACTAACACAATGCAACAAGTTTTTTGCCTTGGCTGCTGTATATGATTTTCTAATGTATTTTGCAAATTTGCCCCAATTTCCCTACAGTACAATAGGTTTCAAATCATAGATAGAAGGCAAGGCAGAAAAAAAGTAAATTTTTGTTGCACTGTGTAATAGAACCCAACCTGATGAAAGAAAGAAAGAAGTGTAAGTATTAAACACATTTGGTCGGCGTGCGACCAGACCGAACCAAGCGCCATTTTTTTGAAAATTGATTTTTTAACACTAGTGGATGTTAAAATTGATAATCTATATTTCACGAAGAAACGAAATCATTTGAACAGTTTATAATGGTATTATAACAAAATTTCTCTGCAGCAGCTTGCAGGAAGCATGCGGGGTGAGTAAACTTTGATCGCCGATTACTCGAAATAATGTTTTTGGCGCTTGGTTCGGTCTGGTCGCACGCCGACCATTTACATTCTTGAACTACGTGAACACATTGGAGGCATTCAACGCATCATGTGACATGACAACATTTTCAGGAAGGTCAAACACTTTTTATGTTCTGATCGTTATTGTTACTGTACGTTACTGGTCTAACAAGCCAATCGTCGTATGATCGAAAACCGGCTCGGGAGAAATTGTTAGTGCTCAAAGACTGTGTGTCCTCTATAATAACAGTTGGCTGCAAAGTTTGTGTCCGATAAACAGAAAGGTCAAGTTCCGAGTGAGGAACGTTAGCACCACTTTGTTTTACTTTTTGCGATCCAGTTATTTATTTCATATATCAGGACACCTTTCAGTCTTAGTGGCTGTTTTATTACTTCAGCTGTATGCTCTTTGAAATAGGAATGAGTTTTCGTGAAGCTTTCTGATAAAAAAAATGTGGACAACCTGAACCAAGTATAGCCTTATGATGAATTTTAAACAAGGATTCGCTTTACAAAATATCGGTTGTAAAACGTTAGCTATCAGAACAAACTCAATCTGAAGTTGGAGACGGCACAAGCTCAAAGATAAGATTGTTGCTCATTCGGAACAATCCGTTCGATAAGTTGTGCCCATTACCAGTTCGTCTGTAAATTATCAATTTACAATAGTTACAATCTGTTCGTTGGCCCTCAGTTTCAATAAAACAGTTCAAGGCACCTCAATATCTTATCTGTGTTTATGTCAGGTGTCCGTGAATTATTGTGCTTTCTAACCGGATCAAGAATTTACTAGGGTACAAGACTGAATCTTGTTCCCCTTGAAAAGCTTTTTCATATTTTAACTACTGTTCTCTGCTCCGATAAACATCTACTGAGATAGAATTATGACATTCCACCCAAATTTATGAAATCATAATTTGAAAAGTTACTAAATCAACCTCCCTCTACCTTGGCTGTAACGAAAACAGTTACTTGAACCGTAAGATGTGCATACAGATCAACAGTCGTTCTGCGCATCGCTTAACATGTTTTAAAATACTCGTGACGCTCGATGTAGGTTACTGCCGATGGTTGTTTACAGTTCGGCAACGGCATCATATTTCTATAACCATCCGTCAAACACCGCACAGAGACAGGAATAAACTAATTCCGTTCTGTTGGTTTTTATTGAATCAGAACAAAAAGCAACACCAATCATAATCTATCATTATTAGATCACGTGAGGCAGAGTCTGGTCAAAAATTGAACAATCTCGTTAATTGGACGCTGTATAGCGCATCCGGAACTTGATTTTCTGTTAATATTATTTTTGCAGTTTCACTGGTAGTTCATTTCCATCTTAACTATTATTTAATAGTGCACTACTCTAGAATTCCAGTTAAACTCGCACTTGCAAGCATGCCTTCCGGAGCTCTCAGTCAATGGAAAGCACAATGTTATGCTATAGGAAAACACAGAATGCTGCGAATGCTGGCAGGAAAGTAGAACAAGTTGGGGTAAGGCGAAGACACCCA
Organism: Wyeomyia smithii; assembly: GCF_029784165.1. NCBI lineage: Eukaryota > Metazoa > Arthropoda > Insecta > Diptera > Culicidae > Wyeomyia > Wyeomyia smithii. The sequence goes on along the minus strand of NC_073694.1, from coordinate 72,657,427 downwards.
AATGGAATTCCAAATTATTTCCTTGATGCGCGCTGCTGCTGAGCGGTTGTGAATCGACGGTGAAAATCGGCAGCTCAACGCAATTCGGCGAGTGATTGTATTGGGAGCGAAAAAATCGCAATAATTAAAAATAATGATGCTCCGTATGCACAGCAAATAAAAACTCTTCTCGCAAAGAGAGTAAATTAATAAATGAGTGGAAAAACAAACAAAAAAACACGGCTTCGACTATTCTTCGTTCATCGGTTCTAGTGTGAATGAATTATAATAATGGTTGAGCAGAAGGAAGCAATGTGAGCAAATTGAAATTAGAACAACACAAAAACAAAAAGACACATACACAAATAAGTAAAATATGAAACGAGCATGCTATTATTCAGTTCCAGCAGAAGGGCGCCACCACATAGGCGAACAATGGCAGAAGCAACAGTGGTGCAGCAGCGAGCGATTGCAAAGCGAGGGACTACCTCAGGCTCATCGGCGGATGCCGTGGTAGTGGTGTTGGTCATCGCATCAGGCGAGCAGGAATCGGTTGAGTCGGACGTTCGTATACCGGAGTACATCTCGGAGCATGGGTTCACTTTGGCATCATCTGACTCCAGGAAGATATCGGCGTTGGTGGTAAATATTCTAGGTACCTCCGATTTTTTCTGAACCGGGGTGTTGGTATGGGCCTGATACGCTTCGCCAGCACCTTTTGCCGATACAGATTTCGAGCTGGATGGCATGAAGTACTGATTGACACTGGTGTCAAAGATCCCTTCGTCCACCTCCTCGTCTGGATCGTTGTCTTCATCTTCGTTCAAGTAGTTCAAATCACACTCATCGTCATCGTCATCCTCGTCGTCATCATCATTGTCGGAAACGGCAGGCACAACAGTGTCTTCATCGTCCTGCTCATCCCCATAGGACGCTATTTGTGTTTCCGATTTTGACAAGATAATTCCTTTTGCCGGAACGTAAGTAGGCGTGACTTCAACGCTGGAGTTGAACACCGCCGTTATCGGGATAGGTTCGATTTTGCCCGTCGCCTGACTGATCGCTACATTGCAGCTATTGGAGTTTGATCGTGCTAACGAAGTTAGTGGGGCCTGGGAAGTAACTGTGCTTGTCTGTTCGCACAATGAGCGGCTTGGTGTAAAATTCTTCGCATCCGGATTCAGTCGTGAATGCGAATAACTCTTAAAGACCCCAGTTGAAGCTGGTGGCTGTCGATCGTAGCTGCACCCTACGTTATAGATATCTGCTATGCTTTGCTCAATATTATCTTCAATGTTGATAATGCAATCCTGATTGATATTTTGGTCCCGTGTATGACCACTTGGGAAAGCCGGAGGCAAATGTCCGTTGATCGGGATTTGAATGGAAGATATTTTCGTAAATGGAGGGTAATCAACAATAACCTTGCTGGCTGGTGGTATGTTTTGTTTAACGAAGAAACTTTCACCAGTCCCCCGTCGGGCACAAGGCGGGTTGTTGACGAACGGGTTGTACGGGGCTCCGATCTTGATGAGTGCGTTATTTTTCGAGATCATCTTGTTGGCCGCACTGATATCGGTAGGACCGTACGAGGTTGCACTTCCGTCTGCCGGTCCCGGCACGATTGTTTTGTAGGGAGTGAACAGGTTGTATTTTTTACTGTTTGGTTGGTTTAGAGCTTTGGTGTAAATGCAGGAAGATGAGGAACTTTTCGCTAGGTTCAGAGAAGGGATAAACGCAGCGACATCTGGTAGGGTGATCGAAGGTTTTCGGAGAATTGCTACGTTCGAGGAACTCTTGGTTAGGTTTGTTGGGGTACGACTTGCAGCGGGTGGTAGCGGTCGTGACGGGGGAAGAAACTGCTGTCCAAATCCCATGGCACCACTGGAATAACTTTTGCAAAGGGGATTCACAAAGTGACACGAATGATTGCTGTAGAAATTGGGCTTGGATTCACTTTCACTAACTAGCTGCTGAAATTCTTCCTCTGTGAGATGATCCCGGATGTGTTTGTCCAGATGAGAGTACGAATAGTTTTTACGCAATTTGAAGTGGTTATTGGCTTCTGCGATAAACGAACCATCACCCTCTTCACCACTGTACAGATTATGTAAACTCGTAACGTTTTTCTTGTACTCATTTATACTATTCTGCACGTCCTTCTTGGACTTAGCCATAATGCGATCGTAATTCCAACCGAACTTGGGGGCATTCGAAGGCTTGCTGGAGGTGGTGTCTTGCCAGAATTTGCTCATGGACGACTGTTTGGCGGCTCCGCCGGTGACAAGACTTGTAGCGTTGCTCATTGCGTTATTATCGCTAGGTGTTGCGCGATTTTTCTTGGCGCTAGTGGTGTTTACATTCGCACTACTGGTTGTGTATCTATTCTCTGCTGAGGCTCGTGGCAGCATTGAGTTCGAGGTACTACGTGGAAATTTATCTCCTTGCTTATGTTGCTGGTGATAGTGATTATGAGGGTGGTGATGAGAATGATTAGACGGAAGTTGTTGATTGTGCACAGGATGTGTGTTCTGCAGAAACGGTTGGAATTGATAGTGATGGGCTGGTTGATGCTGATGGTGATAATATGCAGGATGACTTCCGGTTGAATTAACTGTGCAGGTGCTTGTTGGCGTCGGGATCGAGCCATATGCGTGGTACGAACTGGACTTTGCAATCGGATAGTAACCTTGCATAGCTGTTGCACTATCATAATATTGAAAGTAGGGATCATTAACGTAATGATGCCGGTAATTTTCACTTTTCGCAGTAACCGTCGGCTGCGCTACAGCGACGGAAGTCGGACATGCCGCGGCGTAGTCCGGCAGGCTTTTTAAGTAATTGTTCATAAAATCGATATCGGCGTTGTACATATCATTATGCTGTTGATGTGATGGTTGCTGGTGATACTGTGAAGCTAATGGCATTGGAGATTGAGCAGGCTGCTGGTGTAACTGTGTTGCACTCAAGTCAATCAGCTCCCCGTTGTAATACGTGTCATTGTAATTAGCCTGACTTCCGCTGTGTAAATCCATGTATACCATTCCTTCGTCTTTGGGGTTCATCGCCATCATGACATTTTCATAGTTTCTGATTGGAGGTACCGGTGGGACCCCAACGATAGCTTGCTGATAAGATCGCGGTGAGTAATCACTTTCACTAGCAATCTGATTCTGTTGATGTTGTTGCAATTGCTGGTAAGATGCCATAGCTGACCCTCTGGAGCTTGAGCCGAAGTAACTTTCACTATTCATCGCACCCGCACTGATATCATTATTGCTGCCAGCAAACTAGGAAGAAAAACAATATAACAAACCGTACGGTGCCCGGTTTACAATCTGCTTCAAATCGATACAAAATTAGTTACGAAACAATGAAATGGGAACTGCCTATCAAATCAGATATTCGCAGAGAACTAGGCAAAATCTACGTACGATTTCCCAGATGTATGAAATAGCAACAGACCACAGATAAAGAAACATTCACTTTTACCGGCGTTTGGCGAGCAATTAGAAAACAAACCACAAAGAGCATCTATCGTTCGGACGAAAAACAAACACAAACTAAACGGGAATCTCTGACAGGTTCCGAACAACGGATGTTTATTTATATTGATCAAATTCATTTAGATAGATTAGGCTATTTTTGGCCTCATCAATACGACAACGGTGGCGAACACTTACTATCAGATATGATGACTTTTTGTAACAGGAGCAGATTTGGGTAGACGAAGAAACCAAAACTAACGCTTAGAAGAGAGGAACTGCTTAAGTCTCAAACCGCTTCGGGTTAACTAATACAATAATTCTAGTGATTTGTAATGTTCCATCCAACGCCTAATGTAACATCAGCTGCAAAATGATTCTTGAAACGTTAAACAAAAATAAAAAAAAAACAAACAGACACAATATTTGGGCGAACCAATCGAAAATGGGTATTGATTTCCTGTGCTGAGTACAACTCCACTATTTTTCTAAAATGACGTCGAGATATACTCGCATATTCTATCTTATGGGATCGACTTTTTTTTCATAATGTTGTTGAGGTTTACATCAGAAAACAAAAAATACAAATATCTCAAAACATTCCCAGATCGCACAATTAAAGCAACTTTTTGTTCTTTCTAGTTTACATTATCGTTCTCAAAAGGTTTCACGCCTACAAGACTTATTAATGGCAACATTCTCTCCGAACCCCATAAAATTTTAAGAGTGTATCGATAATGTTTAATTATACTGCTATTTTTATAATATTGTCAATCAAGCCTTAAATCTTCTAAAAGTAACATATATTACATTTTACCAACTGATTTTAGGAAAAGAGAATCCAGTAAAATTACTAAACTGGATATAATCCTTACGTTTGCAAAGTTGCATTGAGGGGCAAAAGTGCGCATGGGGCAAAAGTACACATTGGATTTTAGGAAACATACGAGTAAAACAAACTGGCAACATTGTATGAATTTGCAGCATTATAACGTAAGTCGATCACACATGTAAACACATAAGATTCCGTTTAAATGGTGCGAAGTTATGAGGAAAGTTGTGTTTTGAGCTGTTTTGATCGGTTTTTAGAAAACAACCTAAAATGGTCGAATACCCTTTAATATGTGTTTTTTCGTGATCGAGAAGATGCCTAGAGACTGGAAACGACTCCGGACACCAGGAGGATTCCAAAAGGCGTCTTCCGGTTACTGGAAAACAACAAAATGATGCCAAATACCAGGCAATTTGGGTTTTTCCGAAATCGAGATGCTGCCATGAGAGCATAAAATTACCCCATGCGCCATTGTTGATTCCAAGATGGCGACTTCCGGTTTCTCGGAAACAACCTAAAATGATTGAGTACCCCCCAATATATGTTTTTATATGTTTCTCTGGAATTAAAATGATGCCCTGAGATCGGAAATCGACTGATGCCGTTTTAAACTTCGAGATGGTGACTTCCGGTTCGTATGGAGTCGTTTTCAGGTCTCTTGGTATTATTCTGATTCCAAAGGAGCACATATGAGGTGGTATTCGGTCAATTTTGGATATTTTCCGGAAACCGGACGTCACCATCTTGAATTTGAAAATCGCATTTGGAGGTGATTCCTGGTCTCTGCGCATCATCTCATATTGGGTGGTATTCGGCCCTTTTATTTGGTTTTCCGGAAACCGGAAGTCACCATTTTGGAATTCAAAATGGCATCTGGGATCGTTCTAATGTTTCTGAACATCATCCCGGTCGTCCCTGGAAGTTGCCATTTTGAAGTCAAAGATATCCTCTGGAGTTAAATTTTGATCTCAGCATCAAAGCGATTCCGAAAATACCCATATTTGGTGGTATTCGACTATGGTTGTTTTTCGGAAACCGGAAGCCGCCATTTTCGAATCCAAAATGGAGTCTAGGGTCATTTTTGGGTCACTGAGGATCATCGGTTCCGAAAATACCCATATTGGCCTCTAGAAGCCCCAGTGGAATCTATTTTGGAAGGACCATTTTCGAGGCATATCACCAAGACACCCAGAATCATAAATTTATGACACAATTTAATGAACTTTGTACCAATAATTGTAAAAAATCTGTCTAGATATTCATAAAGTCTCTCAGTTTCGGAACATATCGCCAGAAAACCGGATTTCCAGGATTTGGAAAATTGTTTTGGGGCACCGTCCAAACGCAACTAAAAAAAAAATCGGTGCAAAATTAGCAAAAAATATTTTAATTTATTAAGGCATAAATACACTTTCCATACAGTGCGAACTTTTGCCCCGTATACTGCGTACTTCTGCCCCGCTTGCGGGGTAAAAGTTTGAATTTGAGTATTTTTTTTCGAGAAGTGAAATTCTCATGCTACGAACAAAATTCGAAAATCTATAGCAATACGTTTTGAAAACAAAAGGTTCATGTACCGCTTGGAAACTAAACCGAATTTCATTTAAATTTAGGTTTGCAAAACTTTTATAACGGCCTGATCAGTGTTTTAAACTCAGATCTTTGCGTAAACACACACTTTTGAATCACTTTACTTAATAATTCCATCACTTGAACAAAACGAAGTGAAGTGAAATGTCTATCCAAGTTTCTGAACCTTCTGCGACAACTTATTTCCAGGAGTATGTTACGGATCGAACCAGTTTAATATTGTAGATAGTCATAGCGTGATCTTCATGAAAAATATGTTCGACTATAATTATAACTCACCTTTTCTATTCGAAAAGGAGAGTTATTATTCTCTGTTCAGCGTCTTTTTTAGCCTTTATGAGTTCTGAAGAATGTTCTCTAAACCGGATGTCTAAATTCCTTTTGGTTTGACCTATATAAACCTTGTCACAATGTGCCCATGCAACTTTATAAACACCTGCTTTATGAAATTTGTCATTTTTATCTCTAGTAGAACCCAATCTTGTTTTGATTTGGTTATTTCTACTACTGTAGATAATGTCTATGCAAAATTTCCTAAATTTTTTACGAAGTTTACGTGTAAAATTATCATCGTATTCAACAACTACTCTTTCCCGATCTTCTGTTAGCGGTGTGAGTGTTGTGTAAGATTCCCTATGTTGGATTCGTTTCTTTTTATCACCAATAGCTTGGATGGTACTTCTATTATATCCATTCTGCTCACCAATTTCAAAATATATTCCATTTCGTTTTTCTTACCTCCATTACTCAGAGGTATAGATTCCATACGGTGGATCATATGGTAAAAAGCAGCCTTTTCATGTGGTAAGAAGTGCTTATTTGTATGGGTGGGTTTCCTGAAACGGACGACAAAACGGAGCCTGTTCAGCCTTTGTTCAATTTCCAAAGTAAACCAGATGTTTTTATGAATACTATTCAACATTTCTGAAAACCTTTATAAGTCCCTCTGTTTTAAAATGTAAAAAATATCATCCACTTACCCCCACCACTGATCTGGTAAGGAGTTTTTTTTTCCTTTAGTTCATTTCCCAAATGTGCCAAAAAATGTTCACATAGGAAAGGTGAAAGAGGATTACCCATCGGTGCCCCTTTTGTTTGTTTATGAAGTGTTTACGAAATGAAAAATAATTGTCTCCCATGCAAAGTAGAGTTAACTTCAAGTGAATACTTTTTTTTTGACCACTGCGACCATTATTTGATTTTTCGTGATAAGTGGATACGTACTTTAGTTTTCCAAGAGTTGTCACATCGTTGAGAAAGAAGCCAATCTTCCAAACTATTTATAGCTTCTTTCACTGGAACACTCGGGATGAGTGCTGTGACATCAAAAGAAACCTTTATCTCGTCAGTAGTGATACCCCTCGAGGATTTCATATTTTCAACAAAATCTCCTGTGCTCTTAACAGATCGACTAGGAAATCTGTTTGTCATTGATTGAAATTCCAATTTTTGCGTAAACATTTTTTTAAATTCATGATAAGAATTCACATAGACGAATTATTAAAAGAAACACATTTTAAGCCGAAAAATGACAAATTTCAGTTAATGCATTTTAATATAGTTCATGCATCTGTTATCCTTGTCGGTGTCGCAAACTATCTATACGATCCAGTGTTCTACATTGTACCGTTCAACAAATATTTATTATTTTATAATCTATAAAAATATTTTGTAACAAAAAAAATTGTTATGCAGAAATAAATGGCAAAAGGCATTAAAATTGCAGTTAAATATTATTCACTTATATATAATTTGTAGTTGCAATAAAAAAGGGTAAAATTGTGGGAAAATCTGGAAACTAGTTACAATTACGCGTACAATCTTTTGTAAATCTGAGTGCCCGGTAATATTTCATATTTCCTTCTAGAATACAAAAAATAATGGTTGCATACCCATCTGCTTCTCGAATGACTTGCTAAAACCAGAGAATGAACTGTAATTATGCTGTTTATAAGTTTATTGCAGTAAGCTCAGTCCATACAGTCAATGAAACAGTCTGGAGGAAATGCATCTACACACGCTTACACACAAAGAAATGCGAATCCATCCATCCGCTAATATCACATTCGCTTAGCCACAACAGTATGACTACAGACAGAAATGATCACAACAGCAAGATGATGTACAGAGACACACGCCGCGACCGGGACAATACCAGATCCAACGGCGAGGGGAGCAAACACACTGAAATTACTGCCGAAAGACTTTGGCTGCAGGCAAACAACAACATAATCGAAGTTACACGGAACTCTAGAAAGCGACAGACAAAACCTTGGTCACGATGACTTTCGCCGTTGGTTGTCCCTTGCCGTTCTTCGGTCTGTAGATGATGACCTTTGTGTGCGGGGGGCCTTCGTGATCCGGATTGAACACCTCCTGGAAGGAAATCCCCGAAATAGGAATATCCTTCAGGGTCAGTTCTCCGTTGGGACCACTTCCTTTAACAGTGGGAGGTTCAGGTATGGTAGACACGGCAGCAACAGCAGTAGTAGCCGGGGTGGAGTTGGCACTACTGCTGCTACTGGTGCTAGTACCTTCACCCGAATCTTCCTCGGAACTAGAAGATGACGAAGTGTGTGGTTCTGGAGATTGCGATCGTTTGGCATGATTGGGATCATGGTTAGCCGTTTTTCTCACCGGGGTACCATGCTTACGGGTAGAAGCGGTTGCGTTGGAAACAACCGTAGTTGGGAGATTTTCGGTAACCTTGACCGTCTTCTTTGTCGGTTCACTTGCTGCTGCCGTCGATCCATTCTGATGCTGCGGTTGACAACAAAGAATGACATTTTTAGTCGAACATCGGTTACAATAATGATCAGCCAAAGTGGCGCTATTTACTGCTTTCGCTGGCGGAATCTTCACTGCCGTCTGTGTGGACATAATTATATATTTATTCTTCTTCTTCGTTCGCTGCTGCCGATTGTCTACGCGGCAAATCTAACACTTCAACACTTTGGTCGTCGACAGAAAATGGAAACCCGAACCGGCTTGGATCAGAAACGGGCGGAAAAGATACACTGTTATTGACCCCAAATCTTACGAGAAACTGGCGACGGGCACAAAATCGAAAAGTTCCAACTTCTTCGCGCGTATCTACCTTTTTCTGTCACTTCGGCAACGAGAATAAAATGACACTCACACAACTTTCGATTCCGCGAAGGATTCTTCCGTCTTTGGTTCACTACAACATTTCGAGTGCCTTTTTGGTGGGATTTAATTTCCTTGCTCTTTGGGAATCGCGGATCCTTCGCGTAACCGAATTCAGATCACTCGTTAACGCAATCGAGTTGTTTTCATTCTACGCGGCTGACATCAGACCCGACCAGCGGTCGTCCGTTGTCCCACTGGTGGCGGTGGTCAGTTTAGCAGCTCGTCGCGAGCAGGCCGGCGCGAACACGATCGAGTAGGGAATCTCTTCTTCAATAGGCGGCTAAAAATACCTATGATGAAAACGTTCAGTGGAAAAAAGTGAGAGGGCGACGAAGCTTACGCTTTAAAACAACACAGAAAGAGAAAAAAGATTTTCACGGCTCCCCACAGCCGAAAAACACCACCTTGTTGGATGTGTTATTCCGTTCAAATTGTATTTTGATGATTTTCGTTGCCGATTTTCTATGAAGTTTGGCTCCAACCCTTTCTCGATAGATTCAGTAATGTGAGTTGAGAAAACCAGTGACGATTGCGTATTAGTTGTACAAACTCTTTCAATATATGTCCGAGAGCAAGAGCGAAAATAAAGGGTTTGAATTCTCTAAATTCAATGGCCTTTAGCTCAAGGGGTGAAAAGATTTTTCGCGATTGAAAGAAAATATTACAGATTTGGCAAGTAAGTTTACAGTAAAATTGGATTGACGTGTGGTTACAGTATTTGACTGGGAGAGTAGCACACGGTAAAAAAAGCTGTTCTATTACGAACGATACAATTCTACAGTCTCCCAGGAGATCATTATTGAGAGAGCGAAACACACGCCATAGTAATAACAAGATTATAATATTTCAAGAATGTCACACTAGAAGAGGTTTGGGAAACCTCGCACGTGAGTTTTCCAAGCTTATCAGCACCGATAGTAAACGGTGATTGCAATTTTGTACCAAATAAATATTTGCCATAAAGCAGATTTGAAACTAATTATGGCAATAGTGACTCTCTGACTAGAACATTCGTTTGCATACCGCTAAAGGCGCCCTACAATTCATCCAGATGATCATGTGTGGCATCTTTCGAAAACCGTTGAATATGGGGGTGTCAAAACAAGAACAATAACAACAGCAACAGTGGGAGCACGAACGGGCAGCACTTGAATATATTTTCTTTCTCGATAAAAATAAACCATTTGCGCCATTGTGGATGTTGCTAATTTTGATCCGGTCAGTTGAACAGCGATGGCCTAGCTTGTAAACGCACGAGTGACGGAGCGCACTGAGGAAGCTGCGGCGGAAAAAAAGAAACAACCACTAAGACCAATTTGCGATGCACATTGATTGCAGACCAATATTAAACCTCGCTGGGACGTAGCTTGCAGGTCAATTTCGGTGTTGTTACGAGATGAGATTGGAACTACATTGAAAAAATGGAAAAAAGTTTGATTTTTTCGAGAAAATTTACATGTTGGCTGGGGCAGAGAAACAAAACCTTTTTTTCTTCTTGAGAATGTTCTTGTGAAAATGAGTTTTAAGAGGGGGGGATCAATTCAATTTTTAAAATTTTTCTATGAAAACTTCAATTTTTCTATGAAAACATCATAAAATACTGATGTTCCAAAAACCATGGTTTTAGATTCTTTTATTATTCTTTTTGTGTCTCAGGTTATCGCTTAAGTCGAGTATCGTTATTTTATGAATTTTTAACCATTTGTAAAGGTAAGGAAACGTCCATTGCATATACTGAACTAAGTTTTAGGAAGAAAACTTTAGTCGTGTTTTAATAAGGTTGATCAGAATAGTAATATTTAAACTATTCAGTCAAAAAAGTATTCGATACATAAATTTGACGCAGTTGTTTGATTTAGAATGTCGTAGTTGTATTTAACATTAGGAGATCAGCAAACGTGCAGTTGACAGTATTCGGAAACCCTGACGACACCCCTGCGGAGGGTCACCGGCTTTTTTGCTGTCCGTCAACCAACAGTGAAATCGAACTTGACTTTCAAACCGCACGACCTGAGCACCCTTTATTCTTTTGCGCGATGATCACTTTTTGGCAGCCCCTCAAAACACAAACAGTATCAAACGTGTTGCCACATCACAAGGAAAAACGCGGGCTGCGGTTGTGATGAAGTCAATAACGGTGGTAGCGACGGTCAACGACAGAAAAGAGCTTTGATTGATCTTTAGAGTTTGGGGGAGGACTGAAGTGAAAAAGTCCTGGAGAATGAGTCACATCCATCGTGAGCAACGGAATACCAGTGAACTTTGTCTTCGTAAATTGACAGATTTTCTCCTGAAGTTAATAACGCGTAATAAACCACTGACTTGATATAGATTTCCTTTTTTTTACCAGTGACTGTCTAGTCGGTTAGTGTTTTTTCATCATGTAACAGCAACTGAATCTAGTCTAATCGATCAGCTGGTAGATTGGTGTGTCCGATTTATTGTGCCGTTAAATCTTGTTCACAAGGTTATCCACAACAACCTCCTATATAACCGAATCGTTTTAGCTTCGGTTTTTACTATTTAATATTTGGCACAGTAGACCGGTATTGACGTCCAGCTGCAACAAGTTTTTTTTCCGTCTGAAGAACATAGAGAAGCAAAACAAAGTTACTATTTTTACTGCGCCCCAATCTGAATCTGATGTGGAATGAACTGACTCATATCTCGGGTTCAATTAGAAATTCCGTACTCGACGATTCTCCCAAACTGCCCGTAAACTTGGATGAATCCGTAAAAAAAAACGAACTTCTCGCGATCGCGCATTCAAACTAGTTCGCGTTATCGCTTAGCCAATGCGTTGTTCTCTCGCGGCGGTGCACACAGAAGAGTGCATGTCATCACAGAGCTCGAATATCCATCACAACAAATGAAAGGAGTCATAAGCGAAGCACGGTTATTTTTTCTACTCGATAAACCTGAATTTTTTTCTTAATCGTCAACACGCGACCGAATTTGCGAAACTAATGAGATCACTGTCCAATTCCTAGCATCAGTACTCTCACTTTGGGGGGAAAGCTTCCACAACAACAACAAATACACATTGAAAACGATTCACCACCTCACACGAACCGTCAGCGAGAGCGAAACTAACGAGGGTGCTCTGTCACTATATAACGCATGGTTCCTGCTCTTATTGGTGGTGCGGGCTACTAGTGCGATTTAGGTTTATTTTTCTGTTTCATTCATAAAAGATTCCTTCCAATAAAATCAAACTCATACGGCAACACATGCGATATGTTATGCTCTAATAGCTCGTGTGAACAGTGAAAACAATTACAGCAGATCGCAACTGGGCTGATTCGATCATCCTTTGATAGAGCGAATTCTTTTTTATGCATATATGTCATTTTTTCATGAATATAAACTAAGTTTTAAAAGCAATCCCTAATATGTACCACAATGTTTAACATACGTTTATTGCTCATTGTAAAAATAATTAAAAATGGGAGTTTACAGGAAGAACTTTTTTTGTTTTCACATAACATCCGAAGGACCGATTACAATGGCGTAGCGCAAATTAAAATACTTTCAAAAAATGACTAGATCGAACTGAAATTACAGAAAAAACACTATCGAAGTAAATATAATTTTCGTATGTTTTGTTTAAAAAATAGGTAATCCGCAACGTAAATTATAGCAAGAAATACGTTTAAAAACAGGTAAAATACTTTCATCGGAATTTCTGTTTGGGAGTTTTAAGAGGACATTTAGTAGTGTGAACTAAACAATTTATAGTAGTTTTGTTTTGATAAAGTTTGATTACTCATATCCCTTTTTTGAGTATTAACGATTAACCGTGCAAAGTTTAGCCAAACAAACGTTCTTAAAACGAACATTGAAGAAGCGAAAAGAAATCACCTATCAGTACGCAATCTGCCTCGCTCACAAGATTTAGAATCTAACGCAAAGTACACACCACATACACACTTACATCGATATAACCCGTCAACGAAAATTTTTATTTATAGTTCGGTAAGCCAAGACGCATGCGCGAAGTAAGTTCGGCAATCAGTAAACAACGCTCAAAGTTCAGTTTTCACGCCAATGGAAATGCAAAAAAAGGAAAGCGATAATGGTCTGTATAAAGTTAGAGGAAAACTTGCATGCAATGCGTCTCAGTTTAGGCCATTTTCCGACTGGTGTCGCATTAGGTACCATCTTACAAACTTCATTTATCTATGATACTGGGTTTTCTCCTAGCTTTTGAACATAGCATATTTTCTTTTGTTAATTTTACTATTGCGTAATTAATTCGCGAAACCGTGTTGATAACCACCAAGTTGCTCATTGATTTGTACATATGGTACAGATAAGATACTCTCGTTATTGTGCGGCAGTTTAGTACGGACGCTTTGTCGCTACTAGTATTAGTAGTACACAGCAGGAATAGGAGAACCCGAGGAAACGTTTTGCGCGTCTCCCTCCCTGGGTTCTTCCCGATTACACTGCTTATGGCTGCTTGCCGGGCACATCGTTGCACGCACACACCCGAAAAAATCGTGTCGGTGTGAGGGAGAGAGTGGATTGATGTTTTTTTTTTCTGTAGAAAAATGGAAATATTTTACCTTGACTGGGGTCCTATCTTCCCTCTCTTTACGTTCCCGATCCTTATGATGGCGTCGTGAGGATTTTTCCTCCCGGTGCCGGTTCCGCCGACGGCTTGAGTCCGGACTGCGGCGGTGGTGCGAGCGTTTTGATCGTTCCCTCCTGCGGCGAGATGAGCCGTCAAAGCTGAAATCAAGAGAAAACCAAGTCGCATCATTAGTAGTCTGTTTATGATACGGAAAGCTAGTGAAAAATTGGAATAAAGCCCAGCACCAGGTCAGGTACCACTGCATAGAAATAAACGCGCCCAGGTTGTATACAGATTAGATGCAAAATTAAACAAAAACTGGAAAACAGATGTCCTAGAATGTCGCAGCACCCGAGAACCATGATCCTTGGAATCACAATTCGACACCGATAACCACAATAGTTATGATTCGTAGACGAACGGAGGATCTATCGCCAGCCATTACTTGCACGCACTCGACGAGGCCAGAAATCAAAATAACAGAACAAAACCTATAATACCCGCGATATGTGCTACAGCCGGATGACACCAAGTGCCGCAGTTAGCAGTAAAAGTTTGCAAAAGGAACAATGTGGAAATCTTTGTCTCGATTACACGTGCTGGCGGGATTTACGAATTCTCGTTTGACGCACGTTCCGATGTACAGGATTCTAAAGCATCTTTCACTGTGTCAGGCTCCGGCGATAGGATTAGTAACGGAACAGACTTGCGCCATCTACCCTGAACAGACTGATTAGGAGTAGCCAACGTCGCATGACTTGCCATTGCTGCTGTACGATGGCTTCTTTGCATTGTGGTGCTTGTTTTATGGTGACCAGCGTTGCGACAAGGTCGTGGCGACCTGTGGTCGCGGTCAAAGGCCCACACACACTTAATGGGCTTCATCGTTTATTTTTTTTTTGCTTGAAACTTCTTTTGCAAACTTAGTGCCACAACAACAGCTGTTGTGTTCATACTTTCCATTTAAATGCTGATGTGATAGTAAAGAAGCTATAAAAATGGAGCAGGTTTCGTATTCATTTCGATGGAGACGGACGGTTGCTGAGTACCACACAATGGTAAGTAGAAAGTAGAGATGGTCGGGTATGGGAAATATCTATTCTAACTACCCGTACCCGACCCGTACCCGATAGAAAAAAACGCCGAAATTGCCGGTACCCGACCCGTCCTGGTTTTTTTTTTAAATTTTTTTTTTGTTCAACATGCCTGGGTACCTCGTACATTTTATGCACTGATTGTCATATGTGGTTTCTCGAGATGATGGCCGGAGCCAGGCTAGAACTGAGTGTGCGTGTGAACGAATGATAATGAACCCAGAGTTTCAGGCGGGTGGTCCACTATAAGGAATCGGTCCACTATGAAAAGTGCATGTCTGGTAAAGTTTAAAATAAACGACGAGTTTTATAAACACATTAAAGGGTCAAACGAATTTTAAAAGGTCAAAATTAATATAGTTTATAACTTGAGAAAAATTTGATAATTCACTGCATTTGCCAAAAACCTGTAATTTTGAGTATAGATTCGGTGTCATTGATAAATTCTAAAAATCAATAAAAAACAGATATTAAATAAATTAATAAATAAATAAATAAATAAATATTTATGTGCTTAAGTCCAAAATATGGGTGCAATATCATAAAATTTGATTTTTTTATAACTTTTCAAAACTCGGCACACTGACGTTTTTTGACATATTTAAAAAAAATATATTATTACTTTGAAACGCTCTGCAGCTTCAATGATAGCTTGATTTTTTTTAGCCTCGAAGAAAAAGTTGATTTGTAGTTAGTTTTTATTACCTATTATAATATATATTGTTTTAATTTTTATAAAAACAATTTTTTTTTTGCGAAATTTGGTTGATTTGAGGAGTTGAGCAGAAACTACGTAAGCTGTTTTTGTAAAGAGGACGCCCTGTGGCGTTGCTTGTGGTTAAAGATCATATAACTTTGTTTAATAAAAAAGTTAGGGGAGAAGTGCTAAAAAATCATGAAAAACTAAGTCACGTGCTTTATGAACGTCTCCAAATAAAAAGTGGAATGGAGATTCGTGTTCAGCACCCAAAAATTAAGTATATACCATATTTTTGTCGTATTTATCGACACTTTTTTTTTACTTGGCAAGCATTTGTATTAAGTCGCCCCACTGTGCAATGCTCCGCGGTTTTCCTGAGAGTTATGAAAAACTACTATTCAATCTAATATTAGAACGCGATAGCATGATGTCATTCCCTTGGTGCATAGACTGCCGACAACTGTCAGAATAGGTATTGGGCGATCTCTCGTTGAGTGATGATGGGCGATTTTCTCTCCGATCTTACCGATTATCGACATTAAGAAAAGACCCAGGCTTGAAATGATAAAAATTGAATTCTCACAATGCACGAAAATTGAATTACCCGTACCCGACCAATTGAGAATTTTTCAAACCCGTACCCGACCCGAACCCGAAGCCTTGGTTTTTTAATTACCCGTAACCGACCCGAACCCGTAGAATATTTTTTGGCGTTGCCCGAAACCCGACCCGAACCCGTCGGGTAAAAATACCCGTACCCGACCATCTCTAGTAGAAAGGATTAGGCTCGGTTGATTGTCGGTCTAAAGGATTTCATAAAAAAATATTAAATCTAAAACACGGTGGCAAAATTGTTTTCAAAACTTAATTCTCTGATTTTATCTGATATTCCCTGAAATATAACATTAATTTCCCTGACATTTCCCATGACATCCAGTATTCAGCACAAAAAGGTGCAACGTAGATGAACGGAACTCTGAAATCCCAATTCTGTCGGGTATGCAACCGAACAGTAGAGGTCCCGCATCAGTATTTTATTCAGAAAAAAATACATTATAGCACTAAGAGGCTGTTTAAAAAAACGCATCTCGATTTAAAAAATTTCCCTGATTACTTTCCAGTTTTCCTTGATATTCCCTGATTTCCCTGGTCGAAAACTTAATTCCATAACATTCTCTGATTCTTCAGATCTTTCCAAGCTTTCGCCACCCTGTTAAATGTGTAATGAATAATTATTAATAATTATAATCATTGTTCTATACGCACACAGTCTTTCTCGAGTTGTTTTTCTATTTTCGCCATACAGTCAGTTTTTTTTTACGCGGGGGATACGTACCTCGTAAAAAAAACCGCGTTAATTCCAAAATCCGCTGAAAAAAAAACCGCGCTAATTCAAAAATCCGCGTAAAAAAACCGCGTTAATTCAAAAATCCGCGTAAAGTAGTCCAGCAAGAAGGGCTTTAGAAAAAAAAACCCGAGACACTCTAGAACCAGTATTTAATACAGTATTCAATTGTCCTCTTTGACGGTCATTCCGGATCTTTCGGTGGGCGGAGACGACTAAGTCTTTTACTAGATAAACACTTAAACGTTTCTGGTTCCAAACCCACGTTAATTCGGAAATTCGTGAATTTTTTTTTGAATTAGCGCGGTATCGCGTAAAAAAACCGCGTTAATTCAAAAATCCGCGTAAAAAACCCGCCGTAATTCAAAAATCCGCGTAAAAAAACGCGTTAATTCAAAAATCCGCGTAAAAAAAACTCGTAAAAAAACCGCGTAAAAAAACCTGACTGTATAGTATAATACAGCTGAAGTATGAAAATTATCTGGTTTGTTTTATTTTCGGGGTCGCATATCTGGCCCAAGATTTTAAGGACTATGGTCATTACGAAAAACTCGCTGAATTGATTACCCTCTAATGGCTTGTAGTACGTTTATAGAAACAAAAAGAGGAGAGCCATATTTACTAGAGCGGTCCGTTTCTCAATGAACTTTCACGAAATCAGCCACGTCTAAGTTGCGGACAAGGCTGTGCTCGTGGGGGTGTGAGAAGTAGGTGATAAATTATTGAAAGTGCCCGGTACCCGCATAGATTGCACTCGCCATCGCCGTCGCTAGCAGACGAACGCTAGGCCAGTAGGGCAGAAATCGCATAATCATTTATGCAAATGCCAATGCTGACCACTCGATTTATGAATTGTAATTAGAAGTCGATTGGAAGTGTCAAATCAGGTGACTGCAGCGGGGTCTCGCATCTGCCAATAGATAATTGTGAATGAGTTCTAATAATATAAAAAATCGTGAGAATTTACGCGCTGACTGCCTCCGGCAATACTTCGCACTGGCCTTGATTTGGGCGTGCGTCTAATATGCTGATATTTTTAAACCTATGGTTGAAGATTTATAGGTGATACAATGCATCAGCAAAGAAGCGAATTGGCTAGTCAAGTATTGATTTGAAAGACTGGGCACTTATATGTTATTGAAAAACTTTAACATTTTCTTTAGCAATCACACAGATGATTCCGCAGCAGTGAAGTGTTTTTCGACAGGGGAAGCGAAAGTAAAATAATCATCGTTAGGAGATATATTCTTTTTGTAAAAATGAAATACGAGAGGCAGATCATTGCTACCATCCATCCACATTTGTGTTAGTGTGCTATTCTGTACCACGAACATTTGAGATGGCAGAGGCATAAGATTTCCTCGTTTACGAAAGACTCAGAAGTTTAACCTCTTATGCATCAAGCCGATAGGCAAGGTATATCGTCCGTCTCAGAGATAACCGACGAAACATTCAAGATCCAAAACTATTTATAGTCATGATCAAATCACAATGATTAGACCAGCGCTTACAAACCGGCGGTTCTGAAGGTTATATTCGGGTTTGCACCAACCATTTGCTTGGTGCAGAAATACACACTTCCTTGTGTATAGATTCGAGCCCCATCTAATGGCAATGGTCATGGGAAAGGAGAAGTCTAAAAACATGGTTTTCGATAATTTAATGAAGACATTCGGAACAGCGCGAGACGCGAATCTGGCTGATATGTTTACTTTGATGATTGGCATTGCCTAACGTGCGCACACCGGAGGCTTATTTCCGCTGATTGATTGGCATTCGGAGCGAGTTACTGAATAGGCTTAATTATACGCAAAAATTCTGACGAATGGAAGGTCTATTCAAACGAAGAGGAGGTAAGAAAAAACCTAATCATCGTGGCCGTAGTTAAACCACTGCCGCCGTGACTTATTCTTTGAAGCGGATAAATATAAACTATTTAGGTTGGTCCATGAAGGAAATAAAGAACGGGAGTTAGCAACGAGTTTGCAGTAGTACTATCCAAATTGTAGCTGGAATAGTCTAAGTGGTTTTGTTTTCTTAGCCTAGCAGTGAGCCTGGTGGATAACAGCGGGAGCTTGTAGTACCTGGTAATAAAACAAATGATTGTTTTCGTTGTTTTCTAACAGATATCCACAATATATTGTCGTCAATTGGCAAAAAAAAACAGAGAGATTCTAAAACGCTTATTATCAAAATTTTACTGGCATAAAACACGGTTAGGATTATTTCGAATTTGAATACTTGAATTGATGTTCACTCAGCTTACCTCTGAGCTCAACGCTTCACTTTGTCTTTGCTTGATATGACGGATTTCACATATTATTCATTGTTAGGGGAGACTTGATCCCCTTTTACTATTTTGCTTATACTGCCAAGAAAACACAAAACACAAAATTAGTTAGTTTGTATAGTCTAATAACCTTAAAAAGCCGCGATTTATCATTTTATTTTAAAATGAGCATTTTTGTAAAACTAAAATAAATAAAGTAAAAATCTCAGACTAGAGGAGACTTGATCTCCACTTTGTACACTTGATGCCCCCTTTGAAAAACATACTGTTCTATGTTTCATGCTAGGGGAGCGCTTCGTTACAGAGTCCGCTTTGACAAGTGTGTGGTCGTGGATTCGAATCTAGAACCAGAGCCATTCGATGTCGACGGATTTAAGCATGGGTTTATTCTCAGGTTTCCCATTAACCCTTTCTTCACGTTGAATTCTGCAAAACCTCGACAAATACCTCTTGACAAAAATAAATCCTTCTCACAAGAAAACTGTTCAGAGGGCCATTCAGTTGAAACCTCTCCAGAGAATTGTAATTGGCGAGAATATTGGTCAAAAGGCTATTCAGTTGAAACCTCTCCAGGAAACTGTAATAGGCGATAATATTGGCCGGAGGTAGCGAGACTCGGAATAGTAAGCGTAAAAAAGAAGGGCATAAACACAAGCATGAATCATAATAATCATGTCACTTACTCTTGAAAATCATATTGTTAATAATAGTATTGCGGAATACAGCAAACACCCGAGCAATATCACATAACATCAATGTTTCTGGTCGCAGTAATGAGTTCATACAGGATAAAAAAAACCATAAGGGTTGTATACTAAGCCACGACCGCAAAGTTGACGTAGAACTACATAATGTTGTTTGTTTCATTGCTATTAAATACGTTTAAAATATGGTGCAAAAATTTACAAAGGAAGTGCTACCGAATTTCAGTTTGCACATACATCACTGAACAGGAGTGGAACAAACACCATAAAACGCAAACAAGTTTTAACAGTCAGAAAGCATGCAGATTAAAATAACATTCCACTTTTAATTCTAACGCAAAACGAGAAAATATTAACTCCTCAATAATTTGTTTGTTGTCGTTATGAGGACAATTGGTCGGCGTGCGACCAGACCGAACCAAGCGCCAGATTTTTGAAAATTGATTTATTAACACTAGTGGATGTGAAAATCAATAATCTATCTTTCATGAAAAAACGCAGTCATTTGAACAGTTTATAATGATATTATAACAATTTTTTTTAGCAGTAGCTTGCAAAAAACATACGGGGAGATCGAACTTTAAACACCGATTACTCGAAATAATGTTTTTGCGCTTGGTTCGGTCTGGTCGCACGCCGACCAATTGTTTTCCGATTTCTTATCGGATGTAGTGTTGATCACATTTTGATAACATAGTTGAAAACTGTTTTCACACTAAAAATTTTACGACCCATATATTTGGCATACCAGCATCCCAAAACGTTTGTGTCAAAATACGGCAACTTTTCATTAGACGAAGTGCCGGCTAATGTGCCACTGTATCAGCTGGCCCTGCCACTCTCGCTGACACCCACTGCAACACTACTGTTGCTATCCGTTGCCACAGCTGCTGCTGCCATTCGCTACAATACTGCTGTCGCTGCTATGAAAGGACTGTTGTAGTCACTGTCTAGAACACATATGAGCAAACAGTACATTTCGAATTACTAGCTCTATAATTCTTTCGACCGTGCTTGGGAAAGCAATCAGATAACGGCCAATCAGATCAATCGAAATTTTCGTTTCAACAAGATTGACTATTTTCAATAGTATATATGCTTGCCATATTAAGGCTTGATAATTTTTAAGGTTTGATTATGTGAAAACTTAGTTTTTATGCAGATAACAAAAGCTGTTCTGGTGTTGCATATTACTGATTAAAAAGAAAATTAAGTACGTTCTGAGACACGGAGATGGAGTCTAATTTATAACTGTTCCATCATCTAAAGGTGTAATTAGGCATTTAATTTATCCTGAAAATGACAATTTGCTGTTCAATTCAATATCGGATAAGATGCTGATCACATCTTTGCGTTATCACTGACAGTGTGAACAAGGTATTCCTTGTGATAGACAACACAGTGAAAGCTGTTTTAACACTCAAAACTTGACTGGTCATATATTTTGAACATTCCAGAACGTTGGTGTGTTGTCAAAATGAGGCAACTTTTCATTAGATGCATCTATTACTGATGCTGCCTGCTACCACACAAAGACAACATTTTACTAAAGGAAGTGGCGGTACCACCATCGATGCAACTGTTGATACCCGTTGCTACAGCTGCGGCCGCTACATGCTGCCACTGCTATCCGCTGCCATTGGTATCCGCTTCACTGCTGCTACTCTGCTAAGTGAGAACTGCTGTTGCCGCTGGCTAGAACTAATATGAGCAGTTAAGGCTAAAACAGGCTCTTATATAGATCAAATAGCACATTTCAAATTACTAGGTCTATGATTTTGTCGACCGTGCTTGGGAAGCAATCATATAACGACCAATCAGAGGTCGAATTTTGCGTTTTGACATCTGTCAATAGTACAATAGTACGAAGAACAAAATTGCAATTTTCTGCATTTGAGAGGAATTTTAGAAGATTTTTCAATCGATTGCTGCAAGAACGAAGAAAATCCATCGAAAACTAACCGATTTATTAGCATTTGTAATTGGACATATTTTTCGCTTTTTTCGGTTTTAGATTTTCATTTTACATCCCTATGTAGCCGAGTGTGTATCCGAAGTTCCTGTGAGATGTAGTTCTACGTCAAAAAATGTGAGCAACTCATCCTGCTGCTGCTGAGTCAGACCAGAGATGCCATATGTTTTTGAAAAATGTCTGTAATTGCTCGAAAAACCGGAAAAATCTGCTTGAAATTTGAAAAAAATCTATCCGTGATTTGAAAATATTTCGCCCACGCATGCAAAAGTCTACAAAAATCTGCACACATTTTGAGCACATCTGCGAAAATATGATGTGACTTTGATAAAAATCTGCAGAAACTATTAAAAGTCTGCAAATATCTGCGAATCAATAAAAATCTGCAAAAGGACTTTAAAAATCTGCGTTTTGCAGACAAATCTGCACTTCTGGTTTCCCTGAGTCAGACCTTGAAGATAGAAAAGTAGCGATGATAAGCAATGTGACTCCATTTTTTCACTCTAGTTCTTTCATGAAACACATATTTTAAGCAACCAAAGAGGCATTGGCGCTTACAGATTAAAATCGATACATAAGATGTTACCACTGTGAATAAAAAGACGTCTCGTACTTTAAATTATGAGCAAAGAATTAAAACACGCTGATAAAGTCATTATAACAGATTTGCAACAATTTTATTTTCTCAAAATTGGAAACATACTAGAAAAACCTTTTAGAAATGATGATTAAGAGTTTAAACAACCTCGTTTACCATATATAAGGTATTTTAACAAAAATCAATGAAAAAATACAGCCCATGTTCAGCCTAATACAAATAGGTAACAAACGCACAGTTGCAATTTCTCCCTTGTTATTTCAGGGAGCTAAGGTCCAAATCAATAAATGTTGACTGTGAATGCGATTAACAGTTGTGGCATAACGGCGAGCTCTGCAATAAATCATTACGATTGCGGTCTGCAGCGAAGAACAACTTTTACAGCGAAAGCGGCCTGGGATTACCTACATATTAATGGACGTTAAACAAACGAACATAATCGGAGTCCTTGACGAATTTCTCTCATTTTAGCTATTCTAACGAATACAAGAAACTGATTACGAGAAAAGTAGACTGTGACTCATAATCGAACCGTTGTACGACCTTGTCCAACATCAGAAAGCCCGAATTCAACTATGGACTGGCGACCAACATTGGATTTACCGCTTAGAAAATCACTAGTAACTACCGTCAACCACTGCTATTTTGGGCGGCTTCAACTGATGAACACGGTGTAATTGCGCAATTATGGCGTTTCTATTAGCGAATGGTGGCGGAGTTTTACCTGTAAGCAAAACAAGCGCGGCATAGCAAAATGAAACGCTTTCCCTGAAATTACTCTTTGTTTATATTCCACCTAAACATTTGCGGCGCTCTCGCTCGTACTAGGGCACGGCGCCACAGATGGCGGTTGAAGTCATCAGCGGTACAATGAGTATGTTGGGGAAAACGGTGCCAATTTTCCAACTCACTTTCATTGGTGAACACCGATTAAGGGGTTGGGAGAAGAGCAGACAAGAGCGGCACGTATTCGTGCAGCTTGTTACGATGTGATGAGATGAAAAGTGTGCGACTGAATGTTCACCACCATTATACAGCGTGGTGGTCCTATAATAACAATGGACACAGTGGATCCCAAAGGGAGAGGCAGAGAGCAATTAACGTCGCAATTTTGGCGTTGACGGCAATATGTTTTTGGAGTTTCCAAAAATATCCAACGTTATTTCATAATTTGTTCGATTGTGTTTCTGTGTAATCAGAAGAAACACGACGGGGAATAATAGAACTGTCAGTCTTCTGCAGTTGTAAAGAGCGTTAGGCAAAAAGAAGACTTGAGTATTAGCTGCATCCCAGATCTTAATAGTTGACAGAAGATATAATTTGAACTGCATGCGCCCCCCCACGCTTTCTGTAATACAAGATATATGCATCTTACTAGCAGGAAGAACTGCTCTCTGGGGTCGTCGCGAAGAGGCCATTATAGATTGAACAAAAAACGGCCACGCTGCTGTTGCAATTACTATGGAAATTTAAACATTTTGTTGTCCGCCCTTCTGATGGCGGGAAAAGAGAACCGATTGCGCGGTTCTCCGCTCTAGCGAGGGTGGACTTACGAACCCCACGTACGCCCTGCTCTGTTAGTGACTCAGGTGACCTAGATTCGTTTGGAATAGCATCCGCAAGCTGATGTGAAGACCCACGAGCGGCATCAAGCGGTGGCATTGGTGGTATGCTGATTGTTTTTGTTTTTTTTTCTGCTGTTGGAGCAAGCAAGCAAGCAAAAAAGGGAAATAAACACACGCGTCGCAACCTTGAGTTGTGAATTGGCACTTGAAGCGGCAAACATTGTTATCGAGAGGCGTCTTAAGTAAGCGGCTGGGATTACGAAATTCTGTTTGCCCACAAGCCACAACCTTGAAGATGGGGAAAGCAGAAATCAAAAAGATGAAGAGTAAGTCGGTATTTGGAATGGGTGAAGTAGCAACAATAAATAGGAATATATATGAATAATTTTCAGATTACCAGTGCTTCAAGGTGTCGTTTGTTTCATCTCGTTACACTTTTCGGAAAAAAAATTCGCGACCAATTTGAGTACCATGGAAATCATTTTCGATGGTGCTTCCTATAGCCAAATTTATACACGCAATCCTTTTATGTACAATTTACAAGAGGAAAATTTCTCTATCCCAAATGACACATACATTATGTAAAATGCCACCATGAAGGTATTAAACCAGTATTAAAGCATAACGCATCAGAGTGTATATATCAACAAATAAATGATTAACTTTCACATCCCAGTTTTCTGTACATTACTGGCTGTGCAACTTTTCTAGCGACTGCAGTTCCTTATCGGATCAAGCGACTAATTGGTCACACCTGACTTCGTCGAGAACCGCCGCGGCGCACAGTGTTTCCAAATCGAGAAACGGACGGCAAAACTATTTTTTCAAGTCCTATTTTATCCATATATTCTAGAAAGTTGCTTCGTTTACTGCTGTCCTTCATATGCTTTAATGCAATCAGTTACAAATTTCGCCGTATAGAGGGCGCCATACCTAACTTTTAAACGTGACTTGCTAGACGAATAGTTTCTTCTGAAAAGTTGTGTAAAATTTTATTACAAAACTGTTTGCTGAATACCTCAAGCCTCTAGAGATTGAGATTTCAGAGCTACAAGATGTTTTCTAAAAAGGCTTTTTAAAAGCAGTTTTTCATCCACATGATCAACTCTGATGCATCTATTACTGATGCTGCCTGCTACCACACAAAGACAACATTTTACTAAAGGAAGTGGCGGTACCACCATCGATGCAACTGTTGATACCCGTTGCTACAGCTGCGGCCGCTATATGCTGCCACTGCTATCCGCTGCCATTGGTATCCGCTGCACTGCTGCTACTCTGCTAAGTGAGAGCTGCTGTTGCCGCTGGCTAGAACTAATATGAGCAGTTTAGGCTAAAACAGGCTCTTATATAGATCAAATAGCACATTTCAAATTACTAGGTCTATGATTTTGTCGACCGTGCTTGGGAAGCAATCATATAACGACCAATCAGAGGTCGAATTTTGCGTTTTAACATCTGTCAATAGTACAATAGTACGAAGAACGAAATTGCAATTTTCTGCATTTGAGAGGAATTTAAGAAGATTTTTCAATCGATTGCTGCAAGAACGAAGAAAATCCATCGAAAACTAACCGATTTATTAGCATTTGTAATTGGACATATTTTTCACTTTTTTCGGTTTTAGATTTTCATTTTACATCCCTATGTAGCCGAGTGTGTATCCGAAGTTCCTGTGAGATGTAGTTCTACGTCAAAAAATGTGAGCAACTCATCCTGCTGCTGCTGAGTCAGACCAGAGATGCCATATGTTTTTGAAAAATGTCTGTAATTGCTCGAAAAACCGGAAAAATCTGCTTGAAATTTGAAAAAAATCTATCCGTGATTTGAAAATATTTCGCCCACGCATGCAAAAGTCTACAAAATCTGCACACATTTTGAGCACATCTGCGAAAATATGATGTGACTCTGATAAAAATCTGCAGAAACTATTAAAAGTCTGCAAATATCTGCGCATCAATAAAAATCTGCAAAAGGACTTTAAAAATCTGCGTTTTGCAGACAAATCTGCACTTCTGGTTTCCCTGAGTCAGACCTTGAAGATAGAAAAGTAGCGATGATAAGCAATGTGACTCAATTTTTTCACTCTAGTTCTTTCATGAAACACATATTTTAAGCAACCAAAAAGGCATTGGCGCTTACAGATTAAAATCGATACATAAGATGTTACCACTGTGGATAAAAAGACGTCTCGTACTTTAAATTATGAACAAAGAATTAAAACACGCTGATAAAGTTATTATAACAGATTTGCAACAATTTTATTTTCTCAAAATTGGAAACATACTAGAAAAACCTTTTAGAAATGATGATTAAGAGTTTAAACAACCTCGTTTACCATATATATAAGGTATTTTAACAAAAATCAATGAAAAAATACAGCCCATGTTCAGCCTAATACAAATAGGTAACAAACGCACAGTTGCAATTTCTCCCTTGTTATTTCAGGGAGCTAAGGTCCAAATCAATAAATGTTGAAGGAACTATTCGTCTAGCAAGTCACGTTCAAAAGTTAGGTGTGGCGCCCTCTATATGGTGAAAATTGTAACGGGTTGCATTGAAGAAAATTCAACTCAAATAAAAAAAGCCTTTAAAAACACTTTTTTTCAGTTTTTATTCATGAATACTGTATATAATAACCAATATATCACTAGAAATTGTTCATCTTGATTTACCACGTCACTCTCAACATTATACAGTCATGTTTTAGGCCTTAGAGTTGAACATATGGATGAAAAACTGCTTTTAAAAAGCCTTTTTAGAAAACGTCTTGTAGCTCTGAAATTTCAATCTCTAGAGGTTTGAGGTATTCAGCAAACAGTTTTGTAATAAAATTTTACACAACTTTTCAGAAGAAACTATTCGTCTAGCAAGTCACGTTTAAAAGTTAGGTATGGCGCCCTCTATACGGCGAAATTTGTGACTGATTGCATTAAAGCATATGAAGGACAGCAGTAAACGAAGCAACTTTCTAGAATATATGGATAAGATAGGACTTGAAAAAATAGTTTTGCCGTCCGTTTCTCGATTTGGACACACTGTGCGGCGTCAACATTGACGTTTCACCTTCCCGCGTCAGGTTTCGCACCACAATTTAGAACCGAAGCGTTGAAATGCTTGTCGACTCCATATCGCTACACTGCATTAAGACATCGACTGGCCTGCATGCAGTCGAGACGAGAAGACTTTGATCGATTAGTTTCATCCGCCGCCGATGGCAGCTTAGAGTGTGGATTAAGCGCCGCTTGAGTCTGCCCAGTCTGTGCCGGTAATACCAAACATGGCGTTGAATGACCAGCGGCGTTGCGTGGCCGCAATCTAGTCAATCAATTGCAACCGGACGAGGTTCTGGGCTAAGTTGTCAGGCAATAGACGAAAGGTTAACTACTGACAAAATGATCAACTGCGCATATTCATAAGCGTGAGTGCATTTGTATTTAGCGTTGCGTCCTGACTAATTTTACCGGTCGTCATAATCACTGCAGAGCTAGTGCGTTAGTTAAGCAAACATGAATATGAAGGCGCGAGTATCGAGACGTTCGAATGACATAACGAAAAGTCGTGTGAACAACTCTAGCTCATTGTTTGTAAAACGTTACAATTCAAAGTGGTCATTACGTTGGACAACCGGCTTACGCACTTTCACGGATGAACGGAGGGCAGCGAAAAACGTGTAGGATGTCAGATACTGTAGTGTGAGGTTGTGACACACAATGAAATAATGTTATTATACAAAATTCGTGCAACTTCCCGAAACAGAGTTAATAAATCACCACCCAACTTGCGGAATCTACCTTTTGCGTCCATGAAATTACTCAAGACCGCTATCATTCGTGAAATCATCCATTAGTGTATCCCATTAGCTTCCTCGGTAGTCGTGAGTCAAATCGACTAATATGAACAAACCTGCTGGCACTGGCGAGCCTCCTAACTCCTCTTACGGTAGTACAACTTAATGTGCCACAATCAACACCACAGCATAACCACATTTGCATAAAACGCGCGTCGTCATCACAGCCTTTTCGATCGCGGTCTATACTGACTAACACCAGATACACACACGATGTACCCGCTGTCGATCTTCGCCATATTTGGATAAACCCAATTGCTTGAATCCGACCGTTTGCGACGGACGCGGATTCATTGCCGTATGGTTGCGGGTCCGTACGTGCCGTTAGATTGCCCTCCAACCAGTAGATTCTAACGAACAACCTAACCGCTTGGCTTAAGTTTCCGCATTATTGGTGGCAGCAAATCGTGAGTAACGGTGTTTCCTCCTGCACGTCCCAATGCCACCAACCGATATCGTCCCCGGATGTACCTTGAACGACCTTCCCAAGCCGGCCGCGAAGGAAATGCGCGTCTTAGGGTTCTTGCTTGAGAGACGTACACCGGTAGTGGATGGAGAAACAAACGATTTGAATGAAGTTATTGGCAGCAGCGAAATCATAAATTGCGATTTCTGTTTAATTGTTTCCAGAGATGAATTGAATGAGCCGATGGGAAATTGGTTGCACCTGTTCGCCGCTTCGGCTGATACGCGTTTGAGGAAAGTTAAGAAGGTCAGCTATGGAGGTTTTCCCATACCGATATTTTCCCAGCTGGTTTCCGGGGTTAAAAATAATATGGTGGAGGTACTCCGATTCGAGGAGAGTGGTTGTGCTAGTATTGACGTTTTTTTTTTTAAATATTAATAAATCTATAAATTAGATCCACTAATTACGCACCACTTTATCATTAGTTTCAAAATTGATTTGGTGATTATCATTGGATCGTTTTCCATTGTGGTAGAACAAAATGGAACACATGAACAAAATTGGGGATTATTTTTTTGAGACAACAATTTAAACTTAATGGCGATATTTGGGAAACATAACATAAACCATTTTACGAAATGTTTTTCAGGCTCACATGACTTGTAGTACCAAAAATCGTTGTCCTCGATAAGAAATTTCAATTATGTTGCTTGAAAAAGATTACTTTCTGAATAAAATTTGGTAATATGCTGAACAAGGGAGTAAAGAAACAAACAGTGTTTCGTAAACGTTTAATAATTTCTTTGACAGAAAAAACACTGTGGAAAAATTTCTAGACCATTATACGAGAACACCATTTTAATCATTTGACAGCTGCATGATGGTCAAAAAAATGTTATGCATTTTAGAGCGGAATTATCTCACATGGCCTGAAAATACGCAAAAAAAATTTAAAAAAATTAAAAATTGAGCATTTTTCGCAGATGGAGGATTTTTTAGCCTCATGAGTTATTTTCTAGAAGGGCGTATGCGTTTTGGCGTAGGTTTTATTCCAAGTATTGTAGCTCAGAAATTATTCGTTGTATAGAAAACCTGTCTGAGAATGAGTTGTAGGGGGATAAATAAGTGCTTTATAAAAAAATATTCACCATAAAAAAAATTTTTTTTGATTAAAAAAGTTCAAAAAATAAACACTAAATATCGATATAAAAAAAGAGTTGATTTTTTTAATTTTTTTTAAGAAACCTGAAGTTTTTACGCAACTTAAAAGAAGTCCAGAATGGAGAAATGAAAATAAAATTTTTAAGAAAGATTAAATTAAAAAAAAACTTATTTCAAGTTTTTCCATAATTTTTGTGTTCTAATGATTTTAAAAGATTCAGTCAGACATTTCAAACCAAAAAGCTCTTGTTAGTAAAAATTCTAAATGCATCGAGTTTCAAGCTACTTCAAATATAAGCTCAGAATAATTTTAATATTTCGGAATATATATTTTTTCTCAATTTGTCTGTGGTTCTCCAACAAAGTTCTTATGCTGCTCATTAAATAAGATTGAATTAAATGCTATGGATTACGGATTTCTCTGTAGATGTGCGGATTTGTTTTTACTTCTACGGATGTATGTACTCGCAGAAAAATTCTACGAATTTTCAAAAACATCCCGGAATGAAAACATATAATAAATTTAAAGAGAATTCTCCCGTGATTCGATCATACTAAAAAAGGTTGTTAGTGAGAATAAAATTATGTACTTCCGTCCTTTTGCTATTTACACAAATTTTTACTTTTTATTGAAAATTTTACCAAAAAGGAAAAATCTCAAGAAATCCGTGAAATTTCCGGATTTACACGAAAAAGTAAGAAAAGCCTTTACCTTCAAGACATCAATCAAATTAGTCTAGGGATATGAAAGCTGTCATTTTTTTATACTAATACAGAATATAACAGGTGTCTACTTATGACCTTGAAACTTTACATCAATTTTTACTAATGAGTAATGAGTAAGCTTTATCTATCCAACAACATATTGTTTGTTGTAAGCCATCACGTAGTTATGCTGTGATTGCTGTTTAAAATCCTATCAATCATTGGCCAGGTTTATTTTCGTTTTTACAGAATGTTCCTCAGTATAAAGAACAAAGACGTACTCCTACGTCAAACAGCATTACATTATTTTGTCAGTTTTTTGATTGAATATTTTTAAAGCTAGAACAAAAAACTGATTGTATATAAAAGTGTATAGAAGGCATTCGTTTTAACAGGACTCCGATCGTTTTCAGTGTAGAATTTTTAGAGCTAGCAAAGTAAATCGATTTTTATTACAAAAAAAAAAACCAAATTAGCATATTTCATTCGTACGAGTGCCAAAGGGATCTATTGCAGACAGAGTTAAGAGAATATTTCTAGAGCTTTTATTGTTACAGCGAATATTTTTCGTATGACTTCTGGCTAAGCTCACAGAACAGTTATTTTTTTAACGTAGAACTACGTCTCTGAGGAAGTTCGGTTACCTGAGGCTGAGGAAGTTAACGGTTTACATTAAGATGTAAAATGAAAGTTTAAAGATGGGAAAATTGAAAAATAGGTCCAATTTCAAATGCTGATAAGTCGGTTAGTTTTCAATGGATTTCCTTCGATCTAGCGGCTATCAATTGGAAAATCTTCTATGCATCTGCTCAAAACCTGAAAACTGTAATTTGATTATTCGAACTATTGTACTATTGAAAATTGTCAAACCTTGTTAAAACGCAAAATTCGACCTTTTAATGCTTACTTTACCAAGCACGGTCTACAGAATTATGGACCTAGTGAATCGGTAATGGACTAATTGGCCTATATAAGAGCCTACTTAAGCCTAAACTAGTCACATTAGTTCTGGACAGCGACTACCACAATCCTGAGTTGGCAGCAGCAATTACACAAACATTCTAGATTCTGGCAATCGAAATTTCTGCTGGCTGTCTGATTTCCAGTGTCAAAAAAGCCTTTAAATACGTCTCATTGACATTTGGTTTCATTAGTGAATCAAACGTTTACAAAATTTTCAAATAGTTTACTCCCTCCCATCCAATCAATTCGATTCGCGAATTCACCATAATTCCCTCCGTCTGTGTAGCACAGGGATGTAATAAGATTTGAAAAATTAACAACAGACTGTCCTTATCAGGACATCCAAACAAATGATTTGAAGATTTCATATTTTCCCGTTCTACGCTTGAATTAAAAGTAACCGACTACTGAAAGTTGTTTGCGCTGCATAGTGTTTATTGCATTCCCGTTCAGATATCGCGTGTTTATATGGGTACATTGTAATTCAATAGCATTTCAACTCCTCTTTTGGACAAATTTTGAACATATTCAATACAACTAATGTAACAAACAACCTTATGTAGTTCTACGTCAACTTATCGGTCGTGGCTTTGCACACAACCCTTGTAATTTTTTCAAACAAAATATGAAACGGTCAATTCCGTGTTTTGACGTTTTATTAGCACTTAATGAAAACTTCATTTAAATGGTTATTCCGTTGACTTTGTGCAGAGGAAGGAGAGAAAATGTTGAAAAATTTGCCCTTTTTTACAGAAAATAAAATGATTCGTTGAAATCCGATTTATTCTAATATTTCTGGATATGACAAATCATGGGCGAAAATTTAGTTTCAGTCCAGAATTACGATTTAATTTGCACTCGTTTTTATACTCTAGGCAGTGAGAAGTTTGCATAGATAAAAAACCTTCGGCGTGTTCACATGAACAGAAATTTACAAACAGCAGACCTTGAACCTTTAATTCTGCAAGGTCCAGTCTGCCCAGTTCATCGCACGCATCGCATCTCGCTGCTGAACCATGGCTGGGGACATCCACTCGAGATACTACCTACGTGCGCGTTTTTACTACGTGAGGATTCTTGTTGCATAGGCACCCAATCTGGTACTCGATTGTGAGTAATTGGCGTTTATTGACTTGGCAGTAGACCGAAGCGTACACCACGATGACCAGTGTCGAGGTTCAAAAGCTTCCGACCGTTCCGTGCGTAACTGGTGGGCGAACAGCCGTCGGTCGTCGGCATTCCGCGCCCCGTCGGAAGTGTTTGCGCAAAAGTCAACAAACTGCCAAGTGAAGAACGGATTGCAATACCAACAAAAAAATAAAAAGCTGCAGCAGCCAATGGCCGTGAACTTGCACCGATTGGCACCTTAAATGTGAACAAGAAAAAATAAAAAAGTTGGAGGTTGCAATTCGAAACGATGTGTGAAACGAGACTTGACACCTGCTTCGTAGATTATTTCGCATGGTGACTAAGCGTTAGTTCGCACAGCGTCAAGCCATATTTGATTTTCGGGTTTTTGGAATTGGACTGCCGAATCCGATTAAGGTGCGATACCATTGGGAGCAAATGGCAGCAGCTTGTCGCTGTCCTGGTAAATTGACAATGTTGTTTAGCACTAAAAAAAATTACATACTATGAAAAGCGACATTATTTAATGTTACCATAATATGTAGAAAAAAATGATACTAATTTGAGAATATTTTGAATAAGTTGACAATAGAAGTGTACCGTTTGGCTCGTCTGTTCTTCCAGCACTAATCGTTACTGGCAGACAGTAAAAAGCGCAAGCTAAACTGCTAACTACACAGCATCGCATCAGATACTTAGCCGTTTCTCCTACGCACAAAGTAGGAAAGTATAAAAACGATTGACGCTACACTGAATCCGATCAAGCCGGTCTTGTCACGAGCTCGTTAATCAGATTCGAATCTAGACAGACTTCTCAATAAATGTTCGAGCATTTCTGGCATTGGAAAGAGAACGCTTTAAGCCGTCAAGTGACGACTAAAATCTCTATGAATACAGAGCGATTAGAAAATTCTTGGGAATCACATCCCCCGCGAGTGCCGGTACTTTAAACTACGAAAAAATATTCCTAGGCGAATCGCAACCTCAGTCCAGCCGTTAGTTTAATTAGTCATAAAATTTGTTCTTCTCGACTGGTTTCGAATACGCAACAGGCCGGCTAGATTACCCACACATTTGTTTTGGCTGTTGTGTGCTTCTTCGACGTAACTGTTCTGTGAAATTGCGTTACTGTAGGCTGCACTGAAAACCCGAATGGACAGTACTTGGTCATTGAAAACAAAAAAAAAACTGAACGTAGGATGTTAATCCACCAAAACAGGTTGTCAATATCTTGTC
This sequence comes from Wyeomyia smithii, assembly GCF_029784165.1. NCBI lineage: Eukaryota > Metazoa > Arthropoda > Insecta > Diptera > Culicidae > Wyeomyia > Wyeomyia smithii. Next base: position 72,624,098 of record NC_073694.1, on the reverse strand, counting down.
AAAATTATTCTCGCACATTCGTCAACTAGCCGACAACCGTGGTTGATGTCCTGTGAAAATGTGCAGTAAATTCTGTATATTACGTCAATAAAGAGATCTCACAATTTCTCACATGTAATTCCTAGACTAAAATTTTGCAAATCCTTTAATAGGTTATGAGTTAACAAATTCCGAAAACGTGTTAGAAAAATATTTTTTTTTAAATTTCAAGTATATAAAGTTACTTGCATTACCGATGTCAACAAACAACTGTCAACTCCATACTTTGAACGAAATTGCTCAAAAATATATGCTCCGCTATTTGTTTGTCGTTATTTTTATCGTCCATTTTCAACATAATTGTATGAGAGTTATTGCGAGTTCACACATTCGAGCTGGTCCATCAACGAAGGTCAATCAGTTCCCGGAACGCATCGGATCGCATGGTCGGTGCGGGTCGACAAACCATTAAACTACAAATTAGCCGCTCCAGTACGCCCCCTCATTCTGCCGAAACGGTGAACTGCAAAAGACCGGACCGACCCCAGCTAAAAATTTGCTTGTTAGCGCTCACTTCCCGCTATTCTGTGCGGCCTTCAACAAACTGCCGCTGGAACATGATCGTTAGACGGATGCGGCGCAACAAGTGGTTGTGGTGCTCAAGAGATTTTAATCTCCTCCTCAACCAGGCCGCACACTCACCACTGTTCGCACATCTGGCATTGCATAGACAGTGAACTTCAACGTGTTTTTTTGTGCTTGTTGTGTAGTTTTTATTTTCTGTACTTCTTCAGCCTACTTTAGATTGCGTTATTTGCGCAAACTTGACGTTGATCCGCCATGCCAGAGGGCTGCGGTTTTATTTTTGTTTTTTTTTTTTTTTCGAATAGAAACGTTTCGTTTCCTCGATCGCCAAAACAAGCGAGTGTAATTGAACAGATTATTTGTCAAACGCCGCGTGCTAAGTTTTGTTTATTTTGCGGGGTGTTGGACTGGAAGTGGAGGTAATTCATCGTTCGAAGAGCTTGACGTTTTGTAGGTATCCCCGCCGAAATAAAATAGTTAAGAGGAAAAACTCAAAGAACAGTTACGTAAAATGAGTGCTAATCCTATTCTGTATTCGGACGAAGGTGCGCAGCTATTGGACAACTCAACCGTAGGTGGATTTTGCATGTCACCGTAAATCAAAGTACGGGAAAACAATTTCTCACCAACACGCTATCTGTCACACCGGGGCGAATGTTCGGAGAGCAGCAGTAAATTTTTGGGTGTAGGTCGATAAGGTAAAAGTTCAATGACGTAATAAAAAGAACCGTGCATAACTGCCCTCCAACCGCAGCACACTTTAACTTCGGTTAGAAGAAGCTGCTAAAATCAGCAGCGCTAGCCTCGAAGTTTGTGCAGTGCTCTCATGAAATCGAATCTGATTTAATTGGAGGTCAAGTTTTATTAGTTGTTGTGTTACCTAGGGTTCAATATCGTACGTGTTTTTACTATTTTTACTAGAGTTTTATTTTGTGGAAGCAAAGTCAATGTTGGAGACAATTGAATGTTTTTTTTTATACAAAAAAAAGAAAAGAGAACCCATTTCATGCGAAATTAGGAAATGCAAATTTGCTTTGCTTACCATATCCTTTTTGATGTTTTAGGTGCTACTGCACACTTAATCAAAAAAAAGTCATTCGGTATTTTTTTTTACAACAACCCATCGGTAAAGTGTAAAAATATCGGTATTCCTGCGAAAAAGCATATAATCGACGACTGTTCTGTAAGATTTGTAAGTTTTACCATAATTTTGTTAATTTTTACCGAAATATTTGCTTAATTTTACATTCACCGAAATCTGTATAACTTTCACCGAACAACCTGTAAAAATGCCAAATTGTAAATGTGGCGGCCATTTTTTCATACGTGCAACCGCGCAAGACGCGAATTTGCTTTACTTGTAAATATAAGATATTTATAATAAGGGAAAGTGTTTATGGTGAACTGCTGAACGAGTCTTGAACATTTTTCGTAAGTGATCTAGTAAATTTGGTTTGATTTTAGACGGTATCGGCAGGGTCATTTATAATCTACTTTTCCTGCCACCGGTATTTTTTACAGGTGCGTTCGGTATTATTGTTTATTTTTACAGTTTCTTTCGGTAAATTTTACAGAAGTTCGGTTTGTAACATTACCAGAAAGCAGCGAAAATTACCGACCACTCGGTTGGTGGTTTCACAAACTGTTCGGTAATTTTCGGAAACACCGAAGAGTTCACCGAACGTTAAACTGTTGAAATTCCGGTAAAATTTTACCGATTTCGGTGTTTTATTTTAAGTGTGTGAGCTCGCAAGGAATGCCACCGAACGAATTTTTCGATTGCTTGGATGCTTAGATATTGGTATCTCTCGAAGATAATCTTCAACATGGGACATTTAAGATATAGGGTAATCGCTCCATTATTCATCCGAACAGCTAGGTGCACCTATATTCATCTCATTTTCTCAAATTTTTACAAATTTTTGAAAGTAAATCTATTTGCTTCTTGATTTTGTCACGTGGTTGAAAGTTTTACGTTAAAAATATGGTAAAATTTGACTATAAATTGATCAAAAAGGCGTGATGAGATGAATATAGGTACTGAGATGAATATAGGAGCGATTACCCTATCTTTCGGCGAATCGACAATCTAAACCAGCAGTTCTCGATCCCTAGCGATCGAAAAATCAGTAATGGCGGACAAAGCAGTTTTGTTTTATAATAATTCATGTTTACCTGCTCTCAAAGCATAACTGTAGCAATTAAGCAAACCATAGTTCAAAATGAAACCTGAACTAAGGTACCACAACAACTCTCTCCCACTCTGCGAGAACATTCCAAGTCATGAGGTATAATTGAATTGGAAAATATCCCAAAGGGGTACGTGGACAATCTAAACATATAAAAATGCAGCCCTGTCAGTCTGATCCATGTAGACTTGGAATCTACTGAACCGATCGGCATGAAATTTTGTATATAGAGGTTTTAGGGGCCGGGAAAGGTAGTTCGCGACTCCTCTCTATCATGGAAGGGTGGGTTTCCATACAAATGAAACACAAATTTCTGCACATCTCGAGAACTAACCAAGTAAATGGAACCGAGTTTGGCATGTTAATATTTTTGGGGGTAACAAATATGTCTAAAAGGTTCTACACCCCTCCCTCTTCTGTGAGGGAGAGGTTCTATACAAATGAAACACAAATTTCGCACATCTCGAGCACTAATCAAATAAATGGAATCAAATTTGGCATGTGAATGGGATAACAAACACCTCCATAATGGTTCGACAGCCCTCCCTTTTTCGTAAGGGAGGGATTTCGTACAAATGAAGCATATTTTTCTCCACATCTCGAGAATAACCAAGTAAATGGAACCAAATTTGGCATGTAAAAGTTTCAAGGGTAACAAATATGTTAATAATGGTTCGGCACTCTTTCTTCCGTAACGGAGAGGTCCCATACAAATGAAACACAAATTAGGCACGTCTCAAGAACTAATTGAGTAATGGAACCGAAATTTGACATTTGAAAGTTTTTAAAGGCAAACAATATTCCCATGGTGGTTCGACATCCCTCCTTCTTCTGGAAGAAGGGGTCCCATACAAATAAAAGCAAATACAACCAAATTTGGCATGTGAATGTTTTTAGGGTTAACAACGATGTCCATTATGGTTCGACATCCCGCCCTCTTTCGTAAAAGAGGGGTTCCTTACAAATCAAAAACGAATTTCTGCACATCTCGAAAAATAATCGAGTAAATGGAACCAAATAGGACATGGTAAAAATAGTCGAGTAAATGCAACCAAATAGGACATGGAAACCAGACAAAATGACGGTGGCGATAATGACCAAAACAAAATAAATTGACAGTTATCCCTTTGATTACGCAACTACACTGAAAATGTTTTTTAGGCTGCAAAGTGTAGTCCGGGACGGTGTGGCTACACCGCGGAAACGAATTTGACGTTATATTCTTCCATATATTTTTTTTATTTTTGTAGGGTTATATTTGAATATTTTACATGGTTTGGTTCAGCATCGCGTTCAATATTCAGAAAACATCGCGAAAAAGTGATTTTTGCCCATAATGTTTAGATAAAACCCTTCAAAACACATACAAATAAAATTTTCAGTCCAAAACAGAAACTTTCACTGGACACATTTTCATGAGAAAAGATCCTTGATTTCTTATCGGGGGACTGAGATATTGCCATTTTTATGTGTGATGGAAACCTAAGCAATTTTACAAATATTTCATGTAACTTTACTTTGGGAGATAGAAAATACCAATGTTCAGAAAACATATGTATTTTTGGGTGACTGATAACTTAGTAGAAGGTTTAAAAATTTGGAAAAATCTAGGAAAAAAGCTAGAAAATTGCGATTGCGAATAGTGTCTTCTCATAAAAAACTTTATGTTGCTTGTAATATGTAAGAAATTACCACGAAAGATCAAAATACTGGTCGCAGGGGTCCAAATCTTACAAAAAAAAATATGTAAGAGATGGAAACATGATGTCTTTGACAAATTTTCTTGGTTTGATATAAAGCCCTATTTAGAGTTCCAAGCGAAGCGAAAATTTCATACAAAATGTTCATTTTTTCACACTCGTGAAAAATGCAACCTGCAAAAATTTCACTTCGCTTGGAACTGTAAACAAATTTGATCCAGGTTATGGATCTCATCTTTTTCACTTGGGTTTATTTTTTTCACGCATGCAAACGCTAGTGAAAAAAGCAGTAGCAAGCGAAAACTGGTGAAATACCTGCGTGTTCCACAAACGGGTTTTCACGACAGATTTCGCAAGCGAAAATTTACGCTTTTTCACTTGTCAAATTTTTCATTTCGCTTGGAACTGTAAACTATGCTTAACCCAAAACTTTGTCGAAGACACCTTGCGCCTATCTTAACCTGATTGAAAAATAAATTTTTTATCTCATTCATTGGTGGATTAATCACCCATCATCCTACATTAATAGGTACATTTTTGAATATCCCGAAACTTCCCATACGTTAATTTTTGTCATAAATCCCGGTATTAAAAAAAATTCAGTTCATGACTTTATATTTTTTTGTATGTGTTTTAAAGGGTTTTATTCAAAAATTATGGGAAAAATTTATTTTTTTGCAGGGCTCTGCGAGTCGAATCACTGAATGCAATGCTGAACCTGACTTTGACTGAATGCAATGCTGAACCTGACTATGACTTTTTAAACATCGATTTTTTTTGGGACAGCCTACTGAGTATATTCTACAACGAAATTGTTAAAAGTAGGTATGTGTCCTGAAGCCAAATCCAGGAAAATCTGAACTTTTTTTAAATAAGTGATAATTACTCATTTTTATACATGCAATACTTTAACGGTTGTATCTAGTAAAAATTGCAATTCATTGAAAGTAATGCGCAAATTTAATATTCGCTATCTGTTTTGTTGAAAAATTTACTGTTTGGTTTATTTCTAATATATCAGCGCTGCATTGGCATTTTCTATTTTCGGTATTCTTACAAAAAGAACATTTAGCTATCTACAACTTAGTCATTGATGTCACGTTGAATGGATGTAGTTTCCAAACTATGATTTTCTCTCAGACCTACTCAAGGTAGTCGCCGAGGCATTGTTCACTTGCTCCACCGAGATGAGCAAACTTTCGTAAAGAAACGAGTGAAGTGGCACTGAGAAAAAGTCGAAACCAGATCACGTCCTCGCAGGCTCGGCCAGTTTCGCGCTGGTTAATAAATCAGTTCGAGAAAATTAAATCATAACTCGACCGTATAAGGTAATTTTGCGTCTTACGGTGAGCGCGACTTCCTTCGATCACCGCGCAGCAGCTCGATGGAGTAGGCACGGGCAGCGAATGGCGAAGGTTTTACCCACTGCGTCCGTTTGTCGCGTCTTTCATTAGGTAATCGGCGGCGACTAGTGCGATGTGATTGTCCGCGGTGTCGCGTCGTGATCACCTGGCGAACTCACGCCAACTTCGGACCGCGTAGGAAACCGGTCTTCCGCCGTACTGTCCAGGGCTTAGCCGTGCGTAGAAATTGAAAGCTTAAGCCAAGGGAGAGGTAAGCAACGCAGGATATCATGGCACAAGACCACAGCTGCCAGGGCTGCACGAGTAAAGAAATACCAGTATTAAGTCACTCAACGGTGTACCGTAACCATACCGTCCGATGAAATGCCATACGTCAGTTTTAAATAAATATTTAATAATACTACATTTTTGCCTAAAAACAATTGGACTGTTTGCTGCGAATTTTTTTTTCATATATGTCGAACAATATCGTTTGTTTATATCGTACCTATATAATAAATCGGACGAAGTTATATATTTTTTAAATTTTTAAGGAAACAGTAAAATTATAAAAAGGCACGGTAGTATAAAAATCTGTGGTTTTCCACCAAACAACCGTTTTTCATTAAGAGACAAGGAACACTAGCTCAAGGTAATTTTATTCAACAAAGAGCTCGCTCTGGCAAGCGAACAACTTCAACATAACACTTACTTTTTTATCAACAAAAAAACAAGAAACAAAGGTCTTTCAACAGCCGTATCAGCATGTCACTCAACTTTCACGAACTTTAAATTTAGCCCAAGCAGATTATGCAGAGGCGTCTCTTTATGATAAATATCGCCTGAATAAACCATCAGAGTTTTTCGTTTTAGTGACTATAATTGCAATGAATATTTTCGATCAATACAAGTTAACCCTCTAGTCCCAAGTTAATTTTAAGACGGACTTCGGTGAAATCACTATAAATCTTTATAAACATTTTCTAAGTATTTATTGAAGCTTTTTAAAGGTTTGACTGAAACCCGTCTAAAGGCGGCATTGGGCATTAGAGTAATGTTTCACATTCTCGTGTTTAAGTTTTAATCAACGCGAATTGACACGATTCACTAAATTAATACGATGTTTTTTGATTTGATGCTCTGAATAATTTATTTTACGAGGAAATATTCTAAAAGGTGTGAAGTACGTTTTACATGCATCAAAATAATCTTCCGGTTTTTTGGGCTTCCATATTTATAATCATGAAAGAAAAAAAATCAAGTAAATTGCTTATTTTTTATATAAAAACTTAAAAAATATGCTTCAACCACATTAAAGTTTCGACCGATTTCACAGCGCAACATTCCGAGAGAAAAGTAAGAAAAAATAACCCCTACTGCATAGGCGGATTTCTTCTTGGCAGCTGCCACCCACCCTCGCGCAACGATAACAAATGACCATGCGCGCAAGAGTGGTTTGGTTATCGTGTCTTGTTCACCATGTTCGGCATGTTTCACTTACATTACGAGACACGGTTAAGGTCGCTCGCTTAACATCCGAGTAACAACAGAAGCAATCTCGTCCGGTTTGAAATGTGGAGGTTGCCGTCACCCGTACCTGCAAATTTCATCTGTCACAGACCTACCGAAACTAGAAGACCAACTTGCGAGTGACTGATCATCACCGAGTTCTGATTCCGAAACCACGAAGCCTGGTTCACCCATTCGACAAAGAAAAAAAAAATAAAAACCAGTCTGTCCCATTCATTTTATCACACCACATCACACAGATCGGGGGGCTGCACAACAGTTCCCTAGTGCAATAAATTGGATTCAATATAAACATTTTCTCGCTTATTTGCACCCGTGAAGTCTTTCCATCCCAATATTTTTTTTTAGTAAAACTGTAAAATACTCACTCTACATTCTCTGACGTGGGCCCCAGAACACCGGTCGCCTCTACCGGCCGGGATAGCTCCTGCTTCTGCTCTCCCTCTGCTAGCCGTTGTTCTTGGTAGGGCAACCTGTTGCATTTTGGAACCCACGTAGCGACGGCGACATACACGGTGGACCTTTCGCCCTCCAATTCTTCGCCATCGTCTTCGTCGTTCAGGATACCACCTCCGTTTTCGATGTCATTTCCATGATCCACAACACCACCACCGCCGCAGTGTCCCGGAGTGGACTTACGGTGATCGTTGCTATTATTGTTTCTAGTATCGTCCCGCCAGTGCGAAACAGGAGGTCGACTAGGGCGCCGTTGACGACGCAAAATACGATCGGCAACCACACCGTTGCTACTGATGCTTTCAAACTTGTAAAAATAATTGCTATGATTAATATTTCTATACTCAACTACCGATGAGGTTACTGTTCCGCCATTGGCATTGATATTTCGCAACACTACATTGTGCGCAGGTGAGCTGATTGACTTAGGTGTTTCTGGCAGGCTTTTGGTGAAATCTACGAAGAGATCTTCGTTCGATGGCTTGCGCGAAAATTCGTCTCCGTAGGTGGACAGACTAATCGTATCAGAAGAATTGCTGCGCCGTTGGGACTGCGACAGGCGAACCACGGTGCCGGAGTTCGCGATCGGCGGGCGTACCTCCGACAGCGATCGCCTAGGTTGCCGGTAGAATTCGTTCTCGAATGGTAGTCCGTTTGGGAATTTACTGGAGAAGGAACTATTACTAATGCCATTGCTTGTGCAAGTGATCGCGGAGGTTTTCGATGTTGGCGTATCATGCTGACTGAGTGCGGACGCCATCTGAGCCACGTACCCACTGGGGGCATTGCTCTCCTTGTACAACTTCTTGGTGATAATCTTGTGGGAGACACAGCCATTGTTGCTTCGACTACTGCTACTACTACTACTGCTACTATTACTAGTGGTGGTGATGCACTTGGCAGCACTCTTAGCTATTGGTTTGTTCACGTTGTATGCACGCTTCTGAGATCCGTTTGAAATGAGGTGACCTTCGCCGGTGCGCCAACTTGAGGCTGCGAAGGACGCTTTTAAGGCACCGTTGCTACTACTGCTAATGCTACTATTGGTATATTTTGGCACAATAGACTCCACCGAGGTACCGGAGCTACCCGGGGACTTCGAATGTAGAGAGCAAAAGTTCGATGTTAACTTTTTGTTCCAGTTGTTCTGCTCGATTCGCGTCGATCGAATGATCTGTGGCGATTGGAGCGGTGAATTCGGACCGATCTTCTTCGTACCACCAGCGGTAATCACCGTAGCCCCATTTGTGGACGTTCCGTTTGCAGTTAACGCCTTGCGGCAGCTTCGTGGAGTCACCGCTGTCACTCTACCGTTCTGCAGATTCTCCTGATTTTTCATCGACGTCTGACCGACTATTGGAGCCAGTGATTTGGTGGTCACCCGGCTTGGCTGAACCGTTGTACTGATTGTCGCTATCAGCCCACGGTTAATTCCTCCTATTACCGGACTTTTTGGTATGCCAGCATTACTCGTACGAAAAGATCCGTACTGGCGGTTGAACGACACCGCATGCACGCTGGACATGTTCTTCGACGCAACTCACTACAAAATAACTTCCAAACTTATTAGGCACGTATTTGTCACATTCTTTGCGCGTTAAAGGCGCATTTGATTCGTTTTATTTTCTTTTCTATTCGCTCACTATGCTAGCTATGATGCAACATTTCCAACACCTTTAAAAGCACTTTCTATACTGTTCGTTTCACTTTCCGATAACGGCCAAGCGCACAGTAACACTACTTGTTGACACTCGCTGCACTGCTGAACTGTTGACTGTCGATAGAACAAGGAAGAGAAATTATGAGCCTACTAATCAGGCTACGAAGTACGAAGTCGTCCCGTTCCAGCTGACCAATTCCCCACCGACGCAAGCTGATAACAATCGCTCTGACTGTGCACCGACGTCGACTTCCGAGAAACTATGGCCACCGCGCACGTTTCTATGCCGCTTGTTTGCTTTGCAAAACGAAAAGAAATTTTACACTCCGTTGGCCATAGCCGTCGACGTCGGGAGAGAAGATGCAGTGAAATCATCTGTTTTATTTTGCAATGCTTTTTATGACAGGCAGTGATGCACGACCGACGGTTTACTTTGTGGGGGGAAAGGAATCATCCAGAGGCGGTACTGAACCGCACCGTGGAACCGACGGAGAGATGCTAGTGTTTGTTGGTTGCTGTTATCGAGAGTCTCGTTGGTGCTCGCGTGAGTCGAAGAATCCGATGTCGCCGCGGAGAAAAAGGTCACTAAATGTCACTTAACAATCAGAATTAGGCTGTGCTGATAAGCGGCTACTGCACAGCTCCGCTGTGTTTTGATTCGCGGTCGAAAATATTTGTGTAATTCAAAGAGGAATGTGAATATAATAGCTTTACTGTAATGACGGCTGGTTTGCATGTATAGGAATTATCAGCAATAGAAATACACCTTATCTTGCATCCGTAAACCAAGTATATCGCGTCAAAAATATTGCAATTTTCTGGACACTTGAAAAACGTAATGAGTCAACTTTTTAATCAGGAATTCACAAGAAATTGAGTTTGTTTAACCGGTGATAACATAATTTCAAAGAGAAAAATAATATCACATCACATCTCTTAAGCTCGAGTTGAGCCCCTTGTTTGCTTATTTGATTATTTCAAATGATTCGTTACTTGTGCATTTTATGGCGAGGTTCGAATCACCGTTGCCAGGAAACCTGCAAGGAACGAATTTCTAGTTCAAAAAGAAATCTCTAATAATCTTGACATGCACATCAATATGGTATAGCTAAACGAGAGACCTCCCATTGCTCCGCCTTGCTTCGATTGAAAATGATCACTTGATGACAATGCGTTTAGTATTGATGATTTTGCTGACAAACGACTATTACATCGTGCGCGTACAGGATTTAGCCCTTGCGCAAAACTTGCTTCTGATAAACTCCTAATTGGGTACAAGAATTGGAGAAATAAAGCGAGACTGCTGCCTAATTGGAAGGCCAATAATCCTCTACCTACTCAGCTTGTATGAAGACGATCTTTAATGAACGGTGCATTAATTTGTATTATATTTTTTTTGTTCATTCGTAATCAAAAAAAAAAAAAAGATTCATAACAGTAAGAACAGTAAAAACATAAATGAACTTTTAAAATTCAAACAGCAACAAGCTTTCCGGGTTTGGTGCCGAAAATTCAGCCAATATTGTTTAGGTAGTCCAACTCCCGAGAAGATTGACTACCTACAACAATCCATGCTGCAGCTAATGTCCGCTTTGATGAGCTGTAACTCGATGTACGAACCTATTCAAGTAAGATAATATTTTCAACTGATATTGAGTAATGGCGTTTTATTTATAGCCGCAGTGTATTTGCCTTTTCAATGCACTGGTGAGCTGAAAAATCATTTCAAGGGAGATTTACAAAAACTTAGAAATAAATCTAAATTTTCAATCGGTGGTTTTGATGCAAAACATCGATACCCAAACAATTCCAATGGAAAAATATTGTTTGCTGGATTTTATTTAGTTTCATTTCCAAACGGTTTTACATGCTTTTCTTCTGTTAGGAATCCTTCCACAATTGATGTGGTATTAACAAATCAAATTCATTTATGCAGTGATTTATTGATCTATGCTGATTTTGATTCTGGTCATCATTTTATAACTTTTTCCATGTCCCGTGAAACTGTTCTGAATTCTGCTAGGTCTGTATTTAATTATCACAAGGCCAATTGGGATCGATATCGTACCACAATCGAAGAAAGCTCGAATTGTGATATGAAGTATCACCAAAATATGGTCAGATCACCACTCAAGAATTTCTTTATGAATAGGTGCTGGAAACAAACTTGAATGAAATACACACTATTATCAAAAACTTCAAAAACATGAAAGCACCAGATGATGAGATTTTTTTATATCCTCCTCCAGAAACTTCCCGAAAGCACTTTAAATTTCTTGGTGAGAATTTTTGACAGATGCTTTGAGTCAGCATATTTTCCCTCAAAATGGAAAAAGTCAGTCACTCAAGTTTTAAAGCCTGAAAAAAAAAATCCAGCTGAAGCATCAAGTTACCGGCCAATTAGGTTACTATCTTTTATGAGCAAACTCTTTGAACGAATAATTCCTAATGGAATGATGACACATATCAATGAGAATTAAATTTTTGCAAATGAGCAGTTTGGTTCTCGCCTTGGGCATTCGACTACTTATCAGTTACTAAGAGTAACTAATATGATTCGTACTAATAAATCCGAAGGTTATTCCACTGGAGCTGCTCTTCTAGACATAGAAAAGGCATTCGACAGTGTTTGGCATAACGGTTTAATCGTTAAAATGTCTAAAATTTCCGTTTTCCTCTTCATCCTTCATCATAGAACTGATTCAAAGTTTCTTGACTGACCGCACTCTTCAGGTCAGCTATTTAAATGGTAAATCTGATAGATTGCCTGTTAAAGCTGGTGTTCCTCAAGGAAGTATCTTGGGCCCAATGTTATAAAATATTTTAACTTCTGACCTTCCTGATTTACCATCAAGATGTGAGAAATCTTTGTTTTGTGACGATACAAGCATTTCCGTAAAAAAAAAGCCTTTGTGTCATATGCAGTCGGCTGCAAAAAGTCTAGATATATTTTTTTTCATACTTGCAGAAATGGAAGATTTCTCCCAATGCATCAAAAACACAATTAATTATTTTTCCTCACAAACCAAGAGTTTCGTTCCTCAAACCCACCAATAACCACATTGTTAAGATGAACGGTGCAATCTTAAATTGGTCTGATCAAGTTAGATATTTAGGGCTAATTTATGATAAAAATCTTACTTTCAAGGAGCACATTGAGAATATCCAAACAAAGTGCAATAAATATATAAAAAGTTTGTATCCTATTATCAACAGAAGTTCTAGACTTTGTTTTAGGAATAAACTGTTAACTTAGAAACAAACATTTAGACCAGTAATGTTATATGAAGTCCTCATCTGGACAAGTTGTTGTACAACCAGAAAGAAGATGCTTCAAAGGGCTAAGAATAAACGTGTGAAAATGATATTGAAGCGTCCTCGTTGGTTTAGCACGAATGAACTACATAAGCTTACTAATGTGGAAACATTAGAAAATATATTAAACCAAATTATCAGTAAGTTTCGACAAACATCATTGCAATCCTCAATTAAAACGTTAAGCTTACTCTATAGTCAGTGAGATAGGTGTAAAAATAGGTTAGGGTTTTATTTTAAATTCTTTTTTTTTTGCTTGACAAGTAGGTTTACAATTTTCCTACAATCATATTCACTAAACTGCGAAATCAATTACAATCTATGAATGAAATAAAATTCAAAATATATTAAATAGTGTTGATATGTCATCGTTTGTGGCAGAACACACAAAATAGACTCTGAATAAGTATTAGTAAATAATTAATTCACCACAGAACATCCCCCCTATAAAAACATTAATGAACTTAGTGTCGAAAACTAGGAAAATGTCCATGCATATTCCTCTGAATAACAGATAAAATGCTCAAATAAACTCTACAATTTTCTTCGCTTCTGAAATAAAAGACAAATGTCAAATGACAAATTGTCATTGGAACAAATTTACGAAACCCATGGACCTAGCATTGAATCTTATCCTGCATGAAAAATCTGTTAATAACCTCGATAGATTTGATCCAAATACTTTTTAATTTAGGTGCCAAATTTCTATTAAAATATTTTCTTTTTTTTGGGAGTAGTTTTGTAATGGTCTATAAAATCAAAAGTACAAAACATAAACGAACAGGGGACTTTAATAAATCTCATGATAAAACCAACTGAAGAGGATGTTTTTAAAAGCCTCTAAGGGATCAACGAAGATACTAACGAAAACATGTAGAGTTGGCCTCAAAATTAGTCTTTCACACTAGACAGTATAATCGACCGATTTTATACTCTTATTTTAGTATAATAGAGTTTAAAAGCGAAAAAATTCCGTAAGAAAAATGTCACGTCTGGCTTCTGATTTTTTGCGCTAGAAACGTTATGAGCAACGCACATCTATTTATCGGCAATATTAATTAGAAAAAAATAAAAAGAAGGTTGGCCAATGTTTCAAGGGCCAATTTGTGCTCTACGACTTTCCTATGACCCACGTAATTGGACACTAATTGCTGTTAACATATACTCAAAGCTACCCACCAAATTAACTCTTAATTTGCACGTCAGCAGCAGTGGACGGTATACCGTTGGTCTGTATACTTTTATAACTTTAGGACCAATCAAGCCGGCCTCCATCACGTATATTAAAAAAACCACGACCGTCGAAAGCTATAGCGCCGGATAAAACAAGGGAAATACCATCAACAACACATATTGTTTGCTATCAACATAACCCTATCGCTACGTTACACCCTAGACCGGCTAAAAAGATACGGCCTAGTCTAGGAAGTTCTATTCTTTCAACCGCCTGCCTGTATGCGCACGAGTAAAGGGAAACAGCATAGCGCGAAGCGGGTAGTGTTCTACTTCAGGGATGCGATTCGGCAAACAAGCGGGTCATAGTCGGCATTCAGCGCAACCAGACGGATTTCGAGGTCAATCGATTCGACGATAACTGACCAAAAAGAAAGAAAAATGAAACGTTAAGAGCTACCATATAGATAAGTTATCGTCGATACTGGCGTCCAACCCATCAATCAAGAAGGAAGATTGTGCTGTTTACTTTGCTGAGCCGCGAACGTGTTGGAAGTTGAATGTGTATTCACAGTATCCAGCAGAAAGGACATGTTTTGAAAAAGTCAATAATTTTTCAATCAAATTAAATTTCTCTTCTTAGCTGTAGGCATAGGATGCGAAGTTATACACTACATTATAATCAAATACCTATATTTCGTGCACCATTATCGTTATCGTGTGTTGCTCAGTTCGCTATTATCGACAAGTAAATAATTGAAACGAGCTCCCGTCTGTTATCAACCGAGTGCATATATCGCTGAGTATTGAATTTGGCGAAAATCACACATAGCCGATCCGTACAGACCCCGCAACTTTGCTGCTAGCGAATCATGCCGATTTCGCTCGTTATATGAAATCATTATAGCTAACTAATCAACAAAAGATGAGAAGTAGAAATGGAAATGTAGTGTAGAAAATTTTGAAGCTGCATAAAATTGCAGACACGCGCTTCACTCGGAACGCACGCAGCCGGTCACGTTACGAGCACCACTCACAGCGAAGCTCCCACCGGATTAGGCTCGATATACGGTTATGGACGTCCAATAATGAAGGGAGCAGAAACTCATCCACCGCATCGAATCACAAAAAACACGCAGTCGGCGATACAATTTTTACCTTCCGAAACAGTTCGGTGCAAAATGCATTCAACAAACGGCATTTTTTGGCGGCTAACATATGAGCCACCATCTTCGCTAGACGCTGTCCAGACCGCCGCCACAGGAATTGCGGAAAATGCCCACCGCCTCACGGGTGGTCAATTGCAAAGTTGCGGGTGTGATACGAGCGGGAAAATGTAACAAACACAGCGCGCTCGCTCTCTCTCACACACACTCATTTGTTTCGCCACATTGCGCAAATAGCGCGGCTTACGAAGTCCGGTTGGTTTTCGGTAATTGGGTCAGTTTGAACTTCGTGTTTTTCTCACATTTTCGTTCGGACGGCTAGTAATCACAATATTTCTGCAGGAAATGGTCTATTTTCGCAGTAGCGAACCACTTCACGTTAACCTATATGGGCTTTCGAACCGTTTCGATATTTTAGTAGTTTTACTATGTTGTTTCACAAGCAGTCCCAGATCAGATCAGAACGAAGTGCTTGAAAAATATTTAAACTGATTGCAACAAATCAAACTCAATAGAGAATCAAATTATATTTTAATACGGTAAATAAATTACAGTATCTTTTCAGCACGGGTTCAGTTACACGTGGATTGGCGCCTGAGGCTACGCAACCCTTAAATCCCCACCTTGCATACCAACGCCGAAGCCATGATTTACAGTAAGCAAAGAATTCCAAAAACAGGTAGGTACTGCAAAAAACAAGGGCGCTTACCAAATATGGTAGTGGCACCAACCTAGCAAGTTTTGGCTTATATCGTATATGGATCTGTTGGTACAAGCTAACCAAGACGACACACGGTCATGGATTCCGCGATGCGCAAACTACCGACACGTCAAGTACGGTGGCCATTTTGAGATCCCAATAAATTGGTTTAATATGGTCAATTCCTTGCTACCTGCGGTGTCTCACAGGGAACCGACAAAGATTATGATACGGTTGAACGTGATAATTTGAGTTTGTTGTTACGTTTGAGACGTTTAATTTTAGTGTGGGGTAGATCTGACACCGCAAGTGGTGAGCTTAATAACACCAAACGATTTGTTTATGTCATGACAGGTAGTAAACACTGCATTCGTTTAAAATTATCAACGGGCAATAAAAGTTGCTTCAATTTATACCTCACCAGTTCGTGCGATGATGGAACGATTAACAACTGCGGCAGGTGTGCAAATATCGGAATCGAAGCACACATGAAAAATTGCCTGACCAACAAGGCAAAGAGATTAATCTTCAATCTGCAGCCGAATGTTGCATGAAGGAATTCATCATGATCTCAGCGCGACTAATATTTTAAATAATTTCCACCGCAGTTCGAAATTGTTAAACTTATTTTTTTTTTACTCTTTTCAAGAAATCCGTATCCAGTTGAGTTGGCATGTATTCAAACTGCATAACAATTTCTCATATCTATTTTCAACAAAACACAACAAAACTTCAATTCGAATTTTGCACAGTTATTCGTTTTCGATACAGATGTCTAGAAATCGCAAAATTTCAAATTTTAAACGTTTTTTCAACACACAAGATGAAATCTACAAAGTTACTCAATAGGGGAGACTTGATCCCTTATCTGTATCTTGCAGGCGGATTGAAACAAGTTGGTTAAATACTCAAGAGAAATGTGCCATTTTACATAAAGCAGATGGAATACTATATGAAAATTCGGAATAGAAAACACAGAATTTAAAATATACTAGATTTAAACAAATTTAATCCAACCACATTCAAGTTTTTTTTCGTTCAAATTTAAGACCCTAAATGAAGCATATATGATCGCGCTTTAAACATGAAATAATTAAACATATGATTGATAGACATATAAACTCAAAAGATTAGTAACTAGGTTTTTTTCGGTAAACTTGATCTCTCAAACTCGGTAAGACAACCTATGCACCACGTGAAAACTGTTCTATCGCATGAAAATTCATTTGATGAACTCTTTGTAACTTTATTTGATTATTCAAATTCGACAATAAGGTTCATAAGAATTAGTCCACGTGGAAATTAAATGGCCCTTGAGTGTTTCCGTAAATAATGAATGACTTTACATCAACATAAAGCATGAAACGATATGCCTCGTTAATCAGGCATCAAGTGGGATACTTTCCACACTCTAAACCCCGTTTTTTTTGGATTTTTGCATGTTTTACAAAATGCTAAGTACTTCTTTTTAAAGCAAAATAATTAAGAGGTTTTTTATAGTAATTAGACACTAGCGTAGTCTATCCAAATCTACAGCTGAAACTTATTTCGAATGAGTTTTCTTACAAATAAATAATTTAGAATGCTGCTGTTTGAACTCAAAAAGATTTTTTCGCTCATACAAGGGAAAAGATGACATATGGATTCACCATTTAACTCTAGAAGAAAACCATAATCCTCTTTGTAGTTTTGGATCTTCACGGCATAAAATCGTTGACTCCCTAGAATTCATAGTGAATGTTACTAATATCACAAGTAAATAAACGATTTAAGTGATTCGAATCGGTATGTAACCTTATAGGACGTGAGTAAAGTAAAGCCTACAAACTGTTAACGCAGATTTAAGTGAGCTGCAATCGAGTAACACCGAAAGCGAAACATTAGCAAATCACCCAAAATGCAAATTGAGCTCTTGCAGTGATTATAATATTGTCTTAAGCAATGCATTTTCTAATATTGAAAAACCCACAATCTAGTTCTAACGAACTAAATTGCAACACTCTTGGGCTTAACGGGTTGACCAAATTAAACCTCTCTTTAGCAGTGGCAGTGCGTGGATGTAACTGCTTAGTGGTGAGAGGCTACAGCAACAGTCTCGTTACCGTGCCCCCACATTGTTTTTAATCTCTTTCAGTTAGTTGATATCTTTTACGTTTGTCCGATTAAATTGTGAAAAGAGATTTCTGTTTCTTCTTAGGATTACGATGGCTGAGGCTACACAGCTGCTACTTATATTGCATCCAGATGCAAACGAGACAGCGAAAGAAAGAGTGGTGAAAAACAAGTCCATTTAAAACTGCCATATCGCTTGATTTATGTTGCATATCATTAAAGTAAAGCTTTATATTCAATATATAAGTTGTACCCATTTGAATTCACAACCAACACTCCACTCGGAGGCGACTGTGAGGTTAATCAGTTTCGTGTTTTGTTTATTCGTCACCGCCGACGAGAAGCCACCCTCGCAACTGTTTATGTGCATTGTTGATGCACCAATTATACGTGTTGCATTCAACACTAACCGCCAACTCCCATAATCATCATCATTTTTTGGAGTCTTATGTTTCAACGTCACCATCGTTGCGATTCGCGAGTTCAAAAGGCCTGCGTCTTTCAGTGTGTAGCTTTTTCACCAGACCACACGAAGCAATCTAAAACTCGTATGTCAATCGACGATTTTCCACACTTGAACGACCAAGAAATCTATTTGGTGTTGAAACTGAAGCCATATTTGAAAAACATCGTGAACAGCAAGCATCTCTCCATCTTTCTCCTAAAATGCACTCGAATCACACGTGTTTATCATATTTTTTTCGGAAACACTAACATTACGGCACAATCAATCACATAAGCTTGAATCCATTTTGTATAGCTAGAACAAGCTGCATGCACTTTTCACAGAACACTTTCTCGACTCTCGTCTTGTCTGGATGGTAGATTTTGAGCTTCAACTTCAACCAGGCGCGAAGCCATACAACGAAGCTGTCACTGATAAACACAGGAAGCAGCAGAGAGAAGCAGGGTAGTTTTGTAGCCTCGTTTTCGCTACTGTACACTAACTAAATCTCATGGAAGAGGCTCCAAATCGCGTGCCGCGTCTTTGGTATTGTTTCGTTAAAAGCTGAATCCTGTAAGCTAGTGATCAACTCCAAACGCGGATACAACGTCGACACGGTTTGATACGAGAGCGGAAAGTGTGCGATCCGTCCGACCGCGAGTAAATGTAGCAAGCGACTACTCCATCGACTCCGGTCGACGGTCGTGGTCAGGCAGGTTTCGTCGTCCAATCCATCCATTCGAAAGAAAACAAAGCTCAGCAAACGAGAGCTCCCCTTTTTGCAGTGCTCGACTCGGCTTCGACGTTGTTCTCGCAGCGAAAATCAAAGCAGGAAATCTCTCGCATGTTGTGCGACTGGTTGTAACGTTCGCACAGTGCACTCACGCTCATTTCGGACAAGATAGAAGCGTAAACAGTTTCGATTTGAGGCAAATTTGGAAATTTCGATATGAACCTAATTTTTTGAGATTTATTTCTAAAATGTTTAATGAAGTGCAAAAATAAATGCTATTTATTTCGAGCTCGTATACAAATACCCAGCCGTAAAAATACTCACCTCCATTGACAAATAATGGAAGATACACAGTTTTCGGTTGGACATTTGTATACGAGACCGACGTGAAGACCCCCATTGTGCTTGCAAATAAACAATTTGAGGAAATAAATAATTATTGCCTTACTTTTGTTCCCCACCTTATGTTTCTTCTGCCATGATCTTAAATTTCTCACCACCTTATATCAATTTGAACAATGAGTGACCATCCTCGGCGCACAAGCAATGACACTCAGTTGAATTCAACGCACTCCGATAGCAACCGATACAGGCGATAGCAATCAATCATAAACAAAACTGCTCGAGTAACTGCACGGCTGTGTTGACTCATCGCAAACTGTGTTAGCCCATCCAAGCTGCCTAACCAAACAGACAAAGAGATATGTAGAGAGAAAGAGAGCAAAAAAGAGTAACCACCGCAGCAGGAGAGATTGCGAGCTTAACAAGTCAAGCGAGTCGATGAACTTCTTGAGGGAGATCGGCCTGCGGCTTGTCACCACACAATCGCTAAACAACAACAAAAAAGAGACAAAAAAAGAGAACGGGTTTGCAGCAGCACCGACCCAGGACCGACGTTGACTGTCTGCAAGGAATAATCATTAGATCCGCACGCGGAGCGCACCACTTTTGCTTCATAGCATGTGATAGACGATGCACACTCCGCCAGTTCCTTTTCAAGGTTCCTTTTCCTCGTTTGACTAGCGCTGTGCACCCGTGCACTGGCGGAGAAAATCGGGCGGGTGGGGTGGGGTGTCTGGTTTGTACTCAGTCAGTCGTACAGCACCTACGGAGTATGTAGCGCGAAGTCATCGATGTCGTCAGCACAGGCAAAGGAAGAAAGGTACATGGTTTGCCTTGAAATTGTAGAGTATTTTATTGGGGCAACCGGGAAGAACCGCCAGAAGAAACACAGAACGTTTCTTTGGTGTGTGAAAAGTCGTTCAATTTGCGGATTGCTGCACTCTCGTGAGTCAGTATCGCGGTCAGGGATAAAGTCGTTTTTTTTTTTAAATAGGATGAGTTGAGAATACAAATCAACGTTCGAGTATTCTGTCGAAATCGAACAAAAACGTTAGTTAAATGTGTTTACCTTTTATCAAACAGGTGTTTCAGGGTGGATAAGTTGAAAATAAATTGGCTTACCTGAAATAAACAAAAGAAAAAAAACGAGATCAGAAAAATGGAACCATTATATAGTGGTAATTGATAACGCAATTTTGTAGCATATAAATAATTAACATATAAATGCATCACAAAAGGTCGACGGTCAATACTTGCGTACTGGGACAGCTAAACAGCAAAAATACCGTGTTTTTTATGGTTACTTGGTTACAATAAAAACACGGTATTTTTACTGTAAGCTTGTAAACGATTGTTGTCATTACCAGGTTTTAACAACGTTTTTTGTTATTGAATCTACCACCGACAATAAGTTTACCATGAAAAACATTGTCATTGACTTCTAAATGTATGGGAAAAATGCCTGAAAAAATGCTGTTAAGATACATAACGAACCCCCTTTTTCATGGTAAAAATGGCAAAAACGATGTTTTTTATTGTTCTGGACAATGATATTTAATGTAAAATTGATGTACCTACAATGAAAAACATAGTTAAATTATGGTATAGCTATGTACAATTACAGCAATTTTTAAGGCTTCCTAAATGTTTTATTGATGTTATTTTTTTCGGGTTTTCTCTATGTGGGAATAATGAAGTAACACTCTCCGCAGAAACAAATGTTCGGGCACCAATGGGGGACATGTTAGATGATACACAATAAAAAGTTGTGAACACATCAGAAAAGTGTCGCACGGTGGAAAAAAACTCGTTTTTGTTAACTAAACTTTGTGCTTAAAACGATCAAAGGCTTAACATGAAAATATGTGTTTGACAATAAATAGTCTAATAAATGTTTTCAAGCACAGCTAAAACTGTTCCAACCATTCAACCCGTATGCTGGTTTATATCCCACATATGTATTCTGACACATAACTTTCGGACGATCGAAGAATATTGAACGTCATCTCGGTTCGGTTTTAACCCCGTTGGAATGCTGCTGAAGTGTTCAATTAGGTCAAAAAATCCCATGGTAAATTTGTATATTTTTTTTTGACAGACACCCACAGACTTTCGCTCATGTTTTAGAATTTAGACGGTCAGTATGAGTGACACTGTTCAACGCGTCGTGCGAGTTAAATTTAAGTTCCTTCTCGGATGAAGTTGTTATACTAGTTCTAACAGAACATTCACACTTGAAATCGTAAAACAACCGAGGCAACTCTGAAACCAACCCCTGTATTTGTGAGGCGCGGGAAAATCACATGGGCGGAAGTGAATCATTGTATTTACAACCGTCGCCATGCCGAAAACAAGACACTCCACATAGGACCGCTAGTTTAGTGAGATGTGCTTGTATGTTGGTGGTTGCCGAGAGGAGAGTGCAGCAAAATGCAAATTTCCAATGCAATAAACAACGGCAACAGAGCACAACCAATTGTACGGAGATTGGGGACTAGGGTTACGTTTGCCAGCGCATAAACGTAACACGCTTCTGTATTTCCAAACGTCAAGCGTGGTTCGAGCTGTTTTTATGGTATTGTAAATAATCAATGTCGATCAATAGAGGTGTACATCGGTTTGTATGCTCAAGGTCGCAAGTTCCTGCTATTTCTTAATAGAAATGTTATCATGAATAAAATTTTGTTCCAGACCATCCCGATCTAAAATATATTTGTAAAAATATTTTGAAATAACCACAACAAGTCTTCAACTTCAACAAGACTTATTACTAGAAAATTAAACCTGTTCATGACGTACATGAAGTACATGACGACAAAACTCACAAACAATTTTCCGCTCAATCCGAAATCAAAATCATTTATTGCGGAACATGGTAATTTATTTCTCATCCAGGAGAAGATACATATCCGCTGTGCCGGGCATCAGCCGAGGTTCTCGTGCCTTCAAACCCTGCTCGGTTTGCCAATTCGCTTTCCTTTCGTACACCGCCGTACAGAAAGAATTAAACTCAATTAAATGTAATAAATTTTCATTTGCACATCGTTTGTGACACGATACAACTTCCTTCTCCAGTTGATTAGATTCTGCATGTACGTTCACTCGTACACTTAGGCACAAGTACGGTGCTTAGCTAGGCCCTTCGCAAACGAAGCGCATAGATTTCTTTGTTAGACTTTGTTACTGTGCTTTTGGTATCCTGCAACCAGTCAACAGTCAGTCATCGGAGCAAATCAGAGAAGAATTTTTCACATTCAACGACTTCCTGAACGTGGGCCGTAAATCACTTCTCGTGGTAAACACATGCTAAGCCTCTGTGTTGTTGCCTGGAGGGTCGGTCGTTGAGAAATCGCAAAATCCAGTACAAAAAACGCTGAAGAACTGGTTATCACCTTTACAGCAGAAGCCAGATTTCGGTGGTTGGTTGGGTCAACAGTCTATTAATTTAATTATACTGATAAACTCAATCGGGTCAAAATTCTTCGTGCTTCAACGCAATGTTAGGCATGTAAAGATTCCAGAGATCCAGACTGCAGTCTTCGCCAGAAAAAGTCAGTGCAAATATTCGTCGGTATGATGCTTTTGATTTAGTTAGTAATCCTGTTCTGATGGCAATGTGTCCACTCATCCCCCGCGGTTCGTTCGACATTGTATGACATCTTTCGCGTATGTCCATGAAACCTA
This sequence comes from Wyeomyia smithii, assembly GCF_029784165.1. NCBI lineage: Eukaryota > Metazoa > Arthropoda > Insecta > Diptera > Culicidae > Wyeomyia > Wyeomyia smithii. The sequence continues at coordinate 72,600,986 of NC_073694.1, read as the reverse complement.
CATCTGGCTGCAGTCCACCGAAAATAATGAAACGTGCCGCGTGCCTAAACTAATTTCTCGAAAAAAGCGCGTGGGTTTATGCGACGTTTTTTGTTGTGGTACATAGCTAAACCGATGCAGTAGTTCCGCATGTTTTCCGTTCGGTCATGTGAGGTCAATGGAGTTCAATAACATTTGGTTTATTTTATCTCTAGGACTATCTGTATATTCTGCTAGATTTTAAATTGAGGTGTAGTATGACTTTTTTTAAACTTAACTAAGTAATGAAAACTAATGTAATACTATCATCTTTCGTATCACACAATGAAATATTATCAAAACAACAACAATAAACCGAAAAAATAATTTAGCTAAATTCGTGGCAGCATCTAATCTTAATTGCTATATAGTGCACGTAACTATTAATTTCAAGTTCCGCACTTACTATACCCCATGATCCCATTTTTCTTAAATTCATTAAATGTACAAATTGTGCAAAAATGTGTTTTATTGGCCATTTACTAATGGGTAAATTTTAGGAACAATATGTTTACAGGCTACTTCCTATTCATTAAAGTAACGATTTAGTATGGTAGAATACTATTACAAACAATCCAGATTATAATACGGGGCGGAATAATCGGCATGGACCTGGAGGATCGAATAAGGATGACGATTATTGGAAACTCGGTATTCGGGATGTAAGAACTCTACACAAATCATTAAGCGCAAATAACCTGGTTGCGAAAGGTGAATGAGGAGGTCAGCTATCCAGGAGGTGCGGTGGCCAAAAACGGGAAAACGTGAATTCCGTTCAGTTATTCAAGTACCACATCTACTACAGTGGTGGCGTAAAAGCAGAAAATGGAGTCGGTTTCGTGCTAATTATGAAACAGATAAAGCGTGTTATTGTGGTCCCCGTGGTTCTATGGTTAGCGATGTCGTTCGGCTAGCTTTCGCACACGGTTGTGATATCGGGTTCGATTCCCGATCAGATCGTGGATCTTTTCGAGCTGGAAATTTTCTCGACTCAGCACTACGTACGGGGTACGATTTATCGTTGTACTTATCCTACAACATGCGCCGAAAACAATATCAATAACGAATTCTCTCAACTAATCTAGTTGATCGAGACCGCATTAGCCCCTCAGGCTAGCGTGCGATATTGTTTGTTGTGTTATCAGATGGGACCGATGATCAGTGACTGTGTTGAGGATGAAGAGCAAATTCTTCAATTAGGTACAGCCTAATAAATGTGTACGCACCGATGACGAGAAGGTGGGAGTTCCATGATCTCCTTGGTAAGACTTACAGTGAGTGCCCAGGACATGACATCAAGATCATCATCGGAGATGCAAATGCGCAGATCAGGCAGGAAGTTTTCTTCCGTCCCGTGGTTGATAGAGAAAGCTTCCACTCTACCACGAACGATAATGGCCTTAGACATATTAATTTCACTACAGCCAGAGACATGGCTATCTGTATCACTTATTTTGCACGCCGAAATATTCGTGAGCACACCTGGATGCACCCGAATGGGGTGGCCGGCTCTCACATCGACCATGTTCTGACTGATGGTCGGCACTTTCCAGACGTTACAGACGTTAGGTCGTTCAGAGGACGGAACGTTGACTCGGATCAATATCTCGTGGTATCCAAGAACCGCGCCCGGTTGTCCAACGTATTAAAATCAAGGACAACGAGAAATATGAGGATGAATATCCAGCGGTTATCAACTAGAAGAGTAGATGCAGAGTACTCGCAGAAAGTAGATGAGCGGATCGATGAGCAAGCTAAAGAGGACCTGAACAAACAGTGGAAACATATGCACAGTACGATCAGCACCACAACGCGAGAAGTGTTGGGTACAGCTGTGACAACCACTCTTAATGAGAGTGGTTTGATGCTAGATGTCACATGTTGGCTGTTGCTGTGACACGTCAGAGCGTAGAGAGATATCGAGCAGCTAGAGTCGCTAGTTTCATCGCAGGAGGAAACATCAACATTTCGAGCGTGTTCTTGCGAAGGCGGAGGTTGCTTCTCCAGGCACGATGCGAGGAGCTTCTGCAAAAAATCTACGGAACCAGGAATTGAAACTGTTATGTGCCACGACAGGGAGAGGAACCTGAAAAACAACATTTTAGTGTGCTGTTGAACGGCGAGAAAGACAGAGACGTCGAAAGGAGTAGTATGGGCATTGAGAATGATGGAAAAGCTGTGGATCCACCAACCATGGACGAGGTGAAGAAAGCAGTTAAGCAGCTGAAGAACTGCAAGGCAGCTGGGAAAGACGGCATCCCCGCCGAGCTTTTCAAAGTCGGGATCGAACAGCTATATCGTGCCATACTTGTTTGTTTATTAAAGTAATGTAACTCATTTACAAACCTCATAGGAAAAACTCAGCTTCACATCGCACTGATTTCCTGATCCTCTGGGGTACTTGCTTTATAACTTCCTGAATTCCGGATGTTTCAATTTTTTCAATTGTTTCCTTCTTTATTTTTTATCTAACAATCGACGTTTTTTGCTCTGTAACCTCTATGGTAGACCATTCCACCATTTCAGACCATACCACCATCGCTTCAAATTTGCTCAGAAAGTTTCAATAGACTGCAGCTGTGGCACATTTTGAGGATTGTATCCTCTCGGAATAAACCCGATATTGCCTTGCCGCAAATCCGCTAAAGTTGCATTAGCATAGTGTGACAATGCAAGGTCTGGCCAAAACACTACTTTGTCATTTTCAGGGTTGTTACAGAAACCTTAATTTTGAATCCGCAAAATCCGCGCCACAGGTTTTTGATCCGCGCCGTGAAAACTAAATCCGCGCCGAAAAAAAAGTAATAAAAACTTATGATTCAACATGGTAAAATTAATACCATCTTTAAAATGTCATGCTGATATGTATAACTTGTTTGTATTCAGCTTAAAACGCAGGACAGTTGACTTACTGCGGCCATGTTTAGGAATGATGCTGACCAAAAATGTTGTTTGGAAATTCTTATATACAAATGTAAAATGTCCGTAGCACTGATTTTTTCTCTCGCGATTTTTTCTCGTTGAAAAGAGTATGATTATGACGAGTAAAATTCCTGTGAGACATAAGTTAGACATAAAAAGTGAGAATTGAATGACGAGATTTTAGAAATGCGGGTTGAGAGGTTCGATAAATACTTAAGATATGAAAAGTGATGGATAACCATTTAATCCCGTATATCGTCGGAACATTCAACAAGTAATTAATAATCTTCGTGAGTTGCAAACCATAGGAAGTTTTACTAAAATTTGCAAAAAATCTTGTTGAAAATAATTAAAAAGGACGAGATAGGTTTTAGATAGAAAAAAAGGTTCTTAATTCGATTAAGTATATGTAACTCACGTATAGCGCCAAAAAGTAGAAAAATCCCTCAACTCGAATTCAGGTCTAACATTCAAACATAAGTTGAATGTCATTAAAAATGTTTTCGGAGAGTCTGAACAACATCCTCTGTAGAAACATGGAATAGACTCAAGTAAGAGTTTTTTAATGCAGGGTGACCACTCAAAATCAATTTTCGAATTCCCGTTTTTTTCCCGGTTTTCCCGATGATAGGTTTAAAATTTTCTCGGTGTTTTATTTAAAAAAAAAATATGTGAATAACATCAATTTTACATGTCTAATTATATCCTTGCGAGAATAGTGTTATTAAAACTACGAAAAATATTCCTCCTTCAAAAATTTTTCTTCCTCTAACTGTTTATCGACTTTAGCAAGTACCTTCATGGAGACCTCCTGCACAATTTGCGCCATTTTAATCGAAACATCGTTGACAATCTTCCTTCTGCTTTTTCTCTCTGTCAACCTGCTCTTGAATGCCAATGGAATGTATGGAAAAAAATGAAACATCGATCATTTTACAGTAGAGCTTAGAAGTTTTGTCTTCTCATGCAAAATTTATTCTCAAGCGAACTTCGGGAAGAAGAGCCTCAAAGTGACCAATGGAAAAATTCACATGGAACTGTTAAAATTATTTTTTTATGGTAAATGTGTTTGAAATTCATAAAACGTTGAGATCTGTCATCTCGAAACATTTTTTTTTTTTTGAAAAGTTTCGATTCTGGGACCAACGAAATGTTTGAGAAATTCTCTAAAATCCGTAAAAAAAAAATTCAACCGACACTCTGAATAAGCAATTTGAAAAGAATTTTATTCAAAACAATCGGTGTAAAACGCGACTTTTCCTGAAAATCCGCATGATAAACCACGGAAATTCCGAAATTCGCATTAAAAATGGCGTGAAAAACCAAACCAAAAACTACGTAAAAAGCAATTTTAATACATTTCTAAACGAAAGCATGACAGTTTTTCAGGAATTCGATAAATTTGAGTTCCTTTTTAAAAACAGTATACAACACATCCTAACGAAATCGTCTTGAAAATTCTAAGATATATTAAACAATTTTTTAATATTGCCAAAATAGTTTTTTAATTACATTAATTTTAGATCGTTATAATTTGGAAAAAAAGAATAATTATTAAAAAATGAATAATATTCTTTTTTATTCCAATGTATATATGTTCCAGATCAAGGAATTAATTTGCTACCACTTTTTCATTGGCAACATTAGTAGAAGACATACAGGAAGATGATTTTCCTGATGTGAAGCCTAATTTCCCGCTTTTCCCGTCTTTTTTCCGGTGATTAAAAATTCCCGTCTTTTTCCCGCTTTTCACGGTAGAGTAGCCACCCTGATTATTAATGTACGTAAACATTTTTATGAACAAAGATTCAAACGACAATTTGATGCAACTGCTAAGTAGGCGTCTCAAGGAACGATGCTGGCCTAACAAGCCAATCGTCGTAGGTTCGAGTCTCGGCACGGGAAAGACTGTTAGTGTCAGTAGGATCGTAACGCTAGCCCCGCAATTGTCCTGTACACTTAACAGTCGGCAGCGAAGTCTGTGTATAATAAACTAACTCAATTTCTGAATCGGATTGTAGTACCAAGGCTTTGCTTTGCTTTACTTTGGTAGCTTTGTTTACTTTTGTACCTAAACAAACAGTTTGAAAATAACAAAAAAATAAAACATCAACAATATTGGATATTTGCATTTTGAACAAATTTGAGATTTTCAAATATAGAAGTTTTTGTTACAACACTGATAGAACGGACACGTAAACGGGACCAGACAACAACACTTATTGCTCTTACTTAATATTAAAAATAAATTATGCAATTTACCTTTTTGGAGTCGACCGGTTTCGAGTATTTTTATACTCATCTACAGGACGAGGCCCGATGTCCGACTGATAACAAATGTTTTTTGCTCCAGCTTCCCAGTCTCAGAGAGATGGGGAGCTCCGTACTCTCTTTTTAGCTATGCATTCAGCAGAGAAACCTTCTGGACAGTTTTAATTAGCTTCGCACTCTCCCCGTCGATATCATGGTGTAGACTGGACGTGTGTGCGGCTACACTTGAAACACTGATTTTATTGTTTTTAACTGCATGTTTATGCTCTCTTAAACGAGTTTTGAATTTTCGGCGAGTTTGTCCTAAGTACGTCAGAAGATCGCCCGCTTGAGGGGTGATGACACACTCGAGAGGAAACTCCTTGTTCCGAATCCGAAGGTAGCGTCGTTATACTGCCTACCAAAAATTCATAAGAATCCGGTTGCCATGCGCCCCATCTCCTCGAATATCTGTACCCAGTACCCAGTAACGCATGGCAATAGTATAAAAAAATCGATAGAGCTAGTGGAGCAAATAAAGGAGTAAAATCTTTTCGGGAAGGAGCATTTTGGGGGCACGTAAGGGTGTTTTATTGTCGAGCACATAACGGTTACGATAAAATTTTGTTTTTGTAGTATCTCAATTATTCATTTCTCTCAATATTTTGAAATGGAAATTCAGACAACTTTCTCAAAGTCATTCCTTGACGACTTTTTTTCTCTTGTCATTATTCAGATATATCGATTTACAAAAAAACTTCAGTTCTCTTTGAATGTAAGTCTAGATAATTTTAAAAAAATAGGATATGCAAAGTTGCTCAGTTTAGTAAAGTCTACATACTAGGATGCCAACCAAAATGGTAATTTTAAGAAACCATATACAAAATTTTCACCTGCCCGAAAAAACACCTAGTGAAAAATCAAAAAAGCGATTGAAGTTTGGTCTTTAAAAATCCAATAATTCACCCAAAGCGGGGGTTGGCTGCATGAAATTCCGGTTTTCGAAAAAAAATTTTGGGGCAGATAGCTTAAAAATGCATGAAACGTCGAAATCCGGTATCATCTGAAAAAAAATCATGATTTTTGTGATTTTTCGGATTTCTCTGAACCCCATTTTGAATCCAACTGACCTGAAATTTTGCACAGGGTGTTTTTCGGACAGGTAAACATTTTGTATAGGGTTTTTTTTTCCTAAATTCTTTGATTACTATTTTCTCATACAAGTGATTGGCACCTTACTACACACACACACACAGACACACACACACACACCATGTTTCATTGAACTCTGAAAGGGTGCTGCCAGCCCCTCAGTCGATATCCTGATTTTTAGGTTATTGGAAGCAGGGTTGCAAGGCGCCAAATCCGCAAAAAACGCAAAATCCGCAAAAAACGCGAAATCCGCGCCGACTGTAACCCTGCATTTTTATGGCACTTATATTCTAAGTTTTAAACCCATTTCATGCAGATCATTTTTCACTGTTTTTGGATCAATCTGATATTTTTTGCCCAGCTCACGATATGATTTCGCCGACCGACCAGACGTTTCCGCCCTCAGTTTCACTCGAACTTTGCTTTCTTGCGAAGTGCATGCGGAACCAGATTTTCTTTGGAAGGTATATCCATTCTCGAAGAGTTTGACAATAATATATATAAATGTGCATGCGGAACCAGATTTTCTTTAGAAGGTATATCCATTCTCGAAGAGTTTGACAATAATATATATAAATGTTGTTTTTATATCCAAGATCTTTAGAATAGTGGGAATCGTAGACCAATTTAAAAGTTTTTCGGATTTTTTTCCTCACACATTAACTATCGGCACATCATTCTTCTCAATACCTTTGTTGGCGAATACCAATGTGGTTTTCGTTGGGGACGCTCAACCACGGACCAAATGCTTACCTTGCGAAAAATTCTCGATAAATTTCGAGAGTTCAATTTGTAGACCATCTGTTCATAGACTTCAGGGCAGCGTACGACTCAGTTATAAGAAATGAGTTACGACAGATAATGCGCGGGCAAGGTTTTCCAACTGTTCCAAAGAAAGTCAGAGTGATTTGTGCCACCCTTGATGGTTCCAATTCAAGCGTCAGGGTAGCAAGGTGTGATATCGGAAGCTTTCGTAATGTTAGATGGTTTGAAGCAGGGTGACAGGTTGTCAAACTTATTGTTCAACATCGCATTGGAAGGTGCTATACGGACTGGCGTGCAGAGAAGCGGCACCATTATGACGAAGTCTCACACCTCTCTGGACCTCTCAAGAGGGAAGCTGCGAGAATCAGGTTAACATGGCCATGAAGTGTACCAGGCATACAAATCGGCGGTTATAGTCAAGCGGATTAAACACGGCAGGCTATAGTGGGCTGGGCATGTAGCAAAAATGCCGTCGACTTCGGAGTAGCCCTGCACTCGTTGGATGTGTGCTGTCGAATGCCCGCATAATAAGTGTTAGAGGTGAATGGAGGATAGCAGCCCAAGACCGAGGCGACGTATTCGGGATTCGGCACTAGATCGACAATCGGTGTCGCCGCAAAAATAAAGAAAAAGTAAGTAGGGTAGGGAACGGCTTTAGCAGTAGTGCCTATTTAAATCAGTTGAAGAAAACAGGCCTCAAACTCCTGCATTTTGATCAATATCGACAATTTCAATGATGAAAACGAAAACTTTGATTGTCTAGCTGTCTTACGGATATAAGAAGTACCGTTAATCACAAAGAAATCTGTGAACAATTGCAATTGAAACAAATCGACCTATATTGCAGCCATTCAGGAGCCACTTCCGGTGCTGAAAAAAAAACATTCAGGAGCCACTTCGGGTGCTGCAAAACAGATGGAAACTGCTTAAAATAGGTCCGGAGTGATTGGAATATTGTCCCTCGATTGGTAACTTTGATTGATGATTGTTAAAGTTTGCTAACTTAGTTTTACAATCTGAAAACAAGTTCTGACAGAGAAAACGATAGAGAACAGATTGATATACTACTGTTTGAGTTTCACCCAACACATTTCGAGTATTTCGTCTGCATACACAGGCGCTTAGAATATGTTCCCTACCCTAATTGAACCGTAATTGGTTTTATATTCTCTTTCGTTCCTCAAAACATAATCCCAATATTCACCACTAAATATACCCACGGGGCATAAAAGAGCTCTCCTCACAATGTTCGATAATACTTTAGGGAAATATAGGAAAACACATACATACACATATACTCTAATTAATTGGCAAAAAAGTGTATTTTCACATTTTTTGGAGCTTAATTCCCTTTTTCAACATTATCAAGATTTGATTGTTTTATAAACAAATAAGAAGTATTTCATCTAACTTTCTGATAGGCTTTGTCCTACTTCCTTTCAATAAATCCACATATCATGAAAAATGAGATTCTGAACAATCGCTGGTTCCTATTTCTTAACATAACTTTTAAACCACAAATTTAATATAAACGAATTTAAAAGTTAACGGTTGGGAAAAAATATGTTGCAACTAGTTTTGTTCAAAGTGGTCACTATTTTTGTGGGAAATAGAGGTTCGTTATCGTCATGTTTACTTTTTAAACTTTTATACTTGGGCTATTGAACCCGTTTTTTATGAGTACCCACTGTGCGATTATGTAGAAAAAAAAAAAAACAACAAGTAAATGCATAAAAATTTATGTGAGTTTAAACAGATAGTGGCAAAGAGAGGGATAAAAAAATTCTTTTCATTTTTTCCAAATGTTCGTTCCAGATAAAAGTTTCGAAAAAAACATGTATGTCAGTTTCGGGTTATAGATCACCACCAGTAAATTATTTTTTTTTCTCATATCATTTATTTGACACGGCACAAATACAATTTAATGTTTAACGGCGCCAATTATATCTGAAGACTTAAAATCTTAAAGCAAATTTTTTATCCTCGCTGCCGACTACGAGCTGAAATTAAGTCTATCTTAAAACTAGGATGTATTTTTCAATCACTGTTTTGTAGTTTGATGGTCGTCTGATGCTCTTCGAATGGCCATGAATATGCAGCATGTATGGATTTGTTCTGCTGAGCCACGATGTCATGAGCTGGAAGAGGGGCTTGTAATTCTCGGGTCCTGAAGGTATTGTGCGGGGCCTAGTTGCTGGTTATGGTTCGTTGTTGTTGTTCGCTGTTGTTCAAGTGGCCTATGGTATGTGCCGCTGAGCCAAGATATCACTGAAGGCCTCGGGATCTCAGGTCCTGGTGAATTCGTGTGGGGTGCAGTTGTTGATTCCAAAACCTCTGCTTAAGGTTCAAACGTGTTCTTGTCGTTTTGTTGGGTGTAGACGGAGGGGAACGGGACTAGACTGGGGCATGGATGGATTTTAGGAAAATGTATATAAGGGTCATGTAGGGTATGTCACGGCTCGCCAAGACATCACGAACAGGAACAGCTGGCCGTCTACCTCCGGCCTGAAGGGAAGCTACTAATTTAGACCTGGCGTCACGGTGGACAGGGCATGACCAAACAACGTGCTCTATGTCGTGATAACCTTCACCACAGGCACAGATACCGCTTTCTCCGAGCCCAATACGACGGAGATGCGCATCAAATCTATAGTGATTGGACATAAGCCGAGACATCACGCAAATGAAATCTCGACCTACATCCAACCCCTTGAACCACGGATTCGTCGATACCTTGGGTATAATGGAATGTAACCACCTTCCCAGTTCCCCTCTGGTCCAAGAATTTTGCCAACTGATGATCGTATTCTGACGTACAAATGCAAAAAATTCATTAAAAGCAATTGGTCTTTCATAAATTTCACCGTTTGTAGCGCCCACCTTAGCCAAAGAGTCCGCTTTCTCATTGCCCGGTATCGAGCAGTGAGAAGGGACCCACACTAAGGTAATCTGAAAAGATATTTCGGATAAAGCACTCAGATGTTCCCGTATTTTCCCCAGGAAATACGGAGAGTGCTTAACATCTTTCATCGATCGGAGAGCCTCAATGGAACTGAGACTATCCGTAAAGATGAAATAATGGTCCGTGGGCATTTTTTCGATGATCCCTAGGATGTACTGAATTGCAGCTAATTCTGCGACGTAAACAGTAGCAGGATTATCGAGCTTATGGGAGACGGTTAAATTGTTATTGATGATACCGAAGCCAGTGGGCCCATCAATAAGTGATCCGTCAGTGTAGAACATATTGTCGCAGTTGATGTTTCGATATTTATTGGAAAAAATTTTGGGGATCTGCTGCACGCGTAAATGATCCGGGATTCCACGAGTTTCTTCTATCATGGATGTATCGAAAAACACAGTAGAATCAGAAGTATTTAATAAGTTGACACGATTTGGAATATTCGGAGAAGGGTTAATATTTTGTGACATGTGATTGAAATACAATGTCATAAAACGGGTTTGAGAATTAAGTTCGATTAACCTTTCAAAATTTTCAATCACAGGACGGTTCAAGACCTCACATTTGATAAGAATACGAGAAGACAGGCTCCAGAAGCGGTTTTTCAATGGTAGAACTCCATCTAAGACCTCCAAACTCATCGTATGGGTCGATTGCATGCAACCTAAGGCGATACGCAAACAACGATATTGTATTCGCTCCAGTTTGATCAACTGTGTGTTTGCTGCGGAGCGGAAGCAGAAACACCCGTACTCAATTACCGACAATATGGTTGTTTGGTAAAGCCTTATAAGGTCTCTCGGGTGTGCTCCCCACCATGATCCGGTTATTGTACGAAGAAAATTCACTCTTTGATGGCTTTTTTTCATCAGATACCTAATGTGACAACCCCAGGTGCCTTTAGAGTCGAACTAGACACCAAGATACTTGTGTACCAAAACCTGAGAAATCGTTTTACCCATTAATTGTGGCTGGAGCTGAGCAGGTTCATGCTTCCTAGAAAAAACTACTATCTCAGTCTTCTCCGGAGAGAATTCGATACCTAGCTGTAGAGCCCAAGCAGACAAATTGTCCAAGGTATCTTGCAATGGCCCTTGCAAATCGGCAGCTTTGGCTCCTGTAACAGAAACCACGCTGTCGTCTGCAAGTTGTCTTATCGTGCATGAATTTGCCAGACATTCGTCGATGTCATTTACATAAAAATTGTAAAGAAGGGGGCTTAAACATGAGCCCTGGGGAAGACCCATGTAGCTAATTCGAAAAGTTGCCAAATCGCCATGCGTAAAATGCATGTGCTTTTCGAACAACAAATTGTGCAAAAAATTGTTCAAAATTGGAGAAAATCCTTGTCGGTGAAGTTTGCCCGAAAGAACAAGTTGAATTTGATTCTATCTAACCCAGGCGCGTTATTGTTACAGGACAGGAGGGCAATTGAAAATTCTGCCATCGTAAAAGGCGATTCTATAGCGTCGTGGCCCGGAGACGCATCGCGAACAAAGTTTTGCGCAGGAACAGAGTCCGGACATACTTTCCTGGCAAAATCAAATATCCACCTACTTGAAGACTCTTCGCTTTCGTTGACCGTTACGCGATTCCGCATTCTTCGGGCTGTGTTCCAAAGAGTGCTCATCGATGTCTCCCTCGACGTCTCGTTCACGAACCGACGCCAATATCCGCGTTTCTTTGCTTTAGCCAAGCTTTTAAGCTTAGTATCGAGCTCCGAATACCGTATATAGTCGCCAGGTATACCTTTCTTCTGATAGGCCAAAAACGCGTCGGATCTTTGCGTGTAGACATCGGAGCACTCTTGGTCCCACCACGGAGTGGGAGGCCGTTCTTTGATCGTTACGCCGGGATATTTCTTCGTTTGGGCTTGCAACGCGGCGTCGAGAATCAAGCCCGCGAAGAGGTTGTATTCTTCAAGTGGTGGATGATGTTGAATCGACTCGACAGCTTCTGAAACCATTTCCTCGTATAACTTGCAATCAACATTCCGTGTGAGGTCATACGGAATGTCAATTGGCCGCATGCGAGTTGACCCGTTGGTAATTGAAATAAGAATAGGCAAATGGTCGCTACCGTGAGGATCGAGGATTACCTTCCATGTGCAACACAACCGTAGCGACGTCGAACATAAAGAGAGATCCAAAGCGCTTGGGCGCGCTGGAGGTTTCGGGACACGTGTCATTTCACCGTTGTTTAGAATAGTCATGTCGAAGTTATCGCAAAGGTTATAAATTAAAGAGGAGCGGTTATCATTAGAAGGGGAACCCCAAGCCACGCCATGAGAGTTAAAGTCTCCCAAAATCAAGCGTGGCGAGGGAAGAAGTTCTATTAAATCAAAGAGCAGCCGTTGCTCAACCTGTGCTCTGGGAGGAATATATATTGAGGCAATACAAAGCTCTTTACCTTGTATTGTCATTTGACATGCGACAGCTTCGATGCCTGGAATCGAGGGGAGGTTAATACGATAGAAAGAATAGCACTTCTTAATCCCTAGAAGTACTCCTCCATATGGGGTGTCTCGATCAAGGCGAATAATATTAAAATCATGGAAGTTTAGATCAGTATTCGAAGTTAGCCAAGTTTCACAAAGGGAAAATGCATCGCATTTGTTTTTATTTATCAAAACTTTAAACGAATCAGTTTTTGGTAAAATACTTCTACAATTCCACTGTAAGACAAAGATAGAATCCTTCATATAAGCAGATGAATTAGGCATCGAAGGATACGATCGCTGCAAGGAGGGGCCATTGAGCAGTCAACTGCTTCAAAAATGTTCTAACTGTTGGGAGGAATGCTGTAGGAAAATCTTTTATTGGATCGGGTACATTGAAAGTTTCAAAAATCCAGTCCACAATATCAGAAAATTTCACCAGTCCAGCATTTGATTTTTCAACTGGATGTGCAAAAGGAACAACTGGGGTTTTAGATGTTCCAGGAAATGCTGGGAACTCCTTCTGGGACTTTAAATTTGCAAGCCCAGGAGGGGTTTGCTTCGGTTTTTCCGCTGCACTTTTAGGTTTGTTTGTACCATTCATTTCACTTTGGGAAATCTTAGGACCTTTTCGGGGAAGTTTAGGAGAGGAAATATTTTTCCTCTTTCTAGACTCCCCAGGATTGGCATAAGATGTTCCCGCTGGTGAATCGTCAGAATCGGTTTCATCAGAGGACAACTGATCAAAGGGGTTCGAAGTAACGGGAGAAGTGGTAACGGTCTTCTTCAGCATGTCAGCGTAGGAACGCTTTGAACGCTCTTTGAGAGACCGTTTTATTTTATCCCTGCGCTGCATGTACATCGCACATGTCGAGAGCTCATGCAGATTTTCCCCGCAGTGAATACACTTTACAGCGTTAACACTGCAAGAATCTTCCGCATGAGTCTCCCCACACTTGCCACAACGTGCCTTATTGCAGCAGTAGGCGGCTGTATGGCCTAACTGCTTGCAATGAGTGCAGTTCATGACGCGGGGAACGTAGAGCCTCACAGGGAGACGAACCCGGTGGATCGAGATGTGGCTTGGTAGTGCAGACCCGGCGAACGTAACTCGAAACGAGTCTGACGGAGTGTAAACTTTTTTGTCACCGACGATCGATACCGACCGCAATTGCTTGCAGTCGAGCACCTTCACATCGGGACATGTGTTGTTTTTAAAGCACCCTTTAGCACTTTGCAATATACACTCGACGGACAGACTCGAATCGGTCACGACACCGTCGATCTCCACATCTCTAGCGGGTACATAGACACGGTATTCTCGTGTAAAAAGCTCGGAGCAAGCTATATCGTTGGCCTCTTTAAGGTCATTGACCACGACACGGAGCTTGTTCGGCCTGATTTTTAAAATTTCAGTCACAGCTTTAAAGTGTGACGTCAGGTCTTTCGAAATCTGTAGAATGTTTAAAGATTTCGATTTCGGCCCCGCTTTAGGCCTGAGGTAAACTGCCACCGGAAGAGTCGATCCATCTGGATACAATCTGTCACGTGGGGGAGCTGCGGAATTAATATTAGGAGGGGGGCAGGAGGGACAGGATCGAGGGGATTCGAGGATGAAGGTGCGGGAAATGGGGGGTCTACATCCATCGCGCTAAACCTAGCGCGCCGATGGGACAGACAAGAAGCACGTACCTTTCTTTCTTTTTCTCCTTCGTGTTGGAGTGCACTGCACTCACCACCAAATCGTTCGACAGCAGGCAGCTACAAAGCGACACAGTAACACAAAGGCGCTTGACCTTGCGATACTGCAATCTAGACAAAAGACACCGGTCAAAAAATGCCACCACTTGCACACACGTATTGAAATTTATCGGAGCGATTTCGAAGCACAACCGATGCTGATGCGTGTTCGGCACAGAATGCGCACCAGTAAATTATGTCATAATTAAAACTTAATGCAAACGTTCAATCGCAAAACTCTCGGATGGTACGGGTGTCATTTAGCGATCACCAGTAGCTGACGAAGCTGCCAGAGAGCTTGCTCAATTAGTGGCAGACACACTATTAAAACTGTGCTGACGCCATTGTCAACCCTTTTCTTTCGTCTGTTTCTGTACTCAGGCCACTACGCGTTTCATAACGGTCGCGGACAGTGTACTGTACTTACAAGAGAGCCACATAATGTAACCCCAATTCATAGTATGTTAACCAAGAACTGCTCGAATGTTCGTGTCCAAAATGGTAACCTTCATAGGCTAAGTAGCACAAATTGAGTAATAGGGGCAGTATAATGAAATTTGATTTCTGTGGCGCTTGGGGCGGAGAACGTTGGTTTTTGTTTCACAGCTGATACAAATCTCTACTATAATTCTCGATTTTAGTTCTATGAGGGAAGCGTGCGGCGGCGCAGTGGGAATCGTCGTATTAAAATGCCTGTTGAGAAACAGGGGTATGAATTGGGGACACATGATTAGAATTAATTAGTATTTCCGGGGGGAGGAGAGGGGGTTTTCTGTTATGTATGTCTGTTTACTGTTTGAATCCATCGTCAGACTTTTTGGATTGAGGTAGGTCTTTGCATTTCGGGAAAAAAATCCAACATTTGATGCTTATTAGGTCTTTTACTAAAGCCAATGGCAAATTCGTTCATTTCATTGCTAGGTGGTAAACTTAAATAATCTCTATTGAACCTAAATGTGCGCATAATAAACCTCTCTTTCTATTAAAACTTTGAGTATACAGCACGCATATTATTAGATTTGGTCGCAAAATAATAATTTTGGTTTTTTGCAATTGGTATCCGAAAACCTAAATTTCAAATCATTTTATTCATGTCTTAGCTTTTCATTTTTTTTTCCAAGAGAATTTTCGATATTAAGGTATGCAAGAATTTCGACTTTTTTGACAAAAGTAAACGTTAAATGTTGTTTTGAGGATAAAATCAATTAATTCATTGAAACAGATTTTACTGTATTAAATTTCTCTTCAACCATTTTTCTTGCTTCGTTTGTTTAATTTTTGGAAGTTGCAGCTGGTAGATCCTTCGTAAATTATTTACACCTGTTCTATGGAGACGAGGTTCCGAATCGCACGAATGCATTTGTTGGCATGACCGATTTCGTGTAATTGCGGGTATAATTGTTAGGTTTGTCGATTTCACTCACGTAATTTGAATTAAGCCTTGAATAAACCCTCAAAAGATTGGCGTATGTATGCTTTATTTTTTCATTGTTTTTGACAGCTTTCTCGTGAAATTTAGTGGTAACACTTGGTACTAACGTGTTCAAAATATTTCTACAACAAATAGTTGAAAAAAATAAGTAATTTTTCTTCTCCGTTTAATGGCTTCAGCACGCTGTGTTGAATAGGAATTAATTGGAATTTCATGTTTTCAAGTAAAATTTGGGAGACTCATATCCTATTCTATTCTAAATGTTATGGTAGCTCGTTACATGTAATTAATATAGCCATTAACATGAGATAAACAAGAAAAAAATACAGAGAATCACTACGGGGTCCAATACTCGGCACATAAACTCCTAATTATTAGTAGTATTGTTTAATCATAAGTCCTCATAGGATCCCACAAATTCTACCGATGCAAATCGTAATTTATCCGTCTATTAACTGTTTTACTATCATTCCGCCAGATTTAGAAAACAACAAAACTAAACAGCGATATCTGTCATGGATTTATTCACACGACAATTTCAGCGAGTATTGCGCTCCAGCAATGACAACGTGCTACGAGGTCAACCAACCAAGATCGTCAACGCGATACAATGCTCGGTTCAGACGACAGTACTAAATTGGACTGACAGATCTCGATTTCACCTACTCTAATGTCCTAACGTATGGCGTGTCAATTTCAATTATTTTTATTTTCCTTGAAAAACCGAAGCGTCCGTTTCTGCGTCCTTATTTAAAAGGAAACGATCTTGAACTCTAAAAGAACGACAACGCCTTCTCCACAGTGACTAGATCTGAACAAGTAATGAACATTGACGGGGTGATGGATTCAATTTAGACGACAAGCGGGTCTTTTTTGATGCGAAATTTGCAGATTGATGACCAAAGACGACACCTAACGGCTCTGCCTGATGTGTAATAAAATGGAAAGTTTGAAAACTTGAAACGATTTTCTCAACAGTAACGTTCGAAAGTAAAATTCGAGTTTACTTTCCTTCGATTATCCACAGCCAGCGATTTTCCTCAATCGGCAAACATTTTCGTTAATGGAAACGTTTTCACAAAAAATAACATTCAATTCAACTACGTATTGCATCAATAAAAATGCTAAAGACGATAACGGTGGAAATTTGCTGCCTGGTGTATCGTTTTCGTCGCCGATGTGTCATAAATCGGTGCAGTGTCTGATTGAACCGCACCGAAAAAAAGTAAAAAAAAAAAAACAGAATTTAAAGTCAATGTTTGCTGCTGTCCGGTCCGGCAAGTTTGGATATTTTGTTGCATTGCAGACCGCGCGCAGTGCATGCGAGAGCGAGACAACAACAACGTGTACAGACCAGACCGGAGAGGGAAATAGAGCGAATCGGAAATTTTTAAAACTCTTCACTCTTGCTTTCATCGGTGTGTATAAATGATTTCTGCACGCATTCATTGTTTTACTGCTAACGAGAGGCGTCTCGATTTATCCGAGTAGTGATGAGTGATAAGAATAATTTATTTAAAGTGTTTCAAGGAGTAATTCACTCATAGCCTATAGAAGCTTTTGGAGAAAATGTGATTTGATGTTGAAACTGGATTCAAACCAGTCAAATTAGGGTTTCAAATATCTCGAAAAAGATGCTTTTAAACGGAACCTTAACTAGAAAATGTTCAAAAACTTGTATTTTTTGAAATTTCTAAAAAAATCTGAATTTTTTATAATATGTTTAAAACCAAATTTTTCATGGAGTGTATATGTTCTACAAAGCATTATTAGTTGCCCACAACTCGTTAGAAAGATGCATGGGACAACTTCAATCCAAATCAAAATGTATCATTTTTCCAGGTCATCAAGATTGCAGCTCCACAAAAAAAAATGTTTTGTTAGTAAGCAATTGAACGACTCCACCGGATTGACAAATCACCCGCTATTCATGCAACACAGAAAGTAAAATAAAATCAATAAACCGAGACGCGTACGGATGGAAAAGTCGCAGCTGAGACGGCTTTTTGAAATAAGCAAATGATAACTCAAAGCGATCAGACAGACCCGTCTAAAAGGCTATTTCCGCTTTCTCATTAAAATTACCTACAGACCATTAAGAATATAAGCGATCAGGGGAACTAAATCAATAGTGGTTCTATAAATTGCACATTACTTATGTAAATGTGAATTCAAAGCGGGGTGGCAGTCAATGCAAGCTCAGTAAATTTCAGATTTAATGATCCTCGATAGTTCACACAAAGACTCCCTTCAGTCCAGTTACCTTAAGTGGGTACTTGTTTGTACTGAGACAAGAATAGAAGTGATCACGACGCTGGAAAATATGGATAGGGGGTTTGGTAACGCGTGCAGAGGGTCTACGGTCTCTCGGTGTAAAATAATCACATTTATTTTATTGTTCACGTCTCGGCAATTCTCAAGGCACACCCACGCCGAAAAAAGAAAATACCTACAGGGCAACTTGTTCCTCATTCAGTGCGATGAACAGTGTCAAGCTGATGTGCAGAGCTTTCCGAGAATGAGATATCCATTCGACTCGATTAAAATGTATGGTACCGAGGAGGTACTGTAAAAAAAGCGGTTGTTCATCACAGATACACCTTGGCTTGGTTAGTAGGGTAGAGCGGGGCTAGTTGGTCATTTTTGGTTAAAATGTTCTGTAACTTTTTGTGGGAAATATTATGGCAAAAACTCATAACATGGAAATGTTGTGTTAAGTCTATAGCATCTAGGAAAAATATAAACTGTACAGAATAGTTTATGATTTTGCGGATATTCTATGTTTTTTGAGTGGATGTCAAATTGGCCAACTAGCCCCTCAGCTGGGGTAAGTTGGTTAGGGTGTGGGGTAAATTGGCCATTTATATTTCGGAAGGACAATTCAGTTTTTCTTCCTCGCTGCATTTGCGGCAGCCTGTGGTGTCTCAGCGGAGGTCAAACCGCACCCGGTTATTTGTTCATACATTTGCTTCCCGGAATCCCAAACAAAATGAAAAAAGTAACTCATAATTGCATGAAAAAATCGTGTTACTCTTTAATATCTGATGAGAAGTATATGTTTAAATCTCTCTAATAGTTTGGTTGCGAACTAAATCAAAGACAATACGGATTAAACTGAGAACCAGAGCCAAATTCTAGATTCGCATCTGCAATCACAAGCACAAAACTATAGATACTTCAGCTTTTTTCTTTTTTTTTTGTTAAAAGCTTGCTTTCGCCGAAATTTTCATCAGGTAGAAGGCATTTGTCGATGCATTAGTGTACGTTATAGTTATTTGAGATCAATGACTCAGCATTTATAGTGTGCAATGAAAGATTCATCAAAATGACAATGCAATGGAGATAACTTTTACCAAATATATAAATTTAAATAAATGGTTTTACTAAACAATAAAAAATGCTGTTTTCGCTTGGATTAAGATTGCATCATGACAGCACTGTTCCTGAAATTGCATTTACTTGGTTACTTGAATTCATTTATGATGTCCATATGACCAGCCAGCCCCGCTAGTATGTGACCAACTAGCCCCTCACGTATTAAATATGAAAATTACTTGAAATATATGAAAATAAAATTTTGGCGAAAGTTTGCTTTACACAACTCAAAACTAACGGAAATGACTTTCATAATACGTTGAGCCATGTTCATTTCCATTTGGCTAACTTTGTTTAGACAAAAAGTTTCAACTTGAAAACCGAGTAGAATTGATGGCCAATTTGGCACCAACCTGTATTCATTATACGTCTCAATTAAAACTGTACTTAATTTCGTCATTTAGTTTTCCTGGTTATCTACTACGTATCACCCATATAACCCGATTTTTTGATACGTAGATTCGGAGATATTCTCATTGACCAACTTACCCCGTAACCAACTAGCCCCGCTCTACCCTAACATATATTCACACTAGGAGTAGTTTTTATACATCGTGGTCAATAAGACGGAGACTGGGGGCTTTGCCAACGATCATGAGAAACCTTGAAGGGCTGAAAAGCGAACCGCATGGCCTATTTTTTCTAACTTATGAGTTTCATTATTCGCATCATTTTTTTGTTATTACTAAAAATTTCGAATTATTTCTGTTAGAACTTAAAACAATACATGCTTTCTCGATTAATCGTTCAGTTAATGTACCAGCAAAAATGGAGAATCATTTTGGGGTACAACCATGCGAAATTTGTAAAAATAGTTAGTGTACTTGTTAACATGAAAAAAAATACTTTTCAGAAATCGATAGCAGCTTGACGAAGCAGACCGCACAAACTTAAGAGTATGACTCTACGGCAGGTTGTGACAGTTAAGTTAGCAATTTCTCCCTGCACGTTGATGTCTCGTTGTACTTTTACCAAACCATTAAAATTAGTCAGAGTGGTTTGTTAGATGTCGGCTACAGCGACAAACGATCGACACGATAGATTATCAAACAAACAAGAGCAGGTAGCGCTATCTTGTGACAGGTGATGCGTGTGCATTTTGTGTGCAACCATTTGTCACCGACTGATTCACTTAGTTAAACTTTCTTCTCCCCGAACTGAGAGCACCAAACCGGGGGACCTCTTTTCTCGGAATACATTTCAATAAATTCTCGTTCGATTGGAGTTCCGTCAGCCTTTCCAATTCTGGTCGACTGCCATTCGCGGATTCTCAAGTTGCTTCCAAACGTGTATGAATAAATAATTTCAATCGAAAAGTTGCTGTACAAGGATAATGAGATCTACAGACCCTATTATATCGTTTAAATAAACGGACATCATTTGTGGGTCAAAGAACTCCTTTAAATAACTCGAAGAAAGTAGCATTCTGACTAAGTATACGATCCAGGTGCTCTTTCATTTAATACGACAGTACAGCAGTTATTAGCTAATAGCACATTAAATCGACAGGCGAATTACAACGCCATGAGGTCACTGAGATGAAACTGATATTTTCATACAATTGGTTGTTGAGGATTTAAAAACTCTTGTGCACATTTTTTTCGGTAATAGTCCGGAAGTCATGACTGGTTCGTTTTCCAAAAATAAAAGATATAATTAATCGAAACAAATGTATCATTTAAAGCATTAGCTATCGCGTTCACTGGTATTAGTGATAGATTGATCGCAATTTATATACAAAAAATTTTTTTGGACTACGGTGTATCAATGACGAAGAAAATGGCAAATTATTATCGAATTTTTTCGATTTTCGCTAAAACTAAAAATGCCGTAAATTCTATCCAGTAATCAAGGTAAACGGTACTTTCTCAAGTTTAAAAGCTTTCATCACATTTACACCACTTTTACTTTTCAAAAAAAAAAAAACGAAAGAGAAATGAAAAAAGTATGCTTCTACAGTCAGACGAAGGTAAATTTCACTTAATCATAGATAAAGACATGTTAGTGACTTCACTTAAACAGTGTATATTAAGCAGTAAAGTAGACTATATTGCATAACCCAAGTGATGATTTTAGTTTTATTGCATTTTGGGCCGTCTTCACACTAGCCCCGTCACGAGACTATCCACTGCTGCCGTGGGTAAGGCGGTATGATGATCTTCAAATTAACTACGAACAAACAAGAAATTACGAACGAAACAATCGGCCGCGACCGGGGCGACGTAGGGAATAGAAACACAATGGTTATACTAAACAGTTCCGACATTTTGGTCGAAAAGCAGACAAAAGATAACCCCCTAGTCCCCAAACTTGTCTTTTGACGGCTTCAGTAAAATCACTCTTAGATAAACTTTTTGTTTTCCATCTCATGTTTTCTTAGTTTAGTATTGACTACACAATGCAACAATTTTTTTGCCTTGGCTTCTATGTATAATTTTTTCATGTATTGTGACGCGAAAACAAACTTCCCCGAGCTCAAAGGGCAACACCATTTTGAATTGAGAATTTTTCGACGCCATTTTGTTTTGAAGCCAAATATCAAAATTCTAAGAGTTTCTCCACAGCTCAATTTATAATTTGATTTTACGAAAACGGCGAAGGCGAAATTATATCGAGTCTATATGAGCATTATTGGCCCCAATTCCCTTACGCGATGGAAAAAAATCACCTCTAGCGATTTTGAATACATATAAAGGAAGCCTAAGATGCGTTGACATCGTCGTCAGTATGCGAATAACAAAGTATCGGTGTTGGTTAACTCTCTTTGCTTTCCTTTTTACGATATATTGCTTGTCCACAACATATGGTTCTCAATGTGCACAACTCGGTATATGAAGTTATTCGTCTCTGTTACACAGAGCGATCAGATCTTGTTATGTTATTACCCATGAATAAGATTTTTTGTCAGAAAAAGAAAGAAAATGACAATGTATGCTCTCCTACTTTCGCTCAAGTCAACCGCTGCTGAAGTAGTCCCTTCCCCCACCCTTTCCTTCTCACCGCACCACACCTCTGCTGCTGCTCAGGCGACATGATATTCTTCTGCTGCTATTCTTTGTTCCCCTAACGACCGGCATATGGAGAGACAAATGCAACGAGCGAATCGCTTCTCAGAGCAGATGTAGTCTAGTCATGTGTTTATTTTCTCCCAGAAACCTACACACCATATCATCATTACATTATGTGTTGAAAGGATTCAAGTTTAGTCGCGGTCTGTAACACTTCATGATGTGTATATGTGGAGATTAAACGATGATTGCATCATATTCGTTTCGTTTCCATCACTGCTTACAATACTAAAATAGGTTTATCTCGACGTTAGAATAATTTACTTGTTTAATGTAATATCAATTATGTAAGCGACACTCAAAGATACAATAACAATTTGACTTTACGTGATCCTCCCTCTTTTGCGGGGAGGGGGTTGCATTCGGATTTGGATCGGTCAAAACATAAAAATCTCGCTTCAGTTATGAGACAGAAACATCGCGTCTTCGATAAAGTTAGCAGGAAGGGAATTCCGTACAGTAGACCTTATTGCACACACTTCTTTCAAGTACCACATCTACGGCAATGACAAAGCATCGGAACAGGGCGTTGCTGGGAAATTAGAAAACAAGAATCATCCGGTGGAGGCCCGTACATGACCTATATCAGTGTTGAGAAGTAAGAGCAAATTCTTCAACTACAGCCTAATCAACACTTACGCACCGACAAACGACAAATCCGATGAGGTCGAAGATGAGTTCCACGAAAAGCTTGAACGAACCTAGTGATGCTAACGTTCAGGTTGGGAAGGAGGAATTCCTCCGACCATTCATTGGAAGGCATAGCCTTCAGTCGTCAACGAGTGAAAACGGCCTGAGGCTGATAAACTTGGCCGAGGCCAGAGGAATGACCATAAGTAGCTCCTATTTTCCGCATTTGAATATTCGTAAACACCAGGAGGCATCCAAATGTAGAAGATTGCCCCCAGATCGATCACATAGTGAGTGACGGTCGGCCTTTTCGGATGTTACTGATGTTAGGACTTACTAGGGTCCAATTATTGTCTCTAACCATTATCTCGTCGTTGTGGAACGTACTGAAATCTCGTACAAAGTTGTCGAACGTACTGAAATCTCGTACAAAGTTGTCGAACGTACTGAAATCTCGTACAGAGAGGACGGTGCGTTTCAACCTATAGAGGTTGAAAGCTGACGGCGTCGCAAAAGAGAACGCCAGAGAGCTAAATCAACGGAGCGCAGAACAGCAGGGGAAACGGGTTAAAGATATTCACGATGTCCTTGTAACGACTTCGAGAGAAATGGTAGGTAGAGCACGTGGGAGACAGCGAAACGGCTGGTTTGATGTCGAGTGCCAGAGAGCGTCGGACGAGAAGAACCGTGTCAGGAGCCGCATATTTACTGCGGATACGCGTCAGGACAGTGAGAAATACAGGGTGGCAAGAGCTGCTGAAACTAGAGTCCACCGTCGAAAGAAGCACGGGTACGAGGAGCAGCTGCTCACCAGCGCAGAGGACAACTTTGCTAAAAATGACGTTCGGGTCTTCTAGAAAACAGTCAACGGAGTCAGAAGCAGGAATTTTCCTGTGCCGGTGATGTGTAATGACAAGAACAGAAACCTGCTTACGGATAAACCGACGTTTGCAGGCAGGTGGCAGGAGCACTTTCAGGCGCTATTGAACGATGAGGAGCAAGATGAGCAAAATAGAAACAGGATGAAGATTGCGAGTGACGAACAAGCTGTGAAGCTTGGAAACGGTAAGCCCGCTGGGAAGGATGGTATCCCGGCCGAACTTCTGAACGCGCAAAGCGAGCGGCTGTGTTAATCGATCCATCAGATCATACTAAGGATGTGGGTGGATGAACAAATGCCGAACGACTGGTTGGAAGGCCTCATGTCCAATCTACAAAAAGGGCTTTCGACTGGGTTAATATAACTATCGAGGCATTACGTTCTCAACCACGCATACAGTGTTTTTTTGTATCTTGTTCTTAGATTGAGATCGTTAACGGAATCCTTTGCCGATGAATACCAGGCTAGTTTTCGACAGGGTCGATCCAAGACGGATCAAATTTCCACCCTGCCGCAGATCCGCGATAAGTTCCGGAAGTATAACTGGCAGACTCACCTAGGTGTGTACACCTAACAGAAACGAGGAAGATTTTGTTACTCTATTGCAACTTTTTATTACTTTTTGTGTACTACGATCCGCATTATATACAAAGTGTAATAAACAAAAAGTAACAAAATTTATGACGGCTACACGCTTGTATGTGTTTCTGCCGACGAACATACAACCAAGAACCGCAATACATGTGTATCGAGATTTTACTCCCTGCATGATGCAGCATGATGTATTGATGCAGCGATCAGGTTTATTTCTTTCCCCTTCTTCACACATAATCAGAATCTCAACCGTCAACCTCAAATGTCTAATTAGAAACACTTTCGTTTCGTTCCCCAGTGTTTACTTGAAATGTAAATATGTAATAACATGCGGTCAGAGTTGCCGGATTTGCGAACGTTGTTCTTGACGGGCACGAGCTTTGTATCTTCAAACAGGTCCAAATGAGTTTGCGTTTGGATATATTGCAAGGAAGCGAATGTTTGTATTTTTCTCTGACGCAGTTTACAGATCGCGATGTGATTTCAAGACGCGTTTGAAGTTTTTGAAATCATCAACGTTTGCATACTGTATGCCGGGAAAAAATGCTGCTTGGCAGCTCTTGTCATATTTTATCTCCGCATGCATACATATTGTTTCTCTGTATGCATACATATTTTTTCTCCGTATGCATACAACGAGCGAACTAAAACGCGCACACCGGATGAATTGGAGATAGCAAAAACTAGTAAGGGGCCGTTCAACATTACGTAAGCATATTTTTTCACTCTTTCAACCCCCCTCCTTCCCTTGTAAGACATCGTAAGATTTTTTGCTACCCCCCTCCCCCTAGTAAGATCTTACTCCTTGCTTGCAATGCTGCCATGTACTTTGTTTTGGCAAAGTTAATGATAAGTCCCAAACTCGCCACGTCGATATCAATGATATCAATGTCGTCCGCAAAACAAGGAGCATGTGAGATTTTGTGATGCTACATTGCACAATGGTCCAACTTCGAAATAGGGTGACCATAAAAAACGACTGTGTTCGATGTATTTAATTTAAAAAAAAAAAAAAATCATAACTTCTGAACCAGTTGATCGATTTTCGATCTTTTTGGGTCAAATTAAAGGTAATTACGTCTAGTTATAAGAAAAAATACCAAAAAATATATCTGGGTGATTTTATATGCTTAATGTATAAAATAATTGAAATTTTCGGCTTGTTTTTAAATTGAATTTACTCAAATTTAAAAAATAACATATTTCTAAAAGTTCCTCCATTTATAGAGTCAAGTATGCCCTTCAAAAAGAGACCAAGAGATAGTTTTTATGTTTGCCCCAAAAAGAATGACATACAAATGAAAAACGCATATTTTTTTATGAAAGTATTAATAACTTTGAGTAAAATTGAGATATTAACGATGTCAGCATTGCAAATTGTTTCTCTTAAAAAAGCTCTAAAAATCGTTCGGAGACAGTTTTGAGATGAAAATTGGAATGAAAAAGTTAGAGCGTAACATATGTTTTTTCAATATAAATCGGTTGTTTTCAAAGATAGAGAAAAACTTGTTTTTTACAAATTTACTTAAAATTAATGGAGCTATAACATTGTAGAACAAATTTTTCTTCTATCTACAAAGATAAAAAAGTTAGATACTTGATTGCATCGAAAATGTTGGTCACCCTAATTTTTGATAATTTTTTAATGAGCGCTTTATCATATGTAACAACTTTGTAGAAGAAAGTTTTTCTCTAAAATGTTGTTATAGAGCTCTAGACTCAAATTTCCCCCTAAATTTGGTTTCTGGACCATTGTGCAATGTAGCATCACAAAATCTCACATGCTCCTTGTTTTGCGGACGACATTGATATCATTGATATCGACGTGGCGAGTTTGGGACTTATCATTAACTTTGCCAAAACAAAGTACATGGCAGCATTACAAGCAAGGAGCGTGGGTGTTCCGGTGGTGTTAGTGCTGAAGTGGAGGTTGATGGGGAACGATTTGAAGAGGTTGATGAATTCGTTTATCTTGGTACGTTTGTGACACGAGACAACGATATGAGCCATGAAGTGAAACGACGAGTTGCTGCTGCGAAAAGGGCTACGGCCTACGTAACCAGCTAAGACTCCGTAGTTTGCAAACTCCAGGAAACTAGCGCAGTATAGGACGCTGATCCTTCCGATGGCCCTTGGAAGACGGAGTGTGATGCAGGTGTTGCAGGGTACCAGGTATACAAACATGTTGATATAGTTTATGAGGGCTCGACATGCAGCAAGAATGCCTCATGAAAGAGCTGCCTAAATTATCTTCAGTAGAGAACCAGGAAGAGGCTGTCGACTCTGTGATAAGCCTCGCCTCGCACTCAGTGGATGTGCGTGGTAGAAGATGCATTATATATTTATAAAATATATTTTATTGCTTGAATTGCATAACATATATTGCATAACATATATTGCATTTTTCATTGTGCCAGAACTTTGAAAGTAAATTTTCCAAAAATAGTTTATAATTAATACAATTTAAATTTATGTCATGAAAATTAGATTTATTTCACCAATTAGTTTTACTGCTTGAAAAATTTCATGACATGTTCGTTACCATAATTTTAGAACATATCTGTTGTCAGCAGCACGAAAATAGATAAAGATATTTCCCAAAAGTAATAACAACGAATAAGTTTCAAACTGTACTGTACAGTTGAAAACAATTCTTTTTTTACAATAATTGCCTCCTCAAAACTCATATACTTAAAAAAACTAAATCGGACATCAACTGCCGAGTAACATATTATAAAGATAAAAATAGCAGAATCAAATAATATTTGACAGAAGTATTATTCCTCAGACACCAGAGTTTAGTGTCGAGATGTGTCCAATTAGTCGATAGATTTTATTGCGTAGATTATTCGAAGTATTTTTGGCTCAGCTTTTCCTCACTAGCTTCAACTATAACATTTATATAATTTCGTCTACACGACGTAAACTCATCTGAAATTGATCCACATGAAACAGAAAAGCTTTTCATCCCGAGGAGGTCAACAGTCCGCAAGAAGCTAAAAGCGGCACCGGCATGTAATTCATTAAATGAATATTAATATTCACAGCAATTATCACCTTGATCAATTATTAATTAGCCAAACCGAAGCTGTCGGTGTCTTGCTTCCGCACGAGCAAACGAGACGTCATTGGTTGCATTCGATGCCAGGAATCGCATTCATTCATCAAATGTTGGTGTGCATTTCATTGCGCAAACGCTGCGGGTGATCTTATTTTTTTTTACTTTGAATATAATACCATCGATATATTGGTTTATCAAACAACAAATTTCTATCTCTTCTGTTGAATTGTAGATTCGGTGGATTTCTGAATAAATGGAAGTGAAAAAATGGTTCTCCACAATTCTGCGTGAACTCTAAGTTAAGATACCTTAAGGGAGTCTCATCATCACCCAGAGGTGGTTTTCTTTTTTTTTAAGGTGACACCGACAATTAGAAATTTTCTTTTGCATTTATTTAAAGGTAAAATTAGACACGAAAAAATAAACGTTTCGTTGATACAAAAAAAAAAAAAACAACTTATTAACGACGGCGGTTTGTGCTGGATTGCCGTGCAGGGTTACAAAAAAACTATTCATATTTTTCTAACGCTTCCGTTGCAGAAAAGTGGTGAACATATTTTAATTGTGTGACTCAGCTAAGAAGGAAGGCCGAAATCGTATACTCTCCCGAATGATATATTGTTAAAAAGTCCGCCGTTTTGTTTTTTTTTTGTAACAAAAAAAAGTTGTATGATGTTCAAACTTATCTTTAAATAAAGGCAAAGATTGTTTCTCTGCGTCGCTATTTTGAAAATACTAATGGGAAGACTTTTTTTAATAATTGAAAATAAAAAAAACTAAAAACAATATGAGCAATGAAAAACAATTGCGGACTATGTCCTCCAAAAAAATTTGGTTGGGCCTGGGTCCTCCTCAATGAAAGTTTCTGCTAAGTTGTTGATTTCATCAACCTACACTCACTACAATGTCTTGCTAAACCGTACCGTTCGGTGTTAATTACAAATCAAATTGTTTCAAGAACTTCGAACGAATATCGACCACCGGATGGCAATGATCTTTTGGCCGCCGCAAAACCGCACTTTGTAATGATTCCAACTCCAAACTAGGCTACCGCATCGATATTTCGAGCCGTTCGGCCTATATAGCTCACATTTCTACGAGGTGAGTGCGGTTTTGATTCTTCTGTCACAGCAACCCACGCTCAGTGCTTCGTTTTTGGGGCTGAAATCGAACCTGGCACCATCAAAGACCTTCGAGCGCAGAGATACGGTTTAACAAACTCTTGTGCGGTTGCAGCTGCAGTTGGCCTCTACAATATGCAGGCAGATCAATTTCGTTGCTGTTGATATCCGTAAGATATGGATTTATACAAGCGGGTCGTAAACTAATTCCTTCATTATTGTTGAAGGACGTTGGCAAAAATGCGCGACAGTCTTTCGTGATCACCGTACAATATTTTTGCATTATTTGCAAGAGATTTAAGGCTATTGGACGATAACTGGTACACTTCAAGAAGTGAATTATGATGCATCCATTATTCGATTGAATCGATTATTGAGGCGTATATACAACTTTTTATAAACAATCGCTGAAAGCTTTAATTTTATATCAATTTTAATCTTTTCTAGTCGATTTAAAAATAACCAGTGCAATTACCAAGAAACAAAAAATTGTCCGTTGTTGTATTCAAATCTATCAACACGTCCCACTAATAATAGTAGACCTGATAGTTCTCCTACATCACTAGTTTTCCCAATTAAGCTGTCGGTTAATGGAACGATGTATCCAGCAAACCATAAAATTAAGATTATTGCTAAAGTTACGAAATCGTGTCCGCTTCCCGAGTCGCAGTACCCACATACACTACGGGAACCCAGGTTGAAAGACCTTGACTTTCGTCTTGTGGTAAAGCAGCAGCGCGTGAGCAACTGCTGCCCCACCCACCAAAAAAGGCAAGTCCAGTTTGCGAAATGTGTTTCGATTTGCATTTTAAAACGTGGTAAATCATCCAGAGGGTACGGAAAGTGCTCACGGTAATGGACGGCTGCGACCAACCGGTACCTCGTGGGAGAGAATTTGTGGTATGCCTCGACGGTGCCCGCAAAATTGAAGTAGATTGGAAGCTAAAGCCGGACAACTGTCTGGAGTTAGAACCCCGTCGTAGAAACGTTCGGACCATAAACTTTCACTTCAGAAAGTGCTGCGAATGCGACTGCAATTGTACGATGTTCAACCGAAAGGACGCCAATGATGTCAATAATCGTCTCGACGATTCGAAGAACAATTCATTGTTATCGATTCTGATCGTAAAGTTGTGCCAAGGAAACTGAATGCAGAAGATCACCGATTCGTAGGAAGCCGTGCGTGTCCTGTTTCTTTCGCCGGTTGGTGGGTGCACTGAAAGCTTTAAATAATTTTCTCACGGTCGTCTTTTTGAACATCCGTTGCAGTCACATTGACTTGAAAGATGTTTATCGCCCAAATGTCGAATGAAGTGATATGTGAATGTTAAGCCTGGGAGTGGTAGATTGGATGACAGAATTTTTTCAAGGGTTCAAAAGTTCAAAAGGCTATTTTTCTCACTTTGGTCGCCATTCAAGTACTTTAATGTTCACAGATTGGGGTGACTTTAGCAAACTGGGGGAATCTTATCTTGAATACTTTGAAGCTCTAACCTTTTAATCCTATTAGTCTCCTTTTAATTATTTGTGATAGCACTTCGCAGATTCAATAAATAAATTTCACTTCATTAGACTCCTGTAAAAATTACTAATTAAGAACAGATGATACTTTGTCAGTCTATTAAGTCTGTTGAGTCATTGTGGTAAGTTACAGTCTGTAAATAACATTTTAAATTTTAGGAGTAGCTGCAAGCGCATACCAAAACCAGGCTGGCGATAAAATTTTCAAAATTAAATTCCTCAATTCCCTGATCTTCCCTGATAATCCCTGAGAAATAATATTTTTTCTGATATTCTTCAGCATTCAGCAGGAAGACCTTATATTGTATGTCACCTTCCAGCGGAGTGTGAAGTCATTTCACAGTTTTTGCACTTAACCCACTTCTGAAAGTTCGAAAGAAAGACGGCCTCACGAAAATATCTGCCACGCAAAAATAATTGATAAACTACAACTAGTCACAATGAGATTATTTGATGACATTGCAATACGGTGGATGAGACCGCCCAAAATAAATCGCATAAAACACATCTTCTGAAACTTCACGTGTAGCTATGTTTCCACAACATTATTGAAAAAAAAAACTCTTTTTATGCGGTGTATAAGGACTCGAAACATGATGATTTTGATTCAGAAAATACTTATAAGAACATCTTTGAACACCTGATTGATAAACGTAACTTTTTTGAACATACTATTCTCTCCAACCGCTATCCTTCGTGGGCTAGCAATACGTGACTTTTCCTACGTAAACCGGCTAAAATAGTAATTGATTGACGCAATACTTACACTACCCGTCAGAAGTTTGGAATCGCTTTCGGGAGGTGTTGCAATATTTAAACTGGGTATTGCAATACTCAGTAAAGCGATTCCAAACTTATGACGGGTAGTGTATGTAATGCGTTAAAATTCATTTCGAGGATCGGAAAAACTAAATTGCTGAAAATCTAGTCGGATGTGGTCCTTTTTCATATACCGCTCAAAAAAAATCACTCGAAAACAGTCGCACAAATAAAAAAACCGCATATAAAAAGTCGCACAAAACAGGTTTGACTGTAGAAATTGCATTATAAAGATGTCAATTAAAATACACTTAAGTCACTTTTTACGCGAGGGAAATGTGACGCGTAAAACAACGAGTAGATTTCGAAATCCAGTTGAAAGACACGCACGTGTAAAAAGCCGCTTTGGTGCATAAAACAAATATCTACCACTCATGAATGATATAACACCTCCGTGTTCAAACCTTACCAGTTTATCACAGTGAAACACAGTGCAACAAACAGCGAGCACGCTTACAGTTTAAGTTAGCGACATCGAAAGTTTTTTTTTTTTTTAAGGGGGGGGAATGTTTGTATATATATATATATATATATATATATATATATATATATATATATATATATATATATATATATATATATATATATATATATATATATATATATATATATATATATATATATATATATATATATATATATATATATATATATATATATATATATATATATATATATATATATATATATATATATATATATATATATATATATATTTGTACGCTTTTTTATATTATTGAATGTTATTAGCTTTCGCAGTTAAGTTAATGTAATTGTAGGAAAATTATTGAGCCTACTTGTCAAGGAAAAAAAAGGAATAAAACAAAACTTAAAATAAACTTAAAACTATCTTACTGACTATAAAGTGAGCTAATCGTTGCAATTGAGGATTGCAACGATTTTTGTCGGAATTTGTTGATAATTTGGCTTGACATATTTTCTAATGTTTCTACATTAGTGAGCCTATGTAGCTCGTTCGTGCTAAACCAGGGGGGACGCTTCAAAATCATTTTCAAAGTTTATTCTGAATCTTTTGAAGTGTCTTCTTCCTTGTTGCACAACAACTTGTCCAGATGGGAACTGCATATAACATTACTGGCCTAAAAATTTGTTTGTAAATTAACAGTTTATTCTTGAGACAAAGTCTACAATTCCTGTTGATAAGAGGATATAAACATTTGATATACTTATTGCACTTTGACTGGATATTTTCAATGTGCTCCTTGAAAGTAAGATTCTTATCATAAATTAGCCCTAAGTATTTAACTTGATCAGACCAATTTAAGACCACACCGTTCATCTTAATAACGTGGTTATGGTTGGGTTTGAGAAATGAAACTCTTGGCTTATGAGGAAAAACAATTAACTGTGTTTTAGAAGCATTAGGGGAAATCTTTCATTTCTGCAAGTATGAAGAAAATATATCTAAACTTTTTTGTAGCCGACTGCATATAACACGAAGGCTTTTACCTTTTGCGGAAATGCTTGTATCGTCACAAAACAGAGATTTCTCACAACCTAGTGGTAAATTAGAAAGATCAGAAGTAAAAATGTTATATAAGATTGGGCCCAAGATACTCCCCTGAGGCACACCAGCTCTAACAGGCAATCTATTAGATTTACCATTTAGATAGTTAACCTGAAGAGTGCGGTCAGTTAAATAACTTTGTATCATTTTTGTAAGGTAAAGCGGAAAACTGAAATTTGACATTTTAGCTATTAAACCTTTATGCCAAACACTGTCGAATGCCTTTTCTATATCTAGTAGAGCTGCTCCAGTTGAAAAGCCTTCCGATTTATTAGTTCGAATTATATTTGTTACTCTAAGTAACTGATGAGTAGTGGAATGCCCATGGCGAAAACCAAACTGCTCATTTGCAAAAATTGAGTTCTCATTAATATGTGTTATCATTCTATTGAGTATTATTCTTTCAAAAAGTTTGCTAATAGAGGAAAGTAAACTAATTGGTCGATAACTTGATGCCTCAGCTGGATTCTTCTCGGGTTTTAAAATTGGAGTGACTCTGGCATTTTTCCAATTCGTAGGAAAATGTGCTAGTGCGAAGCATCTGTTAAAAATTTTTACCAAGAAATTTAAAGAGTTTTTGGGAAGTCTTTTAATAAGGATATAGAAAATCCCATCATCTCCTGGTGCTTTCATGTTTTTGAATTTTTTGAGAATAGTTCGCACCTCATTCAAGTTTGTTTCCAATACCTCTTCAGAAAGAAATTCTTGGGTGGTGATCTGATCATACTTTTGGTTTACTTCATTTTCAATAGGACTTACTACGTTCAAATTCGAGTTATGAACGCTCTCAAACTGCTGAGCAAGTTTTTGAGATTTTTGTTCATTCGTTAGAAAAATGCAATCACCATCTTTAAGGACTGGAATGGGCTTCGAAGGTTTCTTAAGAACCTTCGAAAGCTTCCAGAAAGGTTTTGAATAAGGTTTTAGTTGTTCAACTTCTCTCATGGAATTCTCATTTCGCAAGAGAGTGAATCTATGTTTAATTTCCTTTTGTAATTCTTGAAAAATAATTTTCAAAGCAGGATCACGAGATCTTTGGTATTGACGTCTCCGTATGTTCTTCAAACGTATAAGAAGTTGAAGCTCACTGTCAATAATTGGTGCATTAAATTTCACTCGAGCCTTAGGAACTGATAAATTCCGGGCATTGAGTATTAAGCTGCTAAAATTATCTAATGCTCTGTCAATGTCAGCACTATTTTGTAAAATAATATCATCATTCAAATTTTCTTCGATCGTAGAACGATATCTATCCCAATTAGTCTTGTGATAATTTAACACAGATCTAGTGGGATTTAAAATAGTTTCATGGGAAATAGTAAATGTTATGGGAAGATGATCAGAATCAAAGTCAGCATGAGTTAATAAATCACTGCATGAATGACTTTGATTTGTTAGTACCAAATCAATTGTAGATGGATTCCTAATAGAAGAATAACATGTAGGACCATTTGGAAATAAATCTGAATAAAATCCAGCCGAGCAATCATTAAACAATATTTTTCCATTGGAATTGCTTTGAGCATTATTCCAAGATCGATGTTTCGCATTAAAATCACCGATGATTAAAAATTTAGATTTATTTCTTGTGATTTTTGCAAATCTCCCTTGAAATAATTTTTTCGCTCACCAGTGCATTGAAAAGGCAAATACACTGCGACTATAAATAGAATGCCAATACTTGTTTCAATTTCAATTCCCAAACTCTCGATAACTTTGGTTTCAAGATGGGGTAAAACACGATGTTTTTTTCGACGGTGGATAACTATTGCAACTCCACCACCGGCAACATCAATTCTATCAAACCTATGAACTATAAAAATTGGGTTCTTTTTTAGTTTAATATTTGGCTTCAAAAGCGTTTCAGTCACAACTGCAATATGCACATCGTGGACTGTTAAAAAATTGAAAAATTCATCTTCTTTCGCTTTTAAAGAGCGAGCATTCCAATTTAGAAAATTTACAGCATTATTTAAAATTATTGCTGAATTTCAATTTCATAACAATATTAGTTGTAAATTTTATACCTTCTTGAACAGCCTCGTACATCGAGTTACAGTTCAACAAAACGGACATTAGCTGCAGCATGGATTGTTGTAGGTATTCAATCTTTTCTGGAGTTGGACTACCTAAATCAATACTGGCTGACTTTTCAGCACCAAACACGAATGGTTTGTTACTGTTTGAATTTGAAATATTACCTGTAAGGACACTGGCATATGAACAGCCTGGTTTTGCCTGAACAGGATTTTTTGTCTGAAATTTGTTATCTGAATTTAAATTATTACCTACAGACACACCTGCTAATAAAAGTGCTGGTGATGCCTGAACAGTATTGAAAGTCTTTTGTATACCCACATTGACAACAGGTTGCTTAGAATTTCTACGTTGTCTGGAAGCAATAATTTTTGACCTTACAGGACAATTTAAGAAATTAGATTTGTGATTTCCCCCACAATTTACACATTTGAAACTATTAGTGGTCTCTTTCACGGGGCAGATATCTTTCGTGTGACCAGTGTCACCACAAATCATACATTTTGCTGCCATATGGCAGTTTCGAGTTCCATGACCATAGGCTTGACAATTCCGACATTGAGTAAGATTATGGATTTCTCCATGTCTCTTGAAATTCTCCCACTTTATTCGCACGTTAAATAAAACACGTGCTTTTTCCAAACATTTCAAATTATTTACTTTGGTACGATCAAAATGTACTAAGTAATTTTCCTGGTGTATTCCAGTTTGATTAATTTTGGCATTTGCCTTTCGTTTCATCAAAATTACTTGGTTGGGAGCAAAACCAAGTGATTCTGACAAACATTCTTTAATTTCCTCAATAATTTGGTCATTTGAAAGACCTTTTAAAACAGCCTTAAACGGTCTCTCGTTTTTGGCATCAAAAGAATAAAATTTATACATCTTTTCAGTCAAATACTGTAAAAGATGTTTATGGCCATCAAGAGATTCGGCCAAAATACGAATTTCGCCTTGGCGGCCAATTTGAAAATTAACTTTCACATTCGACAGAAACGATGAAAACTCTGATCGAAATGCTTTAAAATTTGCTACAAATACCACAATAGGTGGAACTTTAACCTTCTTCATAACGGCTTTATGCTCAGTATGAGAAGTTTGAATTTCTGATCCCCAACGAAAGAAAGAATATCATACCTGTTAAGGGCCATCCACATACCACGTGGACAGCTTTGTGGGGGGGGGGGTTGGTTAATGTCCACGGTCCATACATTTTTTTTAGAATTTATATGGGTAGTTGTCCACGGGGGGGAGGGGGGGGGGCCGTATCGTTAAAATTCTGTCCACGTGGTATGTGGATGGCCCCTTAGTCGAAATTTCAGTGTCGCTTGGAGGAGATGCCTCACGTTTCCTTGAGGCCGCATCAAAGCGAGCTTTTTTATTTTTTCCAGGCATAACTTGAAAACTTCACTACACTTTCACTTCACTATAGAATTTAATTAGAAATATCTCAAACCAAATTTACTCACTAAACACTCGTTAACGTTAAAAACAAAATTATTACTTTGCATTTCAACAGGTAGTCTTTCAAGAAGATTGCCTGTTGAAAGCGAAAAACAAAATTTCAATATCTCTCGGTAGTCTAAGACTTAGCCTCGAGCTGTTGGTAAAATGCGACCGTACTGTAGGACAGTTCAAGTCGATCTGACATCGAAACAGTAATTGATCCGAAAACCCCGTTGCAGCAGCCACCTGGTAAGCAACAGGTAAGTTTATTGCCATCGTCAGAAGCGCCAATTAAAAATATTGCTCATCGCTATCACAAAATCTGGTGCACTTCTTCATTTCACACAAATGGCAAACAAGTGATCGATCAATTCGATTGACATCCAATAACGATCGCTGGCTGTGTAACCGAGTGGCTTCGCCACTCTTATATTTTATTTATTTCATAATAAAAGCAGATCAAAGGCGCATCACATTCCGGTATTGGGTAGATCCTGAACATGTTTTCGCGAACGTTTTTTCTTTATACGAGAATAAAGAAAACCGAAGCTTGAAAATAGCTTGAACACATTTTTTAGCAATTTACGTTGGCTTCTGCAATGAAAAAGTAGTTTGTCATCTTCGGCCACCACCTACACTAAAAATTGCATGCGCCATCGTCGCACGAAGTACACAAGTGTCAAGTTCACGCGACATGCAAAATAACTGTAACATCACACAAAAACCAAACAACAACACAGCGATAGCGCTTCTGTAACCGACCTTGCAACTTAATCCGAAAGCCATTGGACCATTTTGGGGAAGGGGGACTGACGGTTCATCATCTTCCACCGCGGCGCAGATGGTGTAGACTTTTACTGATGACTAGACATTTTTCACTTTTTGGCACCTTCCCCAGTGCGCTATTGAATGGCTGCCCATTCATTTACCATAATGTAATAAGCACGTGCCTAGCTCTATTCTTCCAAAACAACGCGGGAAGAAAAATAACGGAAACTGAACTGACACTCGAAACCCATTCATGCGAGATTGTTTGTATTGGCGGTTACATGTACGTCGAAGACGATATTCATATAGGTACCTATGTATACTTTAGAAAGACTGTTCGGCGAAACGATAGGCGAGAACATCTAATATTTACATGTTTTTCGATTGTCATTTATTACACTGTTCTCTAAAAAGACAAGGTTCATAGCGCTTCGAACTCAACTAGATATTGGTTTATCGTCTCCACGCCGGCATGATAAATTATGAAGCGGTTCTACACAAAAAGTACACATTTGCTAAGACGTTGAAAACAAGGCGCTTTTCGTCGTGCTTTGGCGCCAGTGAAACCTGCGAAATCGCCTTTGTTTAGGCAATGTTACTCTACAGCGCACATTTTTAGTGATCGATTGTTTTTTCTTTTGAAGCATAAATATATCAAGCACTCACCTCGCGTTGGATCTCTTGGAATCAGTCGAATCTTCATCGGCAAGGTCAACATGGCGTTTTGGACGTTTTTCTCGATATCCTCCGGATGAGCGTGACCTTGACCTGGAATGATGACGTCGCTTTGATCGAGGCATCTGAAAATGTGGGAGAAAAAACGACAAATGAGTCCTATAATACATTACATACAATCAAACAGTTCTTGCGGCAGTAATAAAGGTTGTTAAATCTAGTTGGATTGCATCTTCATCTACTTTTAATAGGTTTTTGAAGAGAAAAAGAAATTACGGTGAAACGGGATTGTGGTCTTTTCCTATACAATTTGAGGTTAGAGTTCTTTTTACTTTTGTAGTTTGAGCGTAAAAAATTCGGCTTTCACTAAATAAACAGCACTCAAATTGCTACTTCAGGCATGCAACAGTTGTGAAAACAACTGATCAAAGTTTCATGTACGTAGTCTTCATAAATCAAGTAAAAAATAGATTGCAAAATTCGAGTTGATCGCGACCACGTCCCGTTTCACCTTAAACAAGGCAAGATTGTACTTTCCCAATAAGCAAACCATTAGCCGTCCCGGTTCTGAATGTGAATTGGGTTTTCTAGCATGTTTGAAGATGTACGGTAAACAGGGCAGGAAACTACTACCTACAGCATTGTATTTCAAAAACCCCTAGCTGGCCTCGCAGTAGCAAGCTCAAATCTTGGTTGCGCGATCCCCGCAATTATCCTGTGCACTAAGGGCATCTTCAGCGGTGGTCTATTTTTGAAACAACTTTATACTAGATTTACACCAGCGAAACCTGAATAAAACCAGCTAATATAGACCAACTTTTCGTTCTCCGCACCGGTGTTGTATATTTGTTGTTTTAAACCGCTGAAATCTGTCACACTGACAACAATTCATTACCCCATGCTATCAGTTAATGAGACTTGTTATAATAAAAAACACTCAATATTTAACAAACGGAAATTCGATAATTTTTACGCACATTGAACGATTACTTTGGCAAGACACTTTATATCCACAAGACTTTATGGATTTGACGGTTTGACCCGAGCATCAGTGACATTTCTCAGGATGGATTGGTATGATCGAAAAATTTCTGCTACAAGTAGGGCTTCGGAGGATAGCGAAAAATATTTGATCGCGTAGATGTTCATCTTCCGTTTTCGTCTCATCAATCCTTCAAAATCTTGCAGTTCTTCAAACTTGGGTTGGGTTTTGAGGATATTGGGTGGTATTGCGCAGCTCGATTCGAACGATTTTCGCTATTTTCGAGTAGGTCACATACTGCCAGTTATGCTTCAAGCTTAAAAGGAGCAGACATTGTCATTTGTCCTGCGGCTCATCTAACCCGCAAAGTCAACAAATACGAAAAACGAAACATAACGCCCCCCAGCGATCATTTGGTTTTGTTCGAGTTGCTCGAAACAAAATGCTCAATGTCACCCCAGCATTTTGAACGTTTTCAGTTCAGTGTCTTCGAGGAACATTTTTCTGGCCTCTTAAGTTCTCCTTTAGTCCCAATACAATTAAGGCGAATAGCCAACATATTTGTCATCCTGGTGGTTGCAAACCAAGTAGTTGAGCCTACGGTTATGGTCTTCCAGAATTCCCCCTTTTGCTGCTCGGTTTCCTTGAAGCCAAAAACGACAAACCTGTACATTTTCTTCTTCAGAAAAGCCAAAAAAATGAATTGTGAATTGTCATAAAAAATCTTTGTTTTGTTTATTCCCCAACACTAGCAAAACGCTTATATGGAAATAGCTAAAAATGAGGTATTCAATTATTATTATTATTATTATTATTATTATTATTATTATTATTATTATAATTATTATTAATATGACATTTTACCCACCTATTGGCAGCGTACAAAGGGTTTTAGAACGATCTATTTCTTGTTCCAAAAAGTGACAATAATAGACCAAAACGTATACCAGTTTCAATTTTTGAAGTAGAATACTTCTCTCAGGAAGTTCGGCTACATAGGGATGTGAAATGAAAATCTAAAACCAAAAAAAGTGAAAAATATGTCCAATTTCAAATGCTAATAAATCGGTTAGAATTCGATGGATTTCCTTCGTTCTTGTAGCAATAGATTGGAAAATTTTCTAAGATTCTTCCCAAATGAAGATAATTGTAATTTTGTTATTCGCACTATTGTACTATTGAAAATAGTCAAGCCTTGTCAAAACGAAAAATTCGACCTCTGATTGGTCGTTATATGATTGCTTCCCAAGCACGGTCGACAGAATTATATACCTTGCAATTGAAAACATGCTATTTGGCCTATATTAGAGCTTGTTTCAGCCGGAGCCGCTCATAATAGTTCTAGACAGCGACAACAGCAGTCGTTCTTCCTTAGCAGCAGCACTAGCCCTGTGGTTGGTCACCACGTCTCAGGAGCAGTTGATTCCCCCACTGTTGAGGCAGCTCAAAGGTTGTGATCAGCAACCGATTTTGAACCGCAATGTAGCCGAACTTCCTGAGAGAAGTATTCTACTTCAAAATCACAACAAAAACTGCATAAAAAGCAATTTAACTCTATTTCCAAACAAAATCTTGACCGTGTGTCAGGAATTCGATAAATATGAGCTTCTTTTTGACGTAGAATTCGTGTTACTTCAATAGGGTGCCATTCCGAAAAATCGAAAATAGAGTGAAACGGCAAAATGGAAGATTTCAAATGCTTACAGTTTTGTTACAAATGAACGGATTTTAGTCATTGATATCTCGTTGGATAGAGAGCAAATTTCTCTAGTTTATAAAAACATTCCATTTTCGAATTTTGGAACAGTTTTTCGTTCCATTTTTGAAACAGTATGGTTTTTGCTGCAACATTCGCTCGCTCATTAGATTGCAGCATTCCGTAGTGGACGACGCTATTTAAACTATTCAATTGTTTTTGAGCACATCAAAACTACTTAATTTAAGCAGTTATTAATTTCTGCCACTCGCCAGAACGTTGATAATAGTAATACAAACTTTGAAATCTCGCTTCTTTCTCAGTGTTCAGTTTTGTTCGTGTTTTAATTTCTCCATCATTTCCGGCTATCTGTAATTCTAATTGCATCAATCTAGCTGTTCAACTTGCGTTACACACTTAACGATTCAATGACAACAACGAACAAATTTAAAACATAATTCAAACTAGCTCGATAGTTATAATATGATCACCTTGAGTTAAAAACAGATTTAGCGTCACATTTTATGTCGTTTTCGTTTTCGCGATGTAGCTACACTTTTTCCGGACTATACTTTGCAGCTTCAAATAAAACATTTCCAGTGTCGTTGCATTGGTATGCGTAATAATGGGATAGCAGTCAATTCGTTTTGTTTTGGTCATTATCGCATTCGTCATTTTGTCTTCATTCCATTTCATATGCCCATCTCGCAAATGTGCTGAAAAAATTTACCTGACACTTTACCACGTGGAACGAGAACCAAAACAAACCAGTTTTGACACATACGTGTGAATGTGTTGGTAACTTCCTACAGTACACTCTGCTTTTTTCGGGTGTCGTCAGGGACAGAAAAAGTGTAGTCAGAGACAGAAAAAGGGTAGTCCGAAAAGTCAAATAAAACATTTACGGTGTCAAAAGTGTCGTTTGAATGTAGCTACACCGCGAAAACGAAAACGACATTAATCGCTTGAAATAAATGTAGAACTTCACATTTCACGTATTTGTGGCCTTGAGAAAGGCCAATTGTTATCTGTACTTGGCAGGACGAACGAAACAATTCAGTTTGAGCTAGTGTATTTCATAACAGCTTTAGCTTTGGACCCAGCATAACGTTTGCGGTAAAAAATGGACAAAAATTGCCGATTTTTCATGGGTTTACCTTTAATCGCACTGGCGAAACTACTCATGCATCATCAATCATAGTAACCCATAAGTTAGCAAAAAAAAATTGAAAGCTCTATCAGTCAAACTCTAACTTTGATGGCAAAAAAGTGAAGCTACTCCGTTCAGAAGTGTGCGCGTTCAAAGAACGGTACCCCGCCACGTCAAAAACAACATCTTTACACTATTGGACAACGAACAGAGCGTCGAAAAAAAAGCCCGGTTCCAGACGGCCAACGACCCTGATCGACAAGAAGCTTCAAAGTGGCTAATTCGCTGCGTGCACTTGGCAGGGAGGTTGGTGCATGCGGTAAAACAGTGAAAAAGTATCTGGAGAACATGGACAGACATGTCAGGAAGCGGCAGTCCCGTCCACTTATCGCGTGAGTCCTCTCCGTCGATATTTTAGACAATTGCACGGGTTTATTTCATCATATCATCATTCATTCGTTCACTAACTTTCGGGCGACTTGGATGTTTATTTGAAAATCGGTTCTATTTCACATTTATTCTTCGAGTTTCTCGTGATTATGTTACTACCACGTGGGTGCTAAACGTAGAAGAAAACGCACAGCCAACTCTAATGCTGCCAAAGTCACGGCAAGTACCAGTAAATTATGCGGGTTTGTACAGGAGCACAATCGATGTGTGAATGGGATGCTGGAACTGGCGGGGAACGCTACTAGAGATATTAAAACGAGAATCATCCTGCGTGTGGCAATTCGCAATGACGAGAAACTGAATTGAACATGATTGAACTGATTTGAACAAATAATGATAGACTTTATGACTCATTAATGAAACATTCTGAACAAAGCATTTGTTAATAACAACCCAACGAACAATTACGTTTGGGAGCATGCATAAATGACGTACCTTTTTTTTGGTTTCTTTGATTCCCCCCTCCCCCAGCATTTCGTCTCAAACTGCAAACCTCCTCCTCCCCCCTCGGATGCTACGTCATTTATGAATGTTCCCTTATATTGAGCTGTAGTTCAACCCATACCCGTTTAATAGCAGCTTCACGAGCTATAAGTCAACAAAATTGTAGGTTTAATTTGTGATTGGCCACTCAAACTAATATACTTATATTTGAACCCCCCCTTCATCAACAAAATTGTTTGTCGGGAAGTGTGCGTATTCTACGTCAGTTATGCGGTCGTTTTTTGGATACAACCTCCTACTATTGTAAGAAGCGTACAATACATACTTGTGAAATCGTCTTGAAAATTCTAAAATAGGGTAAAAGACCTATTTCCGGCCTATTAGGTGGCCGTCATAAACATTTTTCTGAATTATCGATCGAAAACAATGAAGCTACTTGAATGTTGCTCATTGTTTTGAATGTTAAGCTTTTTTAAATAGCCTGGTGCTTTTGGGTACGTACAAACGCTTTCAAATGCGAAAAATAGTAATGCAAACAAGTGAGCGTTTGGCGGGCAATTTCGGCCTAAAGATCATATTTCTAGCTCACATAGAACTCTATTTTCGGCGTACGTCTGATTGTTTATTTGCCTACATACGTGTATGTAGAACCGCAACATTTTCAGCACGACTGTTTGAGCACTAGACATAAGACAACGCATAGTTGTCTTATGCAAACAGGAAGCCCGACGGATCATGACAATTATGCCTATAACGACTGTTCACTTTTTTTCACACACGAATTTCTTTATTCCACTGTGTTCGGGCAAATTTGCCGAATAATAAAGAAACGACATCACAATTTACGACGCAAGTGAGAAAGAGATGCCAGATAATTGTTTACGAACTAAGCACGTGCGGTGAAGGGGTGAGCTGACAAATTTTACAGTGCGCTCCGGGCGGCAGGCCATGTCAAAACTGGGTCAATATTGAGAGAATAAAGAAGGGTTTTGACAGCAATCAGGTAGCTTCCAGGTCAAAACGAGGTGAGCTGGTGGATTGGGGAATTGGGCAATGGGAAATTGTGAGTAAACACGTGCTGTAGAGAAAAACGGTCGAAATTTGAGGCAGCGACCTCTATACTTCAAACTTGAAACACGATATCGATCATAGGTAATATACGATATGGATCATAGGAATCTTCTGCTAGTTTACAAAGCCTCAAAATTAAAAACGAAAAATGTTTTATTTTGAAGCATAAAAGTTGTTCGGTAAAAATTGATTTAAACGAATTTTGAGTTTAGATCAGTACTTGGGCGACGTTGATTCTGATTCTAGGATAGTTTTAACATGATTTAAGCTAATAAAAAAATTGACAACAAAATTTTTTTTGGTGGATATTACCCCTTGAAGGGTGAGTGTTGAATAATTTCACGCAATGTGCTTAAGGGGTTATATACCTTTTTGGTCGAGAAAAATGAGGGAAGTTTGAATTCATTTTTTAATTGCATAGCACCATTTTCATTGCATCAAAGTGATATTTTTCTGAAAGTGCAGTTTATCAACAACAAAAAAATATGTTTGATTTTGAGGTATACCAATTATTACTGGAGTAATGGCCATTTCCCCGAAACGATATTTTTTTTGCAGAGCTGCGGTGATCCTGATAGAGACTCAGCGGGTCAACCTAAATCAAAAAACTCATATTATTTCATTAGTTTAGAAGTGTGCCGGGTCCTTGAACGATCGCTTTCATGAGTATTTTGTTTTTAGTGCAAACGAGAACGTTTTTCCAAAAAAATGGACGTTTTTAGCGCCAAAAATTGCATTAAAGATTTTTTTGCGGCAAAATGTAGCTGTATGTTTCAAAAAGCGATCGTTCAAGGACCGGTGAATTTAATAACGAAAATTAAAAAAAAAAGATGAAGGAATTCGGTTCAGTAGTTTTCCCGCAATCAGGATCACGGCAGTCATTTTTCGAAAAATACTATTCCGAGATAATCGCGTGTAAAGTTTCAAGTTTAGCTTATGCGGCCGTGGCGAGGCGCGCTGCAAATCGCTCTAACTTTCTTCCTATTGCTCAGATCTCTATGAAAATTTGTGAAAATGTTCTCAAGATGTTATACTTGAAGATAATGCAATAAAATTTTTCTCGGTTTTTTGAAAACTAAAAAGGTATATAACCCCTTAAGCCCGAAATAAGATTCACGGTTAAGTTTCTGGCAATATGTTTTCATTTTTTAATTGTTCAGTAATGAAATGTGTTACATAACCTATTTCTCCATAAATATTCTTCAAAAGTCTTGTAGCTTCCGTCTACAAATAAATATGGGGTTACCGCTAGTAAAATAACAATATACCAGTGAAGTTTTCAACCTATGGTTCTTGGTGATGCTCCGTATGCGATAGCTTCTAATTTTCCGGCCTAGCAGGATGCTGCATAAAAATAGTGAGCAACGTGATCTTGATTAAAAAAACTTGCGAAAACCAATTACATGTTTTTTTTTTTCGGAAGAAAACTATTAAAACTTGTAGCCATCAAACTAAAGAAAGCTGTTGCGTTTGTTTTTGGCGATAAATAATTTGTGCAGGTGAATGTGGCTGAAAATGCTGGGAATAGACCGAAAATACCAGTACGCCGAAATTACCCTCCCCTACCCTATGTAAAAAAATGTTCTGCCATAAAAAATTTAAATTTTAAGTTTTTAAATGCCATCAATTTTCAAAAAAAAAAACACAATTCTTGAAAAAAAAAAATTTGAAATTTTATTTCTTCCAAATCTAGGAATTA
Source organism: Wyeomyia smithii (assembly GCF_029784165.1). Classification (NCBI taxonomy): domain Eukaryota; kingdom Metazoa; phylum Arthropoda; class Insecta; order Diptera; family Culicidae; genus Wyeomyia; species Wyeomyia smithii. The sequence goes on along the minus strand of NC_073694.1, from coordinate 72,556,293 downwards.
TTTTCCTACAACTCGTCCATAGGCAACATTAGAAAAAGTATTTGAGATACAAGTTTTTAATTATTTCATCCATTAGAACCAACACGCTTTTTTTAATTATATTATGCTAAGGTTTGAGAAATCTTTAACAAATAGCTCTTCAAGGTGGCGTCTTTTTTTAACAAAACACAGTAGTCAAAAAGTCGACGCAAAATAAAAAAAACCTATTCATTTTCTACGAAACACTTAATGTGGAGATTTTTTTCTTCTTCATCTAATCAAGTGGAGAATGTTGAAAATAACAGCGTTTTGATTATTTATATTATTAGCAAAGTTTCAGCAGATATTGACCTAGTTTCCGCACATAACAGACGAACAGTTTCTAAAAATATTTGATATATACTCTCTTTCAAATATGTCAGCACACCGATGTTTTGAGCAATCAAAATTTCGTCCATTTGATTCAAAACTGAGCAATCCTTGTTCACGTTAAAAGGGGATAAGATATGCAAGTGAAGAACGTTAAAACATTTTCTTTAAAAATCTGACAAAATATGTTACGGAACAGTAAACTATGTCTATCCGCCTGAGCAAGCTAGATTTTTTTTACCGCAAATCTGGCTGCTAAGCCGCTGTCGAATTTGGCTGAAACCAACAACCAGCTTCTCCATAACCGGCAGAATCATGTCAGTTAGATCATCATGCAAAAAATCTGTATAAAAATTTGCATATGTACTGGACATATCCCTCTATAGAAAAAAAGGCAGTATCCTTTTCATTTTTCAACTATATCAAGAAGTTTAATACGCAACCTTATGAAAACCGAAAAAACTCGGTTTATTTCTGTATTATTTCCAGAAAATCTGTAATCTGTATATACAGATATCTGTATAAATAATACGCATAAAATCTGTATAAATACAGATAAATCTGTATATGTGGCATCACTGTACCTGAGTACCCCGATACACAAAGTAAATCGATTAATCTGCAGGGTAGTTTACTTCATAATCCTTGGAAGAAATCGTTTAGAGACATGCTTTTCTAATAACACGATAAAATATATGTTCTACACGGAGAATACGACTGTGCACCGCTTTGATCATTACTAAATAAAGAATTTCAAAACAATTTATAGCATTGTCTCCAGTATTCATATTTGAAGTCATTTTCTTGGAATAGCGTTTTCTACTCTCGAGCGTTACATTATCTATTTTTAGAATTTTCTGTATCATGAATGAACTATAATGCTCATACTAAGAATGTTTGCAGCAGTGACTACAGTATTTATCGATCGAATCATATAAAATAATATTAAGAATCAATGAATAAAAGCTGCTATCATACTGACACACCAATAAGTGCTAGAATATCGAAGAAGGGAAGGGCGAAAAAGGAAAAAAGTGAGTTATAACTGAAGTGATAAGTAACCCTCTTCCCGCGGAGAGAAATCAATTTTCACTTCAGCAAATGACTTTCGAACTCCTATTACTAATCAACTATATGCACAATTGACAAAAACAGTTGAACAATAAAAAACAATAACTCTTAGTCCTGATTTTTGCAAGTTTGTCCTTAACAATTTTTTGAGAGTATTATGAAAAAATAAGTCTTTCCTGTGTTTCAAGAAACTTTTTCTAGACATCACAAGATTTGAGCTAAGTCTCTCAGGAAGTTCGGCATCACTAAATCCAAAACGAGCAAAGTGAAAAATATGTCCAATTTCAAATGTTAATAAGTCAATCAGTTTTCAATGGATTTCATTCGTTCTTGCAGCAATCGATTGGAAAATCATCTATACATCCACCCAAAAATTGTAATAGAACTAATTGTGCCATTGAAAATTGTCAAGACTTGTTAAAACAAGGAATTTGACTTCTGATGTGTCGCTTAGACCTTACTTTTCCAAGCACGGTCGAGAGAATTATAGACCTTAATAAATCGGGGATGTACTAGTAGGCCTATATAAGAGTCTGCTTCTGCTTGAACAAGGCATATTAGTTCTAGATAGCGACTAGGCCGGTCCTCAGAGGCAGTGGCGGATAACAACAGTGGTAACAGCAGCAGGTATCAACAGCGATAGTATTAGCACCAGCTGTGGTAGGTGCAGTGGCACTTACTCAATCAAAAACTTGCCTTCGTGTGGCAGGGTCAGCTGGTGCAGCGGCTTTTACTCTACTAAAAACAGTCTTTGTGCGGTAGCGGACAGTAGTAGGTACATCAGCCGGCACTTCCGTCAATGAAAACTTACAACACACTAACATTCTGGAATGCAGGTGTTCAAAACACCTGTGTTAGTGTGTGCACAACATTATATTAAATTGAACAACAATTGTCGTTATATGGACGACAAATGAATGATTGAAGATTTAATATTTTCTAGTTTTGTGCTATAACCAAAATTTAACATTTGCACAAAATTTTAAAATTTAATATAAGTAATACAGTCAGATTTTTCCGCGGTTTTAAGCGAATTTTCGAATTGCCGCGGTTTTTCGAATTAACGAGAGTGGGGACCCAGAAACGTCTAACTGTTTATAGAGTATAAGAATTATTTAGTCAAAAACAAAAAAAAAACCTCCGCCCTCAGAAGGATCCGGAATAACCGTAAAAGAGGGCAATTCAAACACTGGTTGTAGAGCGTCTCGAGTTTTTCTAAATCCTTTCTTGGTAGTTTACTTTACGCGGATTTTTGAATTAACACGATTTTTAAGACGTTTTTTGGGAGTACATATCCTCCGCGTAAAAAAAACTTTACTGCATAATTTTTTTTTTTAAAATACTTGTTTTTCATTTGAACAACTTTTGAAATTTTAAAGGTTATTAAAGTAATCGCGTACATACAAAAAAAATCAAACATATCTTTCAAGTGTTTTTGCACTTGACTCGGCTTATCAGGCCACACTTCAAAATAAAATGGATTAGCATTGATTTTAAAATACTGTTTTGCATTAACACTAGTGGTTTTATCTAAAGAATTCAAACTGTTTTGATGTCAAAAAAAGTAAAACGCGTCAATGAGAACAAAAATCTGCTGATAAATTGAGTCGTATGCTTTTGTAGTTCATATTATAATATTTTAATATAAAATATATCATAAATAATGTTAGCTTCATTGAGAAGCCATCCATATAAAACACATTATTGGATACAGGCAAAATTATTAGCCATTATTTCATTGTACTTCATATTGATTTTCTTCGAACGATTTGTAATTCACATTAGAAAAATTGACAAGTAGTGCAAATTCACCAACAAATAATTTATATCAACGTGGTAATTTTTCACCATGTAATGTTTAATTATTTATACATTTTGTAAAAAACATGAAATTCATTGCTTAGTGAAAAACATGGTGGGATAAGTCCTAAAAATGAGATACTCTCGCAGCTAGAAGCGAAAGTTTTTGGATAAAATCGATCCAATTGATGAAATTGGCTGCTTTTTTGTTTACTGTTATTTGCGTACCACCCCCCAAACGCACAAACTTGAATCGCTGCATAAGTATTGGCTAATGCCAGTTACTGGATGCAGAGCCAACTACAGCTCAATGATTAAAATAGACCGCACAGACCTTTCTACTAACCAAGAACGAAAGAATATGGTCACAAATGGCAAAGAACAACGTCAACTAGGGTCTCCTATTGCCCGCTACTACACAAGCTGAACAGTGAGGGGCGCCATATTGAAACGCATCTTTCGCAATTTACTTTTGGTAGGTCGAGCTGTAAAATGGTGCCAGACTGTTCCGGCCGTATCTAGTTCACAAATGCACGTTTCCTTAGGACACTCACCTCGATTGCTGGCCGATGCACAAATTTCCACAAATAATCACCTAAGATACTAGTTACGCGTTCCCAAGTTTTCGTTGCCGATCCCGTAAAACGTATCAACATCGATCCCTTAGCTGCCGTCAGTCTGCACTAGCGACGATGGCTGTTTTTCCTTCTGCGCTGCTGCTACTGGCTGACGGCTCGACAATCGCCGTTCGCTTCTTTTTCTACTTTTGACGTATAAATCTGGAAGTGACAACAGTAGAGGCACGGTTCCCAGTGCGATCCGAGAAAATCACACAACCACATGTAAATAACAAGAAATAAAACTTCGACAGCTGTCACACGCTGTTCCAGATAGAAAAAGCGCCGAGTAAAAAACAGAAAAACATTTAGCAGAGTCACACACACCACAACAAATCTTCGTTATCAACAGCTTGAGGCAAGAAAAACGAATACCGGTGAGGTGAAGAGCAGATTTTTCTTCGGTGCACCACACGAATTAACTTTCACTTTTTCACTTCTAATTACTGGAATACAATACGATAACGCTATTCCATTAGAATCCAATCACAAAGCAAGACCAGAATGCAGAATAAACCTTTCTAAAGAAAACTAGAACTATTTTACGAACTTTTCCGTAGCAGATCCTTCGAAAACTTTGTACTTTTTGTCTCGCCTACCTGTTCTGAGATTGAATACGAACACGAACGCAAAACAGCGGTCGTGTTTTCGATCAAAACGAACAGGATGTGCTGCGATGTTTTATGTAAGTCGAGCAGTACCTCGTGGCGTATTTAATTATTTCGTTTGCTTGGCATGTACCACACTGTACAGCCTTTTCAACCAGAAATTATTCGCGACTATACGAAGTTGAAAAAGATTTTAAAGGCTGTTCGCACCCCAAGTATGATGACAGTTCTACAAGGTATGCTACATTTTTGTCTATCCACGCACACAAACAAATCTCGTTATGAAAAATTTCGCGTTTTGTATGGAATTCCGAACATTTTTGGAAATTTCTCGTTTTATGTTGTTTTATATCTGATTTTTTTTAGTTGGAGAGTGAATCTCCAGTTGAAACACACTAGAAATTGATAATAATTTAGATTTAGTGTGAATAGTTGCGACAATATGTCGCAATAAAATATATAAAAATGCTATATTTCTAATAGTTGGAGCATAATCTTAGTCTTTGTCATAGCTCATGACTTTTGTTACTGTATGAAACATAAGCGACTCCATTTAGAAGCGCTATTAGAGTACAAGAAAAAAACGAAAAGTGCAAAAAGGTTACCGGCAAATTAATGAAAAACAGCATATTTTACCTAGACCGCAGCATGTTTATGTATTCCCTACAAATAAAACATGTTTCAACATCATTTCTATAACTTTTCAGGAAAGAATGTTCAATAAGTTTAGTTTAAAATGCAAAATCATTTCAAATTTCATACAAAATTGGAAAAAGTTCATAACGATCGCTAATACTAATGCATCGACGTGAATAGCATACCTTATAGAACTATCATCATACTTGGGTTCGCACCTAGGCGAACTCTCATATGTTTATTTATTTATTTATTTATTTTCGTCAATCATAGTAGACTACATCTTAAAAACTATTGCTAACATCACAAATATAGTTATGTAATTCTAGTGTTCAATATTTTTCTAAGAGCATTTCGTGACATCGTTAAATCAATAACTTCACAATATTTATTGTAAAGACTCATCATACTATTAACTGGCCCGGCCATGGCATATTCTGTTCTATAAGAATTTAATACGAAAATTTTTCGCGTTCTTAATGAGCGTGTAGGAGCATAAAAGTTGAGTTTTCCAAGCAAATTTTCCGAACTTATGCGTTGTGAAACTAAATCGTTGACAAGAGTTACCGAAGCAATTTCTCTTCTTTTTTCAAGCGTTTCTATATTAATAAGCATGCAACGCGATTCATAACAAGGGAGAGGAAATGAATTCCAACCTAGTTTTCTTAGTGCATATAACAAAAACTGTTTTTGTACGGATTCAATTCTATTGGAATGGACGTCTTGATAAGGCGACCAAACAACACTACAGTATTCTAAAATAGATCTAACATATGTAACAAAGAGAGTTTTTATAGTGTACGGGTCTACGAAATGATAACTGAACCTTTTTATAAAACTTAGCATACTGTTGGCTCTATTGATGATCGTATTGTAGTGATCAATGAATGTTAACTTAGAATCCATAATTTTATGCAATTGGGTCCTAAAGCTATATCGGTTTTTATATATCATTTGAAAAAGCCGCGTTTTCTGAGTAAAACGTGACTTTTTAAAAAACGTTAAAAAAAACGAAATGTCTTAGATGACGTTTCGCCCATGTACGGTATATGAAAGAACTGTCAATTAAGGCATTTCGAGCAGATTTTTATCCTTAATTTAAAAATCAAAGGAAAAAGATAAACATTTTTCAAAAATCACGTTTTGCTCAGAAAATTGCACTCTTCTAGCTGATATATAAAAATCAGAAAACCATTTAAAACTTTAGGACCCCATTGTCAAAATGTGTGTGATGACAAAAGCAACAATATTTTCTTCCTTTTTTTTCTCATGCAAGAACCAAACAAATATCAGCACCTTCGTAGTCGCGAATTATTTTTGAAAAATTTCAAACTCCCGTGAACTGGACACTGCCATTGCGAAAATTTTAATTATTCTCAATGAAAATATTTAAGCTATTAAATTAGCTGATTCAATATGGTCATACGGACATTTTTTGTAGAGATAGGCACGTTCGTAATAAATTACTCAAAAATGAGTCTGATTTAACACACCACATAAAGTGGAACAAATATAGGACGTGACAAGAGAAACAAAAAATCACTCAAAGTTCTGTCAAAGTAAAAGCCCTCTCTGATTGGTCGAGATTATTTAGAGCACTGTTAAATTTTATTATTATTCGGCGAGGGGTAAGACAGTGAGTAAATTTGAGGTTTTCCGAGTTTTTCTGAGAAAACCTGAAAAATAAAGAGTAAATCTGAGTAACTCTCGTGTCTCTGAATATCCATCCTTAAATTTTTTTTCCCACCGCAAATATACACATGAATGTTGCTCGGTCCCACCTTTCATATATATTTCTTGCTCTCAAGGTAATCAAAGATGTGAATCATCTGAGAATTTCGGAGTAATATTGAGTAAATTAGAGTAACTCCCGTGTTAGAGAGTAACTCAGATAAAAGAGAGAAACTTTGACTTTTTCTGAGAAAACGTGAAAAATAAAGAGCAAATCTGAGTCTCTGAAAACCCATTCTTAAACCTTTTCCCCACCGCGAATATAAATATGAATGTTACTCGGTCTCACCGCTCATATAGAATCATGTCTTGTTCTCAAGGTAATCGAAGATGTGAATCATCTGGAAATTTCGGAGTAATATTGAGTAAAATAGAGTTACTCCCAAGCATAAGAGTAGCTCAGATAAAAGCTGTCTCGCCCCTCGTTATTCGGTATGGTTCGCCTACAGACGGTGTTATGAACAGATACGCAAAGAGTGAGGTCGCAAACTCCAAGTGAACCGTCAAATCGAGGCTCCAAGTGTGCAAAGTAAACAAACTCATGCGTGTTACTTTTCGTATAGAATGTGTGTTGCGATCAGTTTGAATTCTGTGAATCACGTGCAATTATGGTTTCAACGAAAAATGTATTCGTCATGCTCATGTTATGAGTGATGCATTGGAAATTATTATAATTGTATGAACAAGCACTGAAACTCAGTAATATATCCTTACAAAGTTTCGAAATTTCATTTCACTTTCTAGTGCGTATGAAAAGTCATGCGAAAATAAATGTGGTTGCCAGAATTGTTTAAAATGAAATATTTTCAAAGGGTTGCCATATTTACTGCTTTTCTCTTTGCGTATCTCTTTATAACACAGTCTCTAGGTTCGCCGTGCTGCGAAAACTATCGATATTTTTTGTTTACACTGTTTTTGCTTACCAAGTGATTGAATCGCGTTTGGTTCAACAAAAAATTTTATACACTAGACTGTGTAATGTCTACAAAAATCAACATTCGAAAAATTATTCATGTTTTTGTTTTTGAAACTACGTACACGCTCCTTCAATTCCTAGTAACACTGATTGTTTGAGCTGAGTAATATTTACTCAGATTCTCTCCATAGCGGTATTTACTCATTTTTGCGTAATATGTGCGAATGTCAAAACTTTTCATGCACCAAAAGCAGTATATATTCTGATGCTAATATTCGACGTTTTATCAGTTATTTCTAAAGTGTTACCACATACATAAGACATACGTAGCACTCAGGAAGGAATCTTCCAAAAAAGTTGGTACAAAATGAACTACTCGAATGGTACCACACTCTGAATAAAACCACTGTTTGAGTTGTTTTTGAAGGCAGTGTACCTGCGCAGCCCTGCATTTGTCTCGTTCCTACTCGAAAAATGCTGCATTGATTTTGTAAATAACTTTTCGACAGTTTCTCATGGGATTTTCTTTGCACGCTCACTCTGGATAACCCAAAACTGAGTCAAAACCTAATCAGTTTCGCTGAAACCGTATGTACTCAAAATTGAGTAGAAGTTGTTTTACTCATTTTTGAGTACCACCGAATGTTATGAAAATTGAGTAAATATTACCCATATTATACCTGATGCGCGATGCGTAATAGTTACTCATTTTCGACTCAAAAATGAGTACTTTAAGCTTCAATGAGGGAATTTCGGAAAAATTATCATTATTGACTCGATATTATTATATTTTGCCTTTTTAATGAATTTTATTTAAAAGAAGGCTTATTTCAAGAAATTTACCTTTGTTCGCAGGGACACGGGAGATCTTTGAATTTATTCGCCGTATATCCTACCAACGAGTCCGGGTGATACAGGAAAATTGGCATTGGTTGCAGTCAATTATTTCAAATTATGAATTACCTACCGATAACAGCTAATTTCAAACATTTCTATTTCTTCCTTTTTTTCAGACGGTTTGCTTTGTTTGCTGTTGCTTTTAATTGCGAAAAAAAATTAACAAAAACAACACGTAAGCACCAGTTACCCAATTTTGAGGAAATTTGCCGCCATGATCAAATACATTCTACTCATTTTTTGACGTCTTCGAACAACTGAAAAAAATGATTAAAATTCAACTCAGCCGCTGAGTGGCTCAGAGTGAGCGTGTGGGGCTCGATGAAACCGAGAAAAGGAAAATTCATTTTGTTCATTATTTGTCGAGCAGTTGGACAGGACGGGGTACGGAGTACTATGGGGCAACGTGTACCAGAAAAAAACGCCAGTGTTACGTATGTCTTATGTATGTGGTGTTACTCAAAGTTGTAAATTGGTTCGAGCCCGAACCACTAACGGCGTCGAAGATTTTAAAATGTACCTGGCATCTCTCGAAAAAGAGCAACCTCACATTGCTTGTATTAGAAGGCCTTTCGAAACAAGTCGAATGTTCGTTGTCGTTACCAGGTAGATTCTAGGACAGGACGTGACAAGAGAAACCAAAAATCACCCAAAGTTCTGTCAAAGCGAAAGCCCTCTCTGATTGGTCGATTTTACTTAGCGCACTGTTAAATTTTATTATTAGTTGGTACGGTTGGCCGTGCTGCGAAAACTAGCGGTATTTTTTGTTCACACTGTTTTTGCTTACCAAGTGAATGAACAGCTTTTGGTTAAACAATTTTTTGAAACTTTTTCATACACAATACTGTGTAATGTCTATAAAAATCAACATTCGAAATGTTATTCATGTTTTTGAAACTACGTATGATAAACAATAGCAGATTCACTTCATGAAAAGGAAGAGGAACCCAAAATGAGTTGAAATTATGGCTGGTTCAAATAAATTTAACATATATCTTTAAATCAATTGAACTAGCATTATCAAATGAATTAATTAAAATTGAAATCCAGAACTTGGAAAATCCTTGATATTCATATATAGCTAATTAAACATTTTTGGAAACACTGGCAAGCATCGTGCCAAAAAATCACAATGTTTCATGAGGGCAATTTTGAACGAAAAGAAGAATAACTAGAAGCCACATGTCACGTCCTGTCCTAGGGTAGATTTTCTTAAATGTACTAGATTCAAATCAATGTTTGGAATCAAAATTCCAACAGATTTGCACATGATTACGGACTTCATGTCAAGTACCTTATATAAAAGATTAAACAACAGTTCCCGAGCAACTGTTAACCGTATCGCTGCTGTTTTAAAAGAAGCCGCCAAGGCAGAAGATGTTGAAGTTGTTCGAACTATGTTCATTGAACTACTTTTTATCATTTATGAATAAACAATTGATGTTTTGCGTTTAATTGGTAGTTTTTCATATAATTGGGTCCTAAAGCTATACCAGTTTTTATATATCATTTGAAAAAGCCGTGTTTTCTGAGCAAAACGTGATTTTTTTAAAAAAAATATCGTTTTCCTTCGATTTTTGAATGAAGAATAAAAAACTGCTCGAAAGGTCTTAAATGACATTTCGCTCATGTACGGTATATGGGAGAACTGTCATTGAGGGCATTTCGAGCAGTTTTTTATTCTTCATTTAAAAATCAAAGAAAAACGATAAATTTTTTTTTAAAATCACGTTTTGCTCAGAAAATTGCCCTCTTTCAGCTGATATATATAAATCAGAAATCCGTGTAAAACTTTAGTACCCAATTGATATCTGAAATAATTCCTTGAAAAAATATTTGAATCACAAAAGTGGGTATCTTTCACTCAGTTTCGTTGATTTGTGATTAAAAGCAACAGAGTGAAATTTTCTTAGTTTTTGACAGATAGATATGTTACCCAAAAGTGCGTAAAAGCACATACATAAGACATACGTAACACTCACTCAGGAAGAAATCTTCTAAAAAAGTTGGTACAAAATGAACTACTCGAATGGTACCACACCCTGAATAAAATCACTGTTTGAGTTGTTTTTGAAGGCAGTGTACCTGCGCAGCCCTGCATTTGTTTCGTTCCTACTCGAAAAATGCTACATTGATTTTGTAAATAACTTTTTGACAGTTTCTTATGGGATTTTCTTTAGGGCTCGATAAGGCCGAGAAAAATAAAATTCATTTTGTTCATTATTTATCGAGCAGTTTGACAGGGAGGGGTACGGAGTACTATGGGGCAACGTGTACCAGAAAAAAAAACGCTAGTGTTACGTATGTCTTATGTATGTGCTATTACCACATACATAAGACTTACGTAACACTCAGGAAGAAATCTTCTAAAAAAGTTGGTACAAAATGAACTACTCGAAAGTACCAACCTCTGTAAAAAAAACCTCTGTTTGAGTTTTTTTTTATTCTCGCTTATTTACCGTCGGTCTAGTTCCGCCACTGTTGTGGCCAATCACCGACGCCCAGGGAGACGACTCCACACCCAGGACCCTAACTCACGACTCGTTTATTAACGGACCGGCGCCAACGGCTTTACTTCCTTTACTTTGAGTTGTTTATGGAGGTTGTGTACCTGCGCAGCCCTGCATTTGTCTCGTTCCCACTCGAAAAATGCAGCACTGATTTTGTAAACAACTTTTTGACAGTTTCGTAAGGGATTTTGTTGAGGGCTCGAGTAGAGCCGCTATGAAGAAAATTCATTCACAAAGCACAAATACTCTATTTAGAGTACGTCCACTTTTAACGAAACAGAGTGATATTTAACTCAGTTTAGAGTTAAATTAAATGAGCGTGTATGATGATATTTTCTCGAAAAGAAATAGGAATCCAAATGAGTTAAAATTATGACTAGTTCGAATTAATTTAACATATATCCACAGACAAACAGACGTGCCACTCGATAAAGATTTCATCGACCAGAAAAATAACGATATTTTTGAAATTTTGCTTAGTGGGCAATAATGCCGCTATTGTCGCTATAAGCAAGCGTTCACATTCATTATCAAAGACAAAAACCATCAGTAATGCCGCTTGTGCTGATTTAGGCAAGCGTGCACATCCATTAGCAAAGACAACAACCGTTTTACGGAACTAATTTAGTAGGCAATAAGCTCACATGGTGGCGCATGAGTGTAACGTTTCGAATAAGGACGAAGATATATCAGGATTTTTGTTCGAAGAGGCACGTCTGTTTGTCTGTGATATACCTTTAAGTCATTTGGGTTGTTCAGCTATCCACGGATTTCCGATTTTTATATATCACCTGAAAAAGTGTAATTTTCTGAGCAAAAGGTGATTTTTTAAAGTTTTTTATCATTATCCTTCGATTTTTGAATGAAGAATAAAAATTCGCTCTAAATCGCTACAATGACAATTGGTATATGGGCGAACTGTCATTGTAGCGATTTCGAGCAGTTTTAAACCGTGATTTAAAAGGCGAAGGATAACGATAAAAAGTTTTTTAAAATCACGTTTTACTTAGAAACTGCATATCTTTCAGATGATATAAAAAACTGATATAGCCAAACAACCCAATAGGGGGTTTTAATTTGAAAAAATACCTGCTATTTCTTATACTAATCGATAACCGACCTTTCAGTAGGCATTACGTAATTTGTCTTAGATCTCTACGAGTTTTCTTTGATTTTAAAATTGAAAAATTATTTAAATTTTCACTAACTGGCAAGTAGTGCACAGAGTGACATTGCTGTTGCTGGCTTCTGGGGAATATAACCCTGATAGTAAGCAAAGTGACATTTCTGCTGCTGGCTTGAGGAAAATATAACCCTGGTTTACGTGTCATGACAGGGATGCCAGATGTGAAGACATGCCTTATGCCTTGTTCGGATTACGCCGGATATCACCTGATATCGCCAGATGATATCGGATATCACCTCGAGCGTTCACATTATACACCGTTCACACAACACCGCATATCACCTGATATCAGGCGATTCGTGCTATCGAGGCCATATCACCATCCATATTACCTGATATCCCATACAATCGAGCTGTCAACGGATATCACACCCCTATGGCATCGCGCCAGGTTTCAAGGGCTAACATCTCAACGTATGTGTAAACGAGACAGCATATCACCGCCACTTCTCATAGTCCTCTATCTGACAGCTGACAGCGGGCACAAATCAGATTGAGCCCAGGACATGAGATCATTGTCATTCACTGTTATTCGGTAAAGGGATGTCAATAGCTCGGGATATCACCTCGGCTACTTGCTATCGCGGATATCATGTTCGAAAACTAATAATAACCACAATTCAAGCAGTTGGCAACACGGCCAAAAGACTTTTGACGCAACCCTACAAATTACGAACTTCGCGTTGCATGCGAGAAAAAAGGAAGGAAATATTGTTGCTATTTTCATCCCGCACATGTTGACAATTGCATATGAGAGTTCGCGTTGGTGCGAACCAACACGCTGACATCTGAGAAATCGGAAACCGAATGTGTTTACCGGAATTCGCGTTGACGGTGTTGATGATATTTGTTTGGTTTTTGCAAGCGAAAAAGAAGGAAGGAAATATTTTTGCTTTTGTCATCACGCACATTTTGACAATTACATATGAGTGTTCACGTAGGTGCGAACAGCCTTCAAAATCTCTTTCAACGCGAATAACCCGAATATCGTGAATTCGTTTGCCGAAAAAATCCGTAAAACCGAGCCTTTGGCATCCCTATACCGAGTAACAGTGAATGACAATGAACTCATGTCCTGGGCTCAAATTAATTTGTGCCCGCTGTCAGAAATAAGATAAGAATGTATGAAAAGAAGCGGTGATGTGCTATCTCGTTTACACATATGTTGAGATGTTAGCCCTTGAAACATGGCGTGATGCCAAAGGGGTGGATTTCTCAGTATTTTTTTCACGGAACAACGGTGAACGAAAATGTTTTTAAGTAATTCGGTACATATTTTGCTTTACCGGGAAAACATTATGCAGTTAAGTGTATAGAAATGAAAAAATAAACCTGGCAGCACTGACTACCGGTCCGTGCTTGTGGAGAAGCTCGGTAAAACTCTCCACGAGTCTCGTCCATTTCAATTTTACTCCCAGTGGCATTTACTACGTAAGTTATTTTGCTCTTCAAAAAATACAAACTAGTTTGAATATTTGTGTTAAATAATTTATGTCGTTTACTGTACTTCTGCTGTAAACTCATATGAACTATGTTCCGCGTTAATTGTTGGGATTTTGCCCAAAAAAAATATTCAAAACTACTTCCACGTGGTAAACAATGTTAAAGAATATAAGTTTGATTTCGTGTATTAGGTGTTAGTTTTATTAGTGCGGTAATAACTAAAAATCCTTAAAAATACCATGCAAGAGAGCAACTCAATTCCTTTTCAGAAAATTATTTCAGTAGAATGTATACTAACTTTACTCCAGCAGGAAGTAACCTAACCTCTAATTTGATTATCTTTCAGGTTACTTCGTTACTCTCAGACTAACGTAACGATGTCGGGAAACCTAGACATTCTCGCCTTGCAGAATGATGTAGTCGCCAAGATGTTGGCAGCAACTACTCATGTCGGTAGTACCTCTGTCAACTTTCAAATGGAATCGTACGTGTACAAGCGTCGCCCAGATGGAGTTCATATAATCAATCTTGGACGTACCTGGGAAAAGTTGCTGTTGGCTGCACGTTGCATCGCTAGCATTGAATATCCCGGCGAGGTAAGTTGTTCATTTTTCTTCTTGAAACCAAATCAAATAGTGAATCTAGTCAGTGGAGAACGATGTTTGTCGCTAAGATGATGATTTAACTTTACCATCTTTCGGGTCGGATAACCCATGACGTACAACTATCAAGTTTCTGATTTGTGGCAACATCGACCGCGTTGGACTACTATTCGGCAGAAAACAATCCGGAAAATCTGTTAGTTTGCATGTTTCTGGTTAACCAATGCGTCAAGGATTGTTACCTTCTCGATAATAATAACCAGTAGAATATAAATATTTCTATCCACTGCCGGAGTTAGTATTTTGTTGCATTTTCGGTGCACAAGATATGAAGTACAGTACTAAGGATTGTTTTCAATGAATAGCCTGTCCTGTTAGTTTTCTATCATTTTTCATCCCTTAGTCGAAAGTAATAGATAATTAATGTTATGAACCTACCGTAGGTGTTTGCCATTTCATCTCGTCCGTTTGGACAGCGTGCCGTGCTGAAGTTCGCCCATTACACCGAGGCAACGCCGATTGCTGGTCGCTTTACGCCAGGTGCATTTACTAATCAGATTCAACCAGCGTTCCGTGAGCCACGTCTCCTAATCGTCACTGATCCATTGACTGATCACCAGCCCGTCACCGAAGCATCCTATGTAAACATTCCGGTCATCGCTTTCTGCAACACCGATTCTCCGCTGAAATTCGTCGACATTGCTATCCCGTGTAACACTAAGGCACCGCATTCGATTGGTTTAATGTGGTGGTTGTTGGCCCGGGAAGTTCTGCGCCTCCGCGGCAAGACCACTCAACTCGACTGGGACGTCAAGCCGGATCTATTCTTTTACCGTGATCCTGAGGAAGCAGAAAAAGAGCAGGCTGCCATTGAGGCCGCACCTGTGTCTAAAGACACATATCCGGATGAATCGCAAGCTGGCCAAGATAATGGTGCTACTGGTGAGGAAGCTGCGGCATATGTTCCAGCCATTGCTCCGGCACCGATGGCTGCTCTGATCCAAACCGATGATTGGAACGAGGATGAAACGCAAACAACCACTTCTTGGGGAGGTGGCGGTGGATTTTAATTCCTAGCTGATCGACAGCGTAATGCACCAATGGCATATTTGTACGTGTAGTACACGTAACAATTGCAAGAAATAAGAAAAAATATTCTGAACTTATGTTTTGTTAATTGTATCCGAATAATCCAAAAAAATATTGCTTCCATCAAGCTAGGTACCAAGAACCGATTCAGAAAATTAAAAACCGCTTCAACCATCATGTCAATACAATTCCAGCACAGATTAAATGTTAAAGTGACATCTGCCCGCCACTCGGAAAATAGCAAATGCTAGAACCTCAGACAGACGTTACTTGTACACTAGCGCCGCGTGGTGACCTTATAGGAATGTAAAATGAAAATTTAAAACCGGAAAAAGTGAAGAATACACTAAAGTCGTTTTTTACGCGGGGGATACGTACCGCGTAAATTCCGGGATCCGCGTAAAAAAAGCCGTGTAAAAAAACCCGCGTAAAATAAAACATGTAAAAAGCGAGTGTATGTCCAATTTTAAATGTTAATAAATCGGTTAGTTTTCGTTGCTCACAAGTGCAGAAAGTTATAGTTTTATTATTCGTATTATTACGACATGACAGACGTTTTCATGACAGGTTTTAGGAGTTCAATCAGGAAATAGTAGAAGTTCGAAAGACATGCATCCAATGCACTGAGAGCGGAGGTTGTAAGGATTAATTCGCAAGATAGAATGATGGATCAGGAAACAGGTGTAGCAATCGATAAAAATAGTATACCTCAGCACAAGTAATGTTACAAGCATTATAGTTAATATTCATTATTTTCTTGTTATAGATACTGGTGAGTTGGATCATTTAGATGAAGAATTGGAAACTCCGCATTAGCTGAGTAAAAGGATGTTTCACACTATATTCTTTACAACATGAAAATGTTGGAAATGAATGATTAGCTCACTTCAGCGATCTCATTTTTGTTCTGTTTTATTTGAAATTGTTTTGAACATACTCTAGTTGTTTACGTGTATAGTAAGGACACAGCTGGTTTGCCTTAACACGGTTTTGTAATCTCTTGGTCAATCACCCGTTAGTGACTCGAAGGTCAAACGATAGAATTAATACAGTGGAGAAAAACTGCACTGTGTCTAATATTATCTGTAGCTCTTACGGTCTCTGAGATATGATGTTTTTTCAAAACATGAAAAATGATTTTTTGTCAAAAAATACTAAAATGGAGGGCCTCGCAATTGGAGGGGGTTTGTCCGATTGACCCAAAACTCAGTTTCGACCTAAAACAAGTCATTTTATTTATTTTGAAGCGAATCGGAGAGGGTCGTTGCATTTGCCTGATCACTTGACATGGAATGACCCAAATGCAATATTTTTACTGGCGTCAAGCTAGGTACTGAGGGTGTTGAAACAATAGCCAGCTATAAATAATAGTCTCTACTGAGTAAATGTACGAAGTGCGAGAATTGGATAAGCGATACAAAACTTGATTCTAGAACTACGTCTTTAACGTTCTGCAGTGGTGTAACGGAAACACATCTGACCGGAGATTGTAAGTTGTGGGTTCAAGTCCGAACGATATTTTTCGTAGTTTCTACTATCATATTTTCAGTTAATTTAATTTTCTATCTTCATTACTAAAGGGTGTTTTTTTTGCTATTTGGTTTTTCGTGTACTCAGATTTGACAGTTCACGCGGGAATTCTGACAGCTGTCAAAGTCTAATGTACTCAGTTTGGTTTGCCATTTCACCATGAACAGACTTACGCCTGAACAACGCTTACAAATAATCGAATTTTGTTACCAAAATTCGTCCTCTGTGAAAAATGTTTTTCGCGCATAACGACCATTTTATGGTCGTCATAATCGACCTACTGAGCAAGCTATTCAAGCTATTGTGACGAAATTTCAAACCAGTTTTACTCTGTTGGACATAAACCCACCAACACGTATACATAGAGTGCGTACAGAAGAAAATATTGCTGCCGTATCAGCCAGTGTAGTGGAAATCCCTGAAATGTCAATTCGACGCCGTTCGCAGCAATTGGGCTTGTGTTATTCGACTACATGGAAAATTTTACGAAAGGATCTTGGTGTAAAGCCTACAAGAATTAAAGCCGAACGACTTGCCTCAGCGTCGAATTTTTGGTGAATGGGCCTTAGAACAACTTGCCGAAAATCCACTTTTTTACCGAAAAATTGTGTTCAATGACGAAGCTCATTTCTGGTTAAATGGGTATGTTAATAAGCAAAATTGCCGCATTTGGATCGAAGAGCAACCAGAGGCAATACAAGAATCACCAATGCACCCAGAAAAATGCACGGTTTGGTGTGGTTTACACGCTGGAGGCATCATTGGTCCGTACTTCTTCAAAGATGATCAAAATCGCAACGTTACGGTCAATGGCGCTCGCTATCCACGATGATTTCTGATTTTTTTTTGCCGGAAATGGAAGAGCTGGGTTTTGTTGACATGTGGTTTCAGCAAGACGGAGCAACGTGCCGCACATCGCGCGAATCAATGGACATATTGCGGAATGAGTTCGGTGAGCAATTCATCTCACCTAATGGACCGGTGAATTGGCCGCCTAGATCATGCGATTTAACACCGCTAGATTATTTTTTGTGGGGCTACGTAAGGTCTCTCGTCTATGCGGATGAGCCAACAACAATTTCAGCCTTGGAAGATAACATTACACGTGTTATTCGCGAGATACCAGCCGAAATGCTCGAAAACAGTGACCCAAAATTGGACTTTTCGTATGGACCATTTGAAACGTAGCCGTGGCTAAACCAAATTCTTAAATGGTTCTGGATTTTTTTTAGGAAAATCTAAAAAAGACCTAAAAATTGAGCTTAGGTTTTCAATAGCAGAGCTTCGAGAAACAATTTAAAAACAATAAATGAAAATGGCTCAGAATAACCGCACACCGTAAGTAGTTTTACCAATTCAACGTTACAGTTATCTTGTTCAAATACCAACGTTATCACAGTTTTTGAATGCTCGCTAAAGCTTTCAATTATGATTAATTTTGAAGTAGATAGTTGTTGGTCGATCCGTCGATTTATCGTTCCTAAAAAATAAGATAACTTTTATTAGAGCAATAACAAGGAAAGTCGGAGATAGCAGTTGAGATGAAAATACAGTCAAGTTATTTTTACGCGGGGGATATGTTCTTCGTAAAAAACGCGGTAATTCGAAAATTCGCGTGAAAACCGCGGTAATCAAAAAATTCGCGTGAAAAACTTCTTTAAAACCCGCGTAGGAGAAGCCTGACAGTATATATGTTTACTAATTGACTCCAAAAGTGATGCGAATAACATTACGTTATGCATATCTACATCAGCATCAATTTTTTTTAAAGACATCCAGGTCTGTAGTGCAAAATACCAAAAAAGCGGCTTCAGCAAGTGTCAATTACCGCTATTCAAAATCTCACAACTAGAGATTACCATCTTGTTAAAATGTGAGCTTGTTGGCTTGACTCAAACCATAATTTTAATATCATTAAAAAAATTTAAGTACTTTGGAAGTTTTTTGCATGCAGAAAAATCCATGAAATTATATAAGTCATGCTTTTTACGCGGTTTTATACGAGGTTTTTTTACGCGGATGTTCGAATTAAGTCGTATACCGAATATGTCACTGTACAGCACCGCGTTAGCATTTGTTGAAGAAGCATGCAGGTGTGAATAAACAAATTAATAAAAGAAATGATTTCAGCGCTTAGCCATCTGCTAACTTACCTGCCCAGCGCCACCAGTTTGAGTCTCGCTCGGGGGTGCCAATGCGGAACACTGCAAAAACGCCTCCCCACGCTTGCCTACATATTCGGCCACCTTGTGGAAGTTAATACCAGGATGTTGGGTTTGCTTCAAAAATTGCATTTTTTTTTTCAAATAATGGTAAAATGCAAAAATTACTCCAATTTTAAAGCCGGATAAGAATCCAGTTGAGGTTTCAAGTTATCGACCAATCAGTTTGCTTTATGCAATAAGTAAACTGTTTGAGATAATTATTCTTAACAGAATGACGTCACACATAAACGAAAATTCAATTTTTGCAGATGAACAACTTGGATTTCGCTATGGGCATTCCACTGCTCAGAGTTACTAATATGAAACGAGCTAACAAATCTGAAAGTTATTCCACTGTTCTATTAGACATAGAAGAAGCATTTGATAGTGTTTGGCATTGAGGTTTGATTGCGAAATTGCAAGCTTTTTATTTTCCAATTTTCATAATCAAAATTTCAAAAAATTATCTTACTGATCGAAGTCTGCAGATTGTCTATCAGAATTCAAAATCTGATAGATTTCCTGTCAGAGCAGGTGTGCCTCAAGGTTCAGTCTTAGATATTTTTTTTCTTCTTGCAAAAGTGGAAAATCTCTCCCAATGCTTCTAAAACTCAAATGATAAGGTTTCCCCATAAGACTAGGGCTTCTTTCCTCATGCCAAACAATAATCACGTTATCAAAATGATGGGGGAATTTTAAGATGGTCTGACAAGGTTAGGTAGGTTAGGACTAATTTACGATAAAAAACTTATTTTCAAAGAACACACTAAGAGTTTACAAGCAAAGTTCATCAAATATACGAGATGTTTATATCCTCTCATTAACAGGAATCCTAAAACTTGTTTAAAGAATGAACTGCTGATTTACAAACAAAACAAACAAATTTTTAGACCTGCAATGCTTTATGCTATACCGATAATAAGGAATAAAACGCTTCAAAGGATTCAGAATAAAATTCTGAAAATTATTTTGAAGCGCCCTTCTTGGTTTGGTACACTTGAATTACATAGACGTACTGGTGTTGAAACATTAAAAGCTATGTCAAATAAAATTATTAACAATTTTCGACAATAATCGTTGCAATCCTCAATTGCTACGATATACTCTCTTTATAGTCAATAAGGTAGCAATTAAGTTAGTTGTAAGTTTACTTCCCCTTTTTTGATAAGTAGGTTTAAATCCCTACGAATGATAAGTTATAATTGCGAAAGCAAACAATTAAAACAATTAAAATTACAAATGTTATGTTAAATTACAAATTATACATTGTTATAACAGTGTTGAGAAGTCACCATTTGTGATTGGACACACATACTCATTATTTACTGATATTTATCATAAATACTTAAGCTACTAATAAATCCCCCCCTTAAAAAAAGGATGTTGGGTTTGTAGTGGCGCCAGCCCATCTTGACTGCGTTGCAAAACAACTTACCGAAGGCACTGTACTGCACACTCAGCCAGGCGTAGTGTTCGAAGAGCAGCTCCTTGGAACCGGTTCGGTTGCGATATTGAAGCCTATGTGGTTCTTGAAGTGCGATATTGAAGCCTTTGGTGCGTTGAGTTTGAAAACTATGCGACAAATTTTGTAGCTCACGAAACCAGCTACGGTTTTGACTTCGAGGCAGTTGGTGTCTACGATTCGAATCTCAGGGTTGTTACAGAAACCTTAATTTTGAATCCGCAAAATCCGCGCCACGAGTTTTTGGATCCGCGCCGTGAAAACTAAATCCGCGCCGAAAAAAAAACTAATAAAAACTTATGATTCAACTTGGTAAAATTAATACCATCTTTAAAATGTCATGCTGATATGTATAACTTGTTTGTATTTAGCTTCAAACGCAGGACAGTTGACTTACTGCGGCCAGGTTTAGGAATGATGCTGACCAAAAATGTTGTTTGGAAATTCTTATATACAAATGTAAAATGCCAGTAGCACTGATTTTTTCTCTCGCGATTTTCTCTCGTTGAAAAGAGTATGATTATGAGTCATAATTTATGACGAGTAAAATTCCTGTGAGACATAAGTTAGACATAAATAGTGAGAATTTAATGACGAGATTTGGAAAGTGATGGATAACCATTTAAACCCGTATATTGTCGGAACATTCAATAAGTAATTAATAATCAAATTTATTCACTTATGTTCGAGCGTCTTGATAGAAAAATTTTCACTACATCTTTCACTTTTTATTCACTTTCACTATTTAATTCTATCACTTTTCACTTTTCACTTGCAAATACGTATTTCGGCACTGACATAGTGCCTTCGTCAGTGCTTATTTGGTCCAAATAAGCACTGACGAAAGCACTATGTCAGTGCCGAAATACGTATTTGCAAGTGAAAAGTGAAAAGTGATAGAATTAAATAGTGAAAGTGAATAAAAAGTGAAAAGTGTAGTGAATTAATAATCTTCGTGAGCTGCAAACGATAGCAAGTTTTACTAAAATTTGCAAAGAATCTTGTTGAAAATAATTCAAAAGGACGAGATAGGTTTTAGCTAGAAAAAAAGGTTATTAATACGATTAAGTATAAGTAACTCACGTATAGCGCCAAACTCGAAAAAGTAAAAACAATCGAAAAAGTAGAAAAATCCCTCAACTCGAATTCAGGTCTAACATTCAAACATAAGTTGAATGTCATTAAAAATGTTTTCGGAAAGTCTGAACAACATCCTCAGTAGAAACATGGAATAGTCTCAAGTAAAAGTTTTTTAATGCAGGTTGACCACTCAAAATCAATTTTCGATTTCCCGTTTTCCTGATGATAGGTTTTAAATTTTCTCGGTGCTTTATTTTAAAAAAAATATGTGAAAAACATCAATTTTACATGTTTATATATATCCTTGCGAGAATAGTGTTATTAAAACTATGAAAAATATTTCTCCTTCAAAAATTTTTCTTACTTTAACTGTTTATCGACTTTAACGAGTACCTTCATAGAAACCTACACAATTTGCGCCCTTTTATCTGAAAATCGTTGACAATCTTCCTTCTGCTTTTACTCTCTGTCAACCTGCTCTTGAATGCCAGTGGAATGTATGGAAAAATTAGGCATCGATCGTTTTAAATTATAGCTTAGAAATTTTGTCTTCTCATGCAAAATTTGTTCTCAAGCGAACATCGATCGGAAAGAAAAGCCTCAAAGTGACCAATGAAAAAATTCACATGGAACTGTTAAAATTATTTTTTTATGGTAAATGTGTTTGAAATTCATAAAACGTTGAGATCTGTCATCTCGAAACTTTTTTTATTTGAAAAGTTTCGATCTTAGGACCAAATGTTTACCAGGAATGTTTGAGAAATTTTCTAAAATCCGTAAAATAAATTCAACCGACACTTTGAATAGCAAAGCAAAGCCTTGGTGCTACATTCCGATTCGGAACTTGACCTTCTGTTTACTATACACAGACTTCGCAGCCAACCGTTTAGTGTACAGGACAATTGCGGGGCTAGCGCTACGATCCTACTGACCCTAACAGTCTCTCCCGAGTCAAGACTCGAACCTACGACGACTGACTTGTTAGGCCAGCATCGTACCTCGAGACCAGCTCGGGAGGCCTCATACTTAAGCAAGTTTGCAATAGCAACATGATGCAGCAGTATTGCTAGCAAAATTCAATGGTGAGCCCTTCGTCAGATATACAATCAGTCTGGGGTAAATATCTTTTTTCACAAGCAAGGTAGCGCCTTGCGGTCTTCAGAAGAGTTTTTCCCAGGAAAATTTCCTATAAATATCATGTATTGATATATTTTTAAGAGCCAATTGGACATCTCTATAGAAAAAGTTTTGAAAAAGTGGTTTTTCCCATATAAAATCGTATGGAAGCTTTAAAAATCGGGCATGTCACCGATCGATCTGAAAAGTTACACAGTTGTTATAGAACCCATAAGGAACACGAAAAATGCATGGGAGCGAGAAAAAAAAACACCATCTCTTTTTTCCCATACGCAAGACTTTTCCTTATTACTTTAAAAGCAATAGAGCAAAATTGCCTTTTAGGTAACAAATCCATTACTTAAAAGGCAATAAAATTCTTCCCCAGTCAAGTAACAACACATACTGTCATATATTTAGCACGTGTTACGGGAGTACGACTATCTAATAATGGTCGTTTCAACCACATGCAAAATTTTTTCTGTCGAAAAATGCTCCCTTTCCGTCTCAAGTCAAAAAAAAAATCACACACAGTCGCATATGTTGCACATGTTGGGCCTCTGCTAGGCTGAACGCCAACACGAGCGATGGGGCGAGATTCTTGCCGTAGGTAAATAAACAGCCGTGAATATAGCTGTTTATTTACCTACAAGAATCTTACCCCATCGCTCGTGTTGGCGTTCAGCCTGGCAGAGGCCTTACAAGTTTCTTCAATCTCCAATATAATCGAAATAATATGACAAGAGCTGCCAAGCAGCATTTTCCCCGTCATAGAGTATGCAAACGTTGATGATTTCAATGACTTGAAATGCGCCTTAAAATGACATCACGATCTGTAAACTACGTTAGTGAAAAACAAAATCATTCACTTCCTTGCAAGCTATCTACAGCACATAATCATTGGTTCATGGAAACTCATTTGGACCTGTTTGAAAATACAAAACTTGTGCCCTTCCAGAACAATATTCGCAACTTCGGCAACTCTGGTCAGACAGTATTATATATTTCCATTTCAAGTAAACACTGGGGGACGAAACGAAAGTGTTTCTAATTAGACATTTGAGATTCTGATTATGTGTGGTTGGAGCGGACAAAAATGAACCAGATCGTTGCATCAATATAAATGCAGCGAGTGAAGTCTTGCTAACACATGCATTGCGGTGCTTGGCTGTATGTTCTCCTGCAGAAACACAAACAAGCGTGTGGCCGTCATAATTTTTATTACTTTTTGTTTGTTACTTTTTGTGTATAATGCGCAGTCATAAGACACAAAAAGTAATAAAAAATTGCCCTAAAGTAATAAAATGTTCCCCGTTTGCGTTGGGTGCATATAACCGTGTCCCAGTCTAGTGACCATGTTGAAATGTTCAGAAGAATTTTAATGAATAATCAATGAATTTCAGACGGTTTTCTATACGCCAGCCCTTGACAACTTTTCTCTAATTCTTGTCATTACTGACGTCGATGAGACGCATGTGATTTCAGAACTTGTTAACAAGTAATATATACGGTTATGGATATTTCCGAAATCAAAATGACCTGAAATCGACCCTAGAAGTCGTTTTGAAATCCAAGGTAGCAACTTCCGGTTCATGAAAATCAGCCAAAAATGGCCAAATACCACCCAGTATGAGTATTTTCGGAGCCAGGATGACAATCATAGGCCGTAAATCGACCACAGTTGCCATTTTCAATCTATTCAGGACCACCACATAACATCCAAAGAGTTATGTTATTAGTGAAGCCCCAGTAGAATTTTTTTGAGGAGGACCATTCTGGGGGCACGTAAGGATGTTTTATTGTCAAGCACATAACGGTTACGATAAAATTTTGTTTTTGTAGTATCTCAATTATTTATTTTTCTCAATATTTTTAAATGGGAATTCAGACATCTTTCTCAAAGTCATTCTTTGACGACTTTTTTCTCTTGTCATTATTCAGATATATCGATTTACAAAAAAACTCAAGTCCTCTTTGAATGTAAGTCCTATCTAGATTTTTAAAAAATAGTATTGAAAAATAGGATGCCAACCAAAATGGCAATATTAAGAAACCATATACAAAATTTTCACCTGCCCGAAAAAACACCTAGTGAAAAATCGGAACCCAAGAGGGGTTGGCTGCATGAAATTTCGGTTTTCGAAAAATTTTTGGTGTCAGATAGCTTATAAATGCATGAAACGTCGAGATCTGGTATTATCTGAAAATAATCATGATTTTTATGATTTTTCGGATTTCTCAAGGTCTAACTTCGTTTTGTGCCACCCCATTTTGAATCCAACTAACCTGAAATTTCACACAGGGTGTTTTTCGGGCAAGTAAACATTTTGTATAGGGTTTTTTGCCTAAATTTTTTGATTACTTTTTTCTCAAACAAGTGATTGGCACCCTACTACACACCCACCATATTTCATAGAACTCTGAAAGGCTGCTGCCCATCAGTCGATATCCTGATTTTTAGGTAATTGAAAGCAAGGTTGCAAGGCTTTCCGCAAAATCCGCGCCATGGAGAAGTAAAAACGCGCCAAATCCGCAAAAAACGCAAAATCCGCAAAAAACGCGAAATCCGCGCCGACTGTAACAGCCCTGGAATCTCGTCTAGATTGGCGTAGATGGCAATAGTATCGCAGGTCGATCAATTGGTCCAATTTTAGCACGGAAATAAACCCAAGCTTGAATTGGTGCCGAATCTTAAGCATTTGGTGGGATTTTGTAAGCTGTTCCCGATGCGACCGAATTTGCTTCATCATTTGGTTATAGTAAGACTGGGCAAGTTACAGAAAGGCTGATTGCAGTCTTAGTATGCGATTCATCAAATTATTGTTGTGAGGAACACGAAGACCATTTTTGCGGTAATGTCACAGGTGCTGGTCAAGTGGGATGCCCCATCGGAAGCAAGAAAATCATCTCCTTGATGTATGTTAGCACCTTTTTGAATTAAAACTACCGCTAGCCGTGTATTTCGTCCTAGGAGTGAGTTTTTCAGCTACCGGATAATGGAAGCACACTGCAACTGCTTCTCACTCCACTGTAGATCGTTCCAAATGTTTCAGCATCTAGTTTTGTTTTAAGATACCTTTTAAGTGATACCGTTCATAGTATTGGTGTTTTAGTTTTGATACAGGAAATTCATGGTTGGGTGGAAGAAGCTTATATTCTATAGATGCGCTGGAATTAAACAAAAACAAAAACAACTAATTTGATACCATCCGTTTTTAAGAATCTAGGTACCTTTCTGGCTTTTTGCCGTTGTTGAACGCCTCCCAGATCGTTTTGTGGATAGTGCTCCGCTGCATATTCAAGCCGGATAGCCCAACTAGTGGGTGGTGGTTACCAGCTCTAATGGTAAAACGCTGGCATCTAACTTCATTCTCCTGCACTACTCGGGCCTTGTTCGAACAATTCCGTTAAATCCCGGCACGGTTCCTTGTCAGTAGATTTCGTTACCAGCCTTGCCCGAAAGCAAGAGGTTTCACTTCTGTTTCACCGCTTTTTTCACTCGCGAACATCAGCACTTTCCGAAGTTACCAAAGTTACCTAATCTTATGCCCACAGCAGGGATTATATTTTGTCTAGTGACAGACACTGATAAATCTAGAGAAAAACGACCGATAAGAAGAAAATTGTTTACAGTTTCGAGCAACTACTTCTTCTTCATTGCTTATTCGGCAGCCGAGCAGATAAGTCGAGTTTCTTGCGTTCTGCAGTTTACCGAATTAATTCCCGCTTTTTTCTAGCGTTCGCGTGTGCAGTGCAGTTTTGTGGTAGTGGTACGCTGTGCGTGCAGACGAGAGCGGCACGATCAACCGTATATACTGCGTTGGTCTGGATTGCCCCGCAGCAGGGGAGTGCAGCTGTGGTAGTGGTGTACTTGGCGCGTATGCTGATACGTGTGCAGATTTAACTTCGGATTGCCCGTTCCGCATCACAGAGAATTGCTGTGACTGGTGGGGAAACCCCGACTGGGGAGAAGCAAGTGGCGCCGCCGCTACGCAGTTACAGCGACAGCGTATCCAGTGTTGCGGAATTACATCGATATATGTATAAGATAAGTGATACTACGATTTAATTCTCTTTGGCATATTTTTATATACATATTTATTTATTTATTTCCTATCTTCCCTATTTCTAATTTATATTATATAAATCATCTACATTACTTTTGTGTATATAAGTAACTCGTTTTTATAAAATTTTCGGCGGTAGGCAGTTCACGACCCAATGGCGGTGGGTGGACTGTCTATTCCCCCGGACCTTTCCTCCTGTTCAGAGGGAGAAGAGTCCGTAATGGATTTCTCTGACACCCCTAACAACAGTGTGGACGGTTTCTCTGAAGTGAAGAAAAAACGTAAGAGACCTCGTCACACTGCTTCGCCTATCCCATCCACCAATGACGCACCAATTCGAGTAAAGAAGTACCAGAAGAATCAACCTGGACTTCGCTGGGTTGTATATATTCGTCCCAAAAACAAACCCCTGAAAGTGGTGCAAATTTGTAAAACTTTGCGCTTGAGATATACCAGCCTAATCGAGGTATATAAGGTCAAAGCTGACAAATTAAAGGTGACATTTTCTGATCTCGAACACGCTAATGCGGTCGTTGAAGATCAAAATTTTACCATTGAGTACCGGGTATATATTCCGGCACGCGCTATTGAGATCGAGGGCGTGATAACAGAACCCGATCTTACAGAGAAAGAGATACTGGAGGGAACTGGACGTTTTAAAAACCCAAACCTTCCAGAAATAAAAATTCTAGAATGCCGAAGAATGTATTCTAAAGACAACATGGGCAAATACTCCCCGAACGACTCGTTTAGAGTGACGTTCGAAGGAAAAGTGCTTCCGGATTATTTAGAGCTATTCAAACTCCGACTACCGGTTAGACTTTTCATTCCGAACGTGATGACCTGTACTAATTGTCTGCAGTTAGGGCACACGAAAGCCTACTGCAGTAATAAGACTAAATGTTGCAAGTGTGGTGAAATAATGGAGAATAACCACACTTGTAGCGAACAGGAAGCAAAATGCTCCTTATGTGGTGGCAACCCACACAAAATTGAAGAGTGCGCAAAGTATAAGCTACGCTCTGACGCACTAAAAAAATCGACCAGACAACGCAGTAAGCAGTCTTTCGCACAGATGCTGAAGACAGCGTTACAGCAGGAGGAAAATCGTTACTCCAGTTTGGAAAACGATGATTCAAATGATGACGAAGAGGATTATCAACCTCTGCTATCAACCGGAGCTGTACGAAAACGGCCAAGTGCTTCTTCTCCTAAACTCCCTAGAAAGGAGCAGAAGAAGGTGCTTAATGATACCCCTCGTGGTTCCACTTCCAAGCAAAATGCTAAAGCGTCACCACCAGGTTTGAAAGTTGTTTGCGATAAAGAGTTCCCTAAGCTCCCAGGGAAACGAGCTGTTCCCACAGCTAAATTGTCATCGGAATCTGAAAAACCGTCCTCTGATGGTTGTATTTCATTCAAAATGATCGTTGAATGGATATTTACCACTTTTGGTTTATCCGATTCTCTTAAAAGTATGATTTCAGCTTGGCTTCCAACAATTTGCATGTTGGGTAAGCAACTAAGCACCAAATGGCCCCTCCTCGCGTTCGTATCCTTCGATGTCTAAATCAGACAACAGAAGTGACGAATCGACAACAAGGATCATACAATGGAACTGTAGGAGCTTGACCCCCAAATTAGATAAATTTAAGCTCCTGCTTCACGGTAGCAAATGCGATATTTTCGCGCTATCAGAAACATGGTTATCAACGGATACAACACTAACCGTTCAAAACTTCAATATCATTCGGTTAGACCGCGGAAACTCTTATGGTGGAGTGCTCATTGGTATCAAAAAATGCTACCCATTCTTCCGAATCCCTCTTCCAGCAATTGATGGTATAGAAATTGTTGCTTGCCATATAACAATTGCTGGTGAGAGCCTCACTGTCGCATCAGTCTATATTCCACCCAGAGCTACTATTAACCGGCTGCAGCTAACTCAAATAACGGAGCTGCTTCCGACACCACGACTTCTCTTGGGAGACTTCAATTCTCACGGTATGGCGTGGGGAGCACCTGGAGATGATAGCCGGGCTATTCTTATTGAAAGCTTACTAGACGAGTTCGATATGACCCTATTGAATATACCTGGGTTAGCTACAAGAATAGCAAGGCCTCCAGTACGAGAGAGCACTTTAGACTTGTCTATGTGTTCCTCCTCAGCTTTGGATTGTAAATGGGAGATTGTTCAAGATCCCCATGGTAGTGACCATTTTCCAATAAGTATTTCGATTATGAACAGGCTCCAGTCTGCTACCACAGTCGTAGTAGAGTATGATCTCACCCGGAATATTGATTGGGAAAAATTCGCGAACATAATATCCCAGGGTCTCGAAACAACCGATGAGCTTTCTCCATCCGACGAATACAACTTCCTTGCAACATTAATTTTAGATAGCGCGTTGCAATCTCAGACGAGGCCCGCCCCTGAGAACAAGTTGAAAATTCGTCCTAACAAACAATGGTGGGACAAAGAATGCACCGAGATGAAAAAAACTCTAAAAGCAGCATACCTAGCATTCAGGAAAGATCATTCCATTCACATTTTTGATCAGTTTAGAGAGCTGGAACTGAAACAGACTAAACTGCACAAGCTGAAAAAAAGATCGTACTGGCAAAATTTCATAAGCACGTTACCCAGAGATGCTTCTATGAGCTATCTCTGGAATACGGCTCGGAAAATGCGCAATAGGTCCGACAACAATGAGGCTAATGAATACTCTGAACGTTGGATCTATGATTTCGCGAAAAAGGTATGCCCAGACGCTGTCCCATCACAGCAGGAATTCAGCGACACAACGGCCATTGAAGAGCCAGAGTTTTCAATGCTGGAATTTTCAATCGCACTCGCCTCTTGCAAGAACAAGGCTCCAGGACCGGACAGGATCAAATTTAATTTGATGAAAAACCTACCGGATTCGGCTAAGATACGATTTCTTGTACTGTTTAATAAGCTTATAAGGAACAATATGATCCCGGAAGCTTGGAGACAGGTTGAGATTATCGCAATCAAAAAGCCAGAAAAACCTGCCACAGATCATCGCTCGTACAGGCCGATTGCAATGCTCTCATGCATACGCAAATTGCTTGAAAAAATGATTCTGCGTAGACTAGACAACTGGGCAGAAACAACTAACCAGCTATCAGAGACCCAATTCGGCTTCCGTAGGGGCAAGGGCCCTAACGATTGCCTAGCATTGCTAGCCACAGAAGCGGAAATGGTTCTTGGTAGCAAACAACAAATGACCTCAGTTTTCCTGGATATCACAGGTGCATTTGATTCAGTTTCAATCGAAATTCTTTCCGATAAACTGCATCAAAGAGGATTCTCCCCTATATTGACGAACTTCTTGATCAACCTGCTGTCTGAAAAGCATTTACTTTTCAACCACGGTTCTTCAACAATAACACGAACAAGCTACATGGGTCTTCCCCATTGCTCTTGTCTGAGTCCGCTGTTGTACAACTTCTACATCAGTGACATCGACACATGCTTGGCGGACGGCTGCACCATGCGCCAGTTAGCTGACGACTGCGTAGTATCAGTCACGGCGTCTCTGGCTGTAGACATGAAAAACAGCCTGCAAAATACGCTGGATAATCTGAGCGGTTGGGCCAGTTGTCTTGGAATTGAGTTCTCGCTTGAAAAAACGGAGATGGTAGTCTTTTCAAAAAAGCGACCACCACCCCGTTTAGAGCTAACTTTGTCCGGAAGACCCATCACTCAGTCACCTAGCTTCAAGTATCTAGGAGTATGGTATGACTCTAAGTGCACATGGGAAAAACATGTGAATTACGTGAAGCAACGATGCCAACCGAGAATCAATTTTCTTCGAATGGTAACAGGAACCACATGGGGAGCTCATCCAGAGGATTTGATACGACTCTACCAAACTACGATTCTGCCCGTAATAGAATACGGCAGCATATGTTTCAGAGGTATCGCAGCCTCACACATGCTGAAGCTAGAGAGGATACAATACCGATGTTTGCGTATCGCTCTAGGCTGCATGCAATCGACGCATACCATGACTCTAGAGGTCATAGCTGGAGTGCTACCTATTAAAGAGAGACTTTTTGAGCTGGCCCTACGTTTCCTGATCAGATCGGAAATAGCAAATCCAATGCTTATTGCGAACTATGAGAAATGTCTGGAAGTTGTTCAGAAACCCTGTATGTCAGTATACCAGCGGTTCATGTCTATGGAGATAAATCCTTCGGTTGTTGATCCATACCGTGAGATTTCAACATCGCTCAAAAATCCTTCTGTTGTATTTGATTTGACGATGAAACAAGAAATTCATGAAATTCCTGAACACCTTAAACCAACAGTTGTGCCATCAATATTTTCGGCAAAATTTGGCCACCTCCCAGAACAGAATTCCTTTTTCACGGACGGATCTGTAATGGATGGACATTCCGGATATGGCATTTTCAACATGGATCATCGCATATCCCGCAAACTGGCACAACCTTGCTCCATATACGTAGCGGAACTAGCTGCCATACACAATTCGCTGCGAATTATCGAGCTCAAGACACCAGGCAATTATTTCATCTTTTCGGACAGCCTCAGTTCTATCGAAGCTCTCCGATCGATCAAACCGGTCAAGCACCCGTCCTATTTCCTCCCGGAAATTAGACGGATATTAGAAGTGCTGGTTGATCGGTCTTTCATTATCTGCTTTGTGTGGGTCCCCTCCCATTGCTCAATCCCAGGCAATGAAGAAGCTGATTTACTAGCGAAAAGGGGTGCCATGGAAGGAGATATATTTGATAGACCGATCACCTACACCGAGTATTCTCACCTACCCCGACAACTGGCTCTGGCAAACTGGCAGGAAAAGTGGGATTCTGGCGATTTGGGGCGATGGATGCCCTCCATCTCGCCCAAGGTGTCTACGAAATCATGGTTTAAAGGGCACGATTTAACTCGGGATTTTATACGAGTTATTTCACGCCTAATGTCAAACCATTACATTGCAAATACCCACCTCTATCGAATAGGGATAGTCGATAGCAACCTTTGCGAATGTGGAGGGTACGAGGATATAGAACACGTAGTCTTCGTATGCCCTAAATACCACAGAGCAAGGAATAAACTTTTCGATTCCCTCCGGGAACGCAATGCACCATCTGCAATGCAAGTTCGGGATGCACTTGCCAGTCATGATATCAGTTTGCTCACCCATATTTACCAATTTATTAAAGATATAAATTATCGTATTTGAATCCTCTTCCCTTCTTCGCTTCTCTCTGTCCCCCCCTCTCTATGCAGATCTTCAAGGATAATACTAATCTTTATCTTTCTTTCTCCTTCTTTCATCTTAGGTTATGATTTCCAAGAGACAAGGACTCATCATCCCTCAATTTTATACTTATTCATATAGATAGATCGTTTTACATATAGATAGATATAGATAGATGTACATATTAGTTTTAGGTTGAATTAATTTTGTATTTTTAATTTGTATTTTAAAGAGAAAAGATGAGAGGGTTTTTATGCCTGTTTGAGGAGGAGCAGTCGGGATACAAGCTCTACTCAAGCTGGCTTTTCCCTACTCCAAAAAGACATTCGGCCCCATTATGCTTCGCGGTTGGGCCTAAATAAATATTAGAGTTACAAAAAAAATACTACTTCTTCTTCTTCTCTCTTTGTTTTGGTTGGACAGGTAACGGTAACCATACGAACCATACGTCCATCGAATCTTTAACGTCTATTTGACAGTCCACCCCTGTGGCTGCGATTGCAGCAAACGGTTTCAGCAGGCGATAAAGCTTATTAGCTCATCAACCGGTGTTTTGTTTAGTGATGGGAAATATCGCCCAAAACCAGAGATGCCAGATATACAGACAAATCTGTATTATACAGACTTTCTGTGTTGCGATACAGACACGCATAAGCCTACAGATTTTATACAGACATTTAGTATAATACAGATATTACACAGATATCTGATATTCTACATAATGGTTTTACCAGTATACACAAAAAAACGAACACAAAAACCAAAAGTCACTGTAGCCGTTGCTGGAGAAAGTGAACTAGGAACTGAACACTTTGCTGAACATATTAATCTTGCGTTTTTGAGAGTGAAATCATGACAACGGGAATCGAGTTAGGCTATCGGGGTTTTTATCGGCCCCGTGGGCACTGATCTGCCTGTTTCGCCCCCAGTAACAAACAGCTGATTGTCTCGATCGATTGCCATGCAGGTTATATTGGTGAAAAGACCGTTTGTTCTATTCGGAGCAATATCCAACGTTGAAGAATTGCTTAAAATGTCCCAAACCTTGAAGGTACTATTTTTATAACCGCGAGACTTCTGCCATCATGTATCAGTTAAGCTACATTACGACGAACGACGATTTTTATCACGAGAAAGACTCTTACTTCTATGTGTTACTTAGATTAAAAAGATAAATTAGTTATCGATTAATCGACCAACTATGATAGACTCGAAAAAGAACAATCAAAACAAGCAATAAAACAAAACAATCTGACAGGTCGACAAACAATTAGGTATCAATGTATCGGTAACTTTTTTTCGCAGCGGTATACAGACTTATACAGACATTTTTATGGATTATACAGACTTGCCAAAAAAAAGTCTGGCATCTCTGCCCAAAACGGACATCGATAACAATCGATAATTCCGGGGCTTCTATCGATATTATCGATAAGTATCGATAATTTGACAGTTTATTTTTGGGGTAAATTTTTTTTTTCCAGATGGTGAGAAAAAAGCTATTTCAGATGGTGATGAGAAAAAAAACTATGACAGATAATTGAGTTGGATAAATTTCCCATGGAAGATTATCATGTTAGCTTTCTCGCAAAAAAATATTACGCTCTTGCGTGCAGCCTTCCGGCAGTTAACCGGAACATTCGCCATGGCGGACGAAAACATGCGTGTAGCCATGTTTTTAAGCTCTTTCTTCGTTTTTTATTAATTCCTCCTCCGTTTTCGCGACAAAATTGTTGGAATAGATCTTGCGCTTCAAGTTTGCCCAGAAATTCTAGATCGGAAGCAGGTGGGGGACGTTAGGCGGATTCGCCGACTTCGGTACCACATCGATATTCAGCCGCTCCATCTCCTCCAACGATCGCTTCGAGTAGTTGGCCGACGTCAAATCTGGCCAAAACACCGTGTCTTCGCGCTTATGGTATTTCGTTGATGAACGACGCAACTTCTGTCAGGCACTTCGTACTATAAATTTCCCCGTTCACGGCCAGCCCGGAGCGAAAGAGCAACTTTGACATCCCTTTCTCGCTGATTGTCAGCCACAGCCGCACCTTCTTGGGGGACTTGGTCTGTGAAATAAACTTTACCTCGGTGCTCACTTCCTTCGTGGGGGAGGTAAAATACGAAGAGCCCTGCTAGTCATTGCCATCCAGGGTAAGATAGTTCTAGTCGTCCAATACCACTGCCACGTCGTGATTCGCCTGGAAAATAGACTTGACCATCTTATTCAACCGCTGTCGCTGCATCATTGCCTGCAGCTCCGAGACCAGTGGACGGGGCTGCCGCTTCTTGTATGTATGTCCATGTTCTCCAGATACTTTTTCACTGTTTTAGAGAATGCATCAACCTCTCGGCCAAGTGCACGCAGCGATTTAGCCACTTTTCCCTCGGTCTTCCTCTTCAGCATCCTTTGAAGCTTCTTTTCGCTCAGGGTCGTTGACCGTCCGGAACCGGGTTTTCTTTCCATGCTCTGATCGTCGTCCAATAGAGTCAAGATGTTGTAGATGCCAGAACCGGCATACCCGGCGTCCACAAAGTGCCGCACGATGTCCGTTTTTGACGCGGCGGGGTACCGTTCTTTGAACGCGCACACTTCTGAACGGAGTAGCTTCACTTTTTTTCGTCAACACAGTTAGAGTTTGACTGATAGAGCTGTCAATTTTTTTTTGCTAACTCATGGGTTACAATGATTGATGATGCATGAGTAGTTTCGTCAGTGCGATTGAAGGTAAACCCATGAAAAATCGGCAATTTTTGTCCATTTTTTTACCGCAAACGTTATTCGACAAATGCAATTTCGCTATATAAATTTGTTAAAAACAGAGACAGTGATGGCCCAAACAGAATGGATACGTTTGCGTTACGTAGACGTCAATGTGACAGTAAATGTATGGGCTAACTGTCAAATTACCGCAAACGCAGCCGCAACGTATCCATTGTGTTAAGGCCTTGAATGACAAATCTTACGATACTGCGAATGAAAATTCAAACAACCGGACGAGTTAAACAGTTTGTTTTGGAAAGTCTTCGGGTTTTACGCCGGGAGTGCTTTCTACGGAGTAGTTTCAAGCCGAAGTTCATTTTGAAGGTTGTATAATAAGGGAAATAATTGAAGCAGGCAAAATTCTGTCAATTTTAAATGGCCAAAACATCACGAAAAATGAATCAATTCTGACAAAACAGGTTTCATTTTACTGGAAAACTGTCCTAGTTTCCTAGTATTACTTGAGAACTGGACGTGACCAAGGGTCACTGGAAATGTTTCGCATTTCCGGAGTGTGTGCCAAAGTGTACATTTTTGCAACGCTTAGAACTTTTTGTGACATTCTGTTTCTCTTAGGTTTATATGTTGTCAATAAATCAGAATTTATTTCGGGTTCATTGGTAGCCAAAGATTGAAAATTCGCCAAGGAATCAACGAGGTATGAACTTATTAAGTATGGGTGTTGACTTTGACGGTTTTTTCCCTGTTGGGTACTAATTTTCTTTGAGCTTACAGCACTCTAACAGAATTCAATCGAACATTGTGGGTGTGTAGGTCTTATTAAATCAAGCTACTTTGCAAACTTGCGTTTGAAAATTTATCTGGATTAACATTTGAAAAATTATGTGAAGAAAAAAAAAAAAAAAAACATTTGAAAAGGTCAGACTATTTTCACGCGGATTTTCTCTAAAAGGTTATTTATGCAGATTTAAAAAATAATGTGGTTTTTTACGTGAATTTTTGAATTAAAGCGGTTTGTCAAGCGGATTTCTGAATTAACATGGTTTTTTCACGAGGCATGTATCCCCCGCGTAAGAAAACCTAACTGTTTTTGAACCTTTTTCTTATGAATCAATATATCTTAGTAAAAATTATCTGAACTTTCCTTTAAAAATATAAAAAAAATGAGTTCCTACTCTGAAAAAAATATAATTTTAAAAACAAAAAATGATTTTAGAAATTATCGGTGATCTCTGATTTTTTCACACGAAGTATTTTAGATAGACAATTTAGTTGCCTAAAACGTTCTATGCGTTGCAAAAATGTACACTTTGACACACACTCTTGAAATTCGAAACATTTTAGGTGTAGGTTGGTCACAACAAGTACCCAAGTAATACTAATATAATACTGTTTTCCAGTGAAATGAAACCGGTTATCAAAATTGATTCATTTTTCGTAAAGTTCTGGCCATTTAAAATTCGAGAGAATTGTATTTATCTCAATTATTTTGTCCCTGTATAAATCAGGATACTTTTTTGGCGCAACAATTTCGTTGATTTGGGTTTTTTTTTGGAACTAAAAATTGTTTGTTGGGTAACAGATACTTTAAACTTAAACAGTTCCAAGTTAAACTAAACAATTACCAGAGAATTACCAATAGACTGCCGCTATGCATGTCCATCATATTTTAAGAGTTGGCAAGCCAAAGAAAATGCATTTTATTACAATTTCGTATCATTGCTTTTTATGAGATGGTGCAAAAAGTTTGGATATTTTTTTAAAGTTCTCCAGTACTAACTGTTCTTAGGAAACTAAAAACTATAAATACCTTTTTAGTTACCATTATTGCTCAGAAACTCAGTGACACCCGGGGCGAACCTTCACACCACCCCCAACAATGCTAAATCTTGTCGAATAGCAGCAACCAACAAATACCTAGCGGCAAAAGCAACTCCTGGGGTAGGGTAGGTGAGGTCTCCTTCTTTTGGGTCTCCTCCAGTAACCAGCCGCATTGACTTGTGCTCACCCTTATAATATCGATAATTATCGTTAACGTCAAAAAATTAACGATAATATCGATGTCCGGCATTTATCGATATTATCGATAAGTATCGATAAGTTTCCCATCACTAGTTTTGTTATGTATCTTTATTTGTAGTGCTTACAGTTATGGTTTGTTTTTCAAAAATTCTTTATATTCGCATTATTTTTTCTTTGTTCTTCATATCTTTAGGTGATTTGTTTTTAGGAAATCCACCACTTCTTTTAGGATATCAATGTTCTTCGCTTCGAATAATTGCTTTGTTGTTTGAAACTGACCATCGAAGTCATATTTATTTCTTGTTTGCGAGTAGCGTTTGCAGTGAAGTACGACATGTTCTGCTGTCTCAATTTCGTTGCAAAATATGCAATCTGGGCTGTCTTCCAATTTCATTTTGTGTAGCCAGTATCTGCTATAGTCATGTCCGGAGAACAGCCTGTTTAGCGTTCTCGTTTCAAAATTGTAAGTTATAATACCAGGGCCTTGCTTTAAATTCCGGTTGTATATCGTAGAATCTTTTTCCTTTTTCTTTAGCGTATTCCTGGTACCAATTGTTTGTTTTCACTTGTTTTGTTTTTTCCAACACGAGATAAACATCTTTTAGTAAAATAGGCTGTTAGAAAAGTTCGCCGTGTTGTGCTCCATGCTTGGCTAAGGAATCGGCCAGATCGTTACCTCTGATGTCGATATGACTTGGTATCCATTGGATTTGGATCCCCATTTCCCAACATGTCCTTAGAATTTCGTCTGCTAATTCGATTCTTTCCAGCTGTTCTTGATTATGTTCCAACATCATGCAGGATGACAGTGAATCCGTGAGAATCACAGCATTTCTCAAGTCGTTTTCCCTGATTTCATTTGTTGCAATCTTTATCGCCACCAATTCAGCTGTCATTATGTATGTTGAGTGCTCAAGCCTTCTAGAAATCCATTTGTTCGTAGGTTCCACATAGACCCCTATCCCACAAGTTTCGTCTAAAATTGAAGCATCCGTATGTATTTTGTTTCTATTTTTATACTTTCCATTGAGTAGTCCTAAGACCATTTGTTTCATTATCTTCGGGTTAGTATTTTGTTTTTTGAACGTTGTTCCAATGCTCATGTTGATTTCGACCTTCTTTGAAATCGAATAGATGTCAACTGTGCGGATGGGGCAAATTTCCTAAAAACTTGTAAGTTTTTCAAATAATGCTTTTCAACGTATGTTAAATTGTGCTCCTCTCCTTCATAGTTTTCTATTTTTTGAAGCTGTGCATATATCGGATTACGATGCGCAACACTTTTGGCAATTTCTTTACATGAAATATATTCGCTTCGAATTTCCCACGGTTCTTGGCTCGATATTGCCAATAGGGAATTCAATGGTGTCGTTTTACTACAACCGGTGGCTCTCCGTAAGTAACTATTCAGTACCGTTTGTATCAGCTTCTTGTTTGTTGTAGACGCGTTGTTGCAAATAGATGAGCCATATTCCACGCAGCTTCTTATGAGTGCATTGTAAACCAAGTTCATAGTTTGTGGA
Organism: Wyeomyia smithii; assembly: GCF_029784165.1. NCBI lineage: Eukaryota > Metazoa > Arthropoda > Insecta > Diptera > Culicidae > Wyeomyia > Wyeomyia smithii. Next base: position 72,517,861 of record NC_073694.1, on the reverse strand, counting down.
TGACCGCCACACCGGATGTTGCTAATAATTTTGAGCATCTTGAGCCGTTCGTTGATCTTTTCTCTGATAGCTCGTATATGCCCTCCGAATCCTAGAAATCTATCGATTTGTAGTCCGAGGTACCTGTGGCTATGACACATCTCTATTGTTGTGTCGTTGATTTTGATTTTCAGCGTGCGTTTACCTCCATGAAACATCATTACTTTGGTTTTGTTAGGGTTGATATTCAAGTTAAGATCTTTTGCTTTAATTGCAAATTCCGTTAGGTGGTGTTGCATCTTCTGGTTTAACATTTCTATCGATTTCGATCTGACTATCAGGGCGAAGTCATCCGCAAATTGTACCAGAGTAACGTCTGCATCCTCCGTAGGATGAAGTTTGCTTGTGTATATGTTAAAAAGGGAGGGCGACATCACATCGCCTTGAGGGAGTCCGTTGCTAACAACTCTCGATAGGTTCTTTTCTCCAACTGACATTATCACTTTCCTGTTTTTGAGAAAAGACGTAATCCAAACAATAACTTCAAGTGGGAATAGCATTTCCTTCATGATCTCTTCCAAGATATCGGTTTTAACGGCATTATATGCATTTGTCAAGTCTAAGAATGTTACAGCTGTGAGAAAACCTTCTCTTTTATTTTGCTTAACCGCGTTCACAACATAGTTGACACGGGTTGACGTCGACAGTTTTCGTCTGAACCCGAAGGACAGATTGGGTAGAAGGTTTTTTCTACTTAGATGGTTATGAATTTTTTCAAGCACCGCTGAGTTTATAATCTTGGTAATTGTGGGGATCAGGGATATAGGTCGTTTTCCTTCTACCGTACCTTGATCACGTCCTGCCTTGGGGATCGCAATTATTTTTGTTTCTTTTAACTGGTATGTTAGTGTTCCCGATATGAACATTTGATTGATTTGTTCTAATATGATGTTTCTTACCTCTGGTTTTATCTGTTTCAGCATGCCGTATGTAATCATGTCTCCAGAGGGAGCTGATTTGGAATTATTTTTTGACAAAATTTGGTTCCATATCTCTGCATCCATTAGATTGTATCGACAGAGCGGTCCATAGGATAGTGGTACATCAATGTCTACATCATTTTTTCCCACGTGCACATCTAAGAACTCTTCTCCTAGTTTCACATCTTCTTGTACAGGGTTATTCACATTTCTTCTTCCACTCTTTCCGGAAATCCTTGCAATTTTTTTCCATAGTATCCTCGAGTTTGTTTGCGGGTCAATCGTTTCCGTTAAATTTTCTATTTGTTTTTTAATACCTTCGTTCTTTGACTTAGTGAAAATCGCCGAATATTTTTTTACTTCTATAGCGTTTTCTAAAGTACTGTTATTGTAACAAATTTTAATAGCCTCCATCTTGTCTCTCCATGCTTTCTCTGTTTCGTCGCTCCACCAAGCTTTTGGTGTATATCTACTTGGTTTTTGTTTCGTACAATGCTCTCTTTAACTTTGCTTTGAAAGTCGTTTAAGTTTTGAACGTCCTCGCTGTTCCAATTTGAGATTTCTTCGAAAATTTTACGATGATTGATGATAGTTGGATTGAAATCTCTGTCCTGTGTGATTAAATTCGATTCTATTATCAAGTGTTCGCTTCTGCCAATGGATTTTGGCAAAACTTTCCACTTCATCTGCGAATATCAGGTCAATTGCTGTTGCACGTTTGTTTGGGTCTATCGGGATAAATGTTTTGGATCCAGTATTCATTAACAGGAAGTTTGAGTCGTTCAAGGCGTCCATTAGGATCGCTCCTTTTCGGTCGCAATTGCTATTACCCCACGAGTAGTGGTGGCAATTGAAATCGCCGGCAATAACGATCTTGCTGTACCGCTCTAATTGTGACAAAATGTAGTTGATTTCCGATTCGAATATACTGGTTGTTATTGAGGGTGCGACATAGACTCCAACGATGATGATGTCTAATCGCAGTATTTTCACTGCAATTATCTGAATTTGTTCCGATTGTACCTTGATGTTAATTTGTAAGTAGTTGAGTTTGTGCTGTATATATATTCCGACTCCGCCATAACCATCTGGTCTTGCTGCTAGAATTTGATGGTAACCGCTTATTCTATACGCTCGGCTTGTCTCTTCTTCTGGTTTTGTCCAAGTTTCCGAAAAAACGCCGACGTTGTATTTATTTTCATTTAACACTCGCAAAATTTCGTGCTTGTTTTTATTTAGACTCTGAACATTTGCTTGTACTATACGCATTTTTTTTTATTATTTTTTGTTCTGTTTAGTTCCAAACTAACAGGGTTTACCCTGCCTTCTCCGATCATTTTCGACACAAACTTTGTGAAATTTTCCGTGTTAGTTACGCTCACCGTGCTCGTGGATGTGGTGGGCTGAGTGTGATGTGGAATATTACATTGGTCATTTATTGAATAGGGCCACTCCATTTTTCTTGGTTACTTCGTCCGTTTTTTTTCTTTTTCTCCTGCATTACTACGACTTGTTCCGAGATTATGTTTGTTTCATCGTTTTCGCCTGTCCTTTTTCGTGGTCGGGTTGATGTTGCCACCCGTGTCTTGTACTTTCCTGCTGTCATTGTCGCGAATGATTCAGCAGGTGTCGGCTCCTGAGCGTATTCCACTAGGGTTTCATAATAGTTACGAGTTTGAATAGGGAATTGTTCCACAGCTTCGACTGCTGTTAAGTTGGTACGTGCCATGATTGCCTGCACGTTGTTTTGTCTGGCTCGTTCCGGGCAATTAATATCGGTTGTTTTGTGTGGTTGGCGACAGTACAAACATTTCTGAGGTTGATTGCACTCGCTAAAATCTTCTTCGTTATCATGAGTTTTTGAGCAATTTTTGCATCTACGCTTGCTTCTGCAGTTTGTTGTCAGATGATTGTAACGAAGGCAATTCTGGCACATCACTGTTTTTCTGTAGAACGCCCTAACACCAACTGAACAGCAGAAAATTCTTATTCGTTCAGGGAGTTTGGCTGCTCTAAAGGTAATGCTTACTCGCATGGTCGGTTCTTTTTAACCATTTACGTGTCGATTCATACGGTATACAGACATCACTGGCCATTCGCACTCAATTTCATCGGCAATTTCGCTTTCAGATATATCCAAAGGTACTCCTGCGATGACTCCAGTAACTGACACCAAGTGTCGTGGGATGTATGCTCGATAGTTTTTTTCATTCAAAGCTGAATCTGTCGTCAATCGGTTTGCCATCTGGTAGTTGTTCAAATATACCATTAGTTTGTTACGTCCAACCTGTTTCATTTCGATGATGTGCGTTTTATACATTGGCATCCTTCGCAACGTGCTGGCCAAGGAGAGCTTATTAATTTTTAGGATTCCATTCTGTGTGTCTATCAATTCAACCATGATACGATACGGTCCTTGGTCACTGTGCTCGTACTGATAATTCCTTGTCTTTTCATCTTGTCTGGAATTTGTTTTTACTTGTTGTGTTGGGATGTTATTATCTTCATTTATGGAATCGTTAAGATTATCCTCTTGGACGTCCATAGTTGTTTCGGTTGTCCTCAGGCTTTGATTTTTATCATGGAATGCAGTCGCCATCTTTAATTTTGTTTCTGTGCCGCGGCACACGCCATTTTGTTTATTAACTGGGTATCTTCTGTTCCAATTCTCACTACTCTAAGCGTCCTGTCGCACTCTTTAATTTCCTTGTTCACTAATGTTTTTCACCCACAGTACGCGATAATTATACTCTGTCGCAAGTTCACTCTTTTTTCCCACCAAAATTGCAATCACTTCTCGAAAAACTCTTTACAATAAAACATGTGTTATTACTCCGACGTCTCGAAAGCGAATGCGAGCAACTACGAGATGACAAAATTTTTTCAGACATTGTTTTGACAGTTTCAGATTTCGGTGTCAGAATAAGCCGTATGAATAAAAACGAGCATTTACTCCGCTTTGCTAAATTCGAGTAGTCAAGCAGCCACGAAAAGCATTTGCTCATGTTGGTATGATAAAAGATTTTGCTCTGACAGATGTTTTCTCCAAATGAGAGTTTACTCTTCGAAAACCAATCTACAATCTCATATTATTTATTTATTTTGTTAATCAATTTACCATCAATATTGATTATATGCAAATTACATTTATTTTTTCTCGTCAAATTGTTTTATTACTACCATATTTTTCTCCAATACGAAACGAAGAAATTAGAAAAATAATGTAACAATAAATTAAAATTTGTAATAAAAGTTCTTTTATCAGAAGCTGTTCAATGGGAGGGAATATTAAATTCTCGGTGCAACGAACATAGTAACAGGAAATAGTTTATACTGTCGTCACGTCACCTACAGAATATTAAATGATATGCAAAATGAGGGATTCCTTAAAATTATTTGTAATGTCATCAATAAGTACAGTTAGCATTTGATTGTTATGCCCAAATTACATAGGATAAAGGTGAAATGATCATTTTTCAGGTAGGATATAGATACTAGTGCCACTGACCAGAGTTCATAAACGGCTGAGCAGTGCGAACAAGTAGTACAACCGTACTAATTGGCATAAAATAGACCCCAAAGTGGTCCAAAGCATAATGCCCAGCAATTCTTCTCTCTACCTTCACATGGTCGCGATTGGGTTGCGAGCAACCAAGAGAAGATCGGTGAACCGGTGGGAACTTGGTCATACCGGGACCGGATTCTGCTTGATCAGCTAGAACCCCGCCATTTCGACATCGTTGCGCTCCATGAGCTTCGCCGGAAAGGAGAGAAAATACGGAGGATTTGTGGCCGCAGGGCACAGTACTAACAGAGCGGTGGCATAACCAATGAGCTGGGTACCGGCTTTATAGTGCTAGGCAGGATGCAGAGTCGTGTGATCAAGTTGCACGCGATCAGCGACAGGCTTTGTTTGTTGAGACTGACAGGCCGGTTCTACAGCTACACTATTCTCAATGTGCACTGCCCTCACGAAGAAAGACCCGATGTAGAGAAAAAAAGTGTCCTAAGCACAGCTGGAGAAAGTCTACGATACCTGCTCGCGTAGAGACATCAAGATCGTCATCAGGAACATAAGCGCTCAGATCGGTAGGGAAGATATGAATAAGCCGGCGATCGGCCCGCACGGCCTGCACACTGTGACGAACATCAACGGCCAGCAATGCGTCAACTTCGCGGCTTCCCGAGGACTGGCAGTCCGAAAAGACATACGCGAAACACCCTGGAGATCACCTGACCAACGTACAGCAAACCAAATTTGCCATGTTCTCGTCATCGCTTCTCGAGGACGACTGGTGCAGCATTCGCACAGCTACCGAGAGACAGCAACGGCGGTACTAGGAGTGGAAGCACCGAGTGGCAGAAATGACTAGTATAACGGAAAGTGCGGGGCAGTGGTGAATGAGAAGAACCGGACCTGGGCGATATACCTGGAAAGAGAACAAGGCCAATTACAAACGGGTACGGAACGACATGACCACGACTCTCAGACATAAGAAGCGCCAGCAAGAGGATCGTAAACATGAGGTTCTTTCCGTAAATGATGGATTTTTTCTCCCACCCATCATTTCAAAGAATTTTTTTCTGTTTTACTGAGTATTATTTGTCGATTTCCTGTCTGTTTCATATCTGTTTTAGACTTGACGCGGTTCTTCAAATTGTGAATTTTTTTGTAATCTGCTTTTCCGTATAATCAATACCATATTCAATAAGAAGTTTGTTTGCAAATTTTTTGATGGCGGCGGACTTTTTAGCCTTCATCATAGGAATTTGTGATTTTTCTAAAATAACTGGAAACTCTTCAAGCACGTTAATAAATGCAGTATTATGTTCAACCACCTTTTCCGAATGTTAAGCCCTTTTAGCGGAGGGCTGCTGTTGTCTAATGTCACTTTCGTCAGAGCCTTGAAAAGAAATCGAAACGAATAGATCCAAAATAGTATAACAATAAACAATACATTCAAAAACTCCGCAATAACTAAGCAGTTTGTCACTGCAAATAACATATAGGGGTACTGGGGGTAAGCCCGGCGCCCTAAGGAAAATGATTCTTTAGCAGCATTTGATGGCGAATATTGTTATTTTTCTTTCACAGAATCCTTGCCCAGATTGTTTTCTACAAAATATGAAGGTTTTCAGTGCTTTCAAACTGTTATTTTACAAGGAATAGTGAAGTTTTGAAACTAAGATAAAAATGACGTTTAGCAATCAGTGCGGGTGAAACCGGCACCCCTTGGGGGTACCACCGGCACCTAAGTTTGTTCATGAATTAACTCGAATTAACTGAGCCAATTTGAATTCGGAAACCGCCGAATGGAAAATCTTACATTTCTGTATGTTACTTTTGAATTTGGTTGTTGTCGGTAAGCTAGTTCTGGGCAGATTGCCGGAACAAGTTCCGGTGAACATTATGTATAAACAATGAAAGAATTTGATACTCGGCAAGCCTATCACGTGGCACTTTAAATCTAGTAACTAGTTTCATTGAAGCCAGTATCACATTGACCACACCGGAGCATATTTCAAATACCACCGGGAAAGCCGTCAGTTTTGTGACTTGATTCAGTACATTTGGCAACTCTAATAACCCTTGGAATCATTCATAAATCACAGAAGAGCTTAAGTGCATGGTTCTAAGTCGATTATCTAATTTATTTATTAGCGAGACATCGGTAATAGATGAGAAATATGTGTCAGTAACATCCAACTAGCCTCAGACCATGTCGGGCTTACCCCACTCACTGGGTGACGGTGTTACCCCGACAGCACACATTTTTTTAAAAAGAGTATTTCTACAAATTTATCGCTTTAATTTACCTCAGATCGAATTCCTGTGATTGCTAACAATACAGGCAATAAATTGTAGAGCAACGAAAAAATATCTTAGTCTTTTCAAATGAATAAAAGCTTAAGTTCCACTCACGAAAAATTACATCCGTTTACGCATCAGCTGCAGTAGCGTATGTTTTGTCTATTATTTTGACGTTTGACGTTTCGCGGTGGCTTCGATGTGTCTTAAAATGTCTAAAATATTAAATACCAACACTTCACATATTCCAAAACACAGTTAATTAGCGTTTTCTAGTAAAATCCTAGGGGTGACGGTTTTACCCTCAGTGCCGGGCTTACCCCCAGTACCTCTAGAATAATCTGTGGAATTCCTACAATATGTTAAAGTGCTTGGCTGCTGATTACTGAGTCATATACAAAAGAAAAATTACCTGATGATTCAAGGTATTCCTCTTCTGTGAACATATCAATAACAGGAATGTCCATTTTTTAAAAAACTGGGTTTATTACTCGAAAAGATTCACTTCCCACGGTGCGATCCGGCTCGGATGGTATGATGATTGCCGATTGTATGTCAAAAAACGGGAATAACAACAATACAAACATCAACATTGACGGAGCAAAATCTATGTTCGAATTCGAACTTACTTCAGTTCGCACTGAGTAAAGTAAACTCTTATTCATACGAATTTGAGTAAATGCTCTGAGACTTTACTTTCTCACAAATCGAGCTGAGTAGAAGTAAGCTGAGCAAATACTTATTTTTATTCATACGGCTTAATATATTGCTACTCGAAAAATATTACACGTTTGTTCGCATGACTACATCAATAGGTAAATTTAACCGGTAAATTAGTTCTAATGCAAATATCGATAGTTTTGATCACCAGTTAAAATATGGTCGCTATGACCGCTGCGGTTGAGTTGTTTTGACAATGTAAATGGTTACTGCTTTTCTAATCGTCATGGTATTTTCAACCATGAACTATTTCAAGGTGACAATTATCATGGTAATAACTACAAAATTCTGTGATTGTTGCGATAACCATGGGTGTAAGGTCAATACTAACATTTTATTTTTCTCTGTGCATAATTGAGTGAATTTTCCACTCGATGCTAAAATTGTAACCGCACAGGTTACAAATCAAAAAAGCAAAGTGACGTAGGCACCCATTTCAATACAAAAGTGGGGAAAAATTCATTCGTTTTTTAGCCCTACTGAAAAACTGATCACTTGGATCTACGTCACAATGTCATATCACGGCAGTATAGAATGATGATCTGTTTGTTAAGGAATTCTGTCACTTTGTGGCGCTAGTGTATATGTAACAGAAGACATTTTAAAAAATCTAGATCGACTGGGGCCAATTAGAAGGAGAATACCCTGGTATCTTTAGAATTGCTATTTGGTCGATAATAACTACACGATGGACCCAGGTTCAACTTTCGGTAGACTACCGGTTGCCCTCCGAATCCAGAAATACCGTAGAAGAGGAAAACTGAAAATTATTTTGGCTATAACTCTGGTATAAGTTATCAGATCTCGGCTTTTCTTTGATATTATGGTATATTTTTGCATGTGATAGTTTCGAAAAAAAAACACGGAAAATACTAGGACCTGTTCATTAAAGCAGACAGTGTATGTAGTTAGAGGGGCGACAAATGAGTGAACTGAAAATATGATACAGCCTTGGAAAAATATACACCGTATCCAGATGGAACTAGGACCTGTTTTTCAAATCAATCTCGTTTACGGTAACTCCGGATTTTTCGGAGGGTTATCTGATGGTAAATTTAAGTAACATTCTGTCACGAGATTATTTTATTTCGTCTAAGAGTGGTTTAGAAAAAAAGTGGGACTGTTCTTAAAAAATTAATCTCTTTTATGGTAGTACCGGTGGTTCACGTGGTGGCCATCTTGGAGCATATTTCGTTAAAAGATCATTTTCGTTCTAGAATTGGTCTCGAAAAAAAAAAAACAGGAAGCTTTAGGAACACTTTTGAAAATTGACATTTTACCCGGATCTTTCGGTGAAATCATTTCTTTCTATAGTCAATCCCACAGAAGCAGTTTCGAAAAAATAAGGAAGCTCTAGGATCACTTTACAAAATTGACCTCAATCACGGTATTTCTGGATTTTCCGGAAGGCTATCGGTGGCATGCCTAAAGCCAATATATAATATAAATATATGTATATATATATATATATATATATATATATATATATATATATATATATATATATGTATATATATATATATATATATATATATATATATATATATATATATATATATATATATATATATATATATATATATATATATATATATATATATATATATATATATATATATATATATATATATATATATATATATATATATATATATATATATATATATATATATATATATATATATAAATAAAAGTTTTAAAGCCGTCAAATGCCAACTAGAGTTTTTCGATTGTGGAAATAACCAGGGAAAACCTGGTGAATATGGCAGTATTTCGTATTTCAGTTTTTTTAAATGCACTACACTGTAAGTATCAAAACAGTTCTTTGATAATAAAGGTTAACAAACACATTTTTACAGCTGCTCATTGTGGGTCAAGGCATGTTCTTCGCCAGAGCTGACTGAAGTTTTCCAGCAACAAAGTGTGCAAGGCATTTCAAAACGAAAAATATGTTCCAAGCATTTTTCCGATGCGGATTTTCGAGATGTGAACAATAAACAGAGAGGGTAACATCTGTCCTCTTAAAAGTTGAAATTAACCCAAGTGTCATTGTTTCTGGTTTTCTTAGCCTTAAATTTAATGCTGTTCCACATACGGTCGATTTTGAAATTGGGGACGATGCTAGGAATGATGGTTTAAACTGGTCCGGAAACATCGAAGAGTGCTTTGAGGTATTGTCTACAAGAATTGATACTTTGGAAAACCCACAGATCGAATTCATAGAGGGAGACGAAGATTTCGAAACCTGGTATAAAACTTTTGGTTGTAAGATCATGGATGAAAAACAACCAGACAATAGAAGACGAAGCAAAATCTAACGATGTCTTGATTACCAACAATTTTGTGGGAGGAAATGAAGAGAGATTACGACAGGCCCTAATAGTTCAAGAGAATATAGTACTTGGATTGCACGAACAGATCCGATCCCTCCGACGTCATCTTTTCGCAGTTCAACAAACAAACAATCGTCGCCTGAAAGCCTTGATACGGAATAAACGTTTAGTTTCGGAGCTCCGGAAAGAGTTGAAGCTCTTGAAAAAAGCAAAGTCCGTAAACGAAAAGTTAGGACATCGAGCGCGGTTAAATCCCGTTATACACAATTCTTTGAGAAATTTTTCTAGAAATCCCAAATCTAGAAGATACCATCCTGAAACGATAAAATTCGCGTCTGGAACTTATTTGAGTGGTCCTCGTACCTATCGGTTTGTGCGAAAGTCAAAGCACCTTATCCTGCCTCACAAAAATACTGTGTACGGGTTCAACAAGCACATCCGAATTCAACCGGGCCTGAACAAAGTCATTTTATCGAAAATAAAGAAACACGTAAGGGGCCATCCACATACCACGTGGACAGCTTTAGGGGGGGGGGGGGGGGGTTGGCTAATGTCCACGATCCATACAATTTTTTTAGAATTTATATGGACAGTTGTCCACGGAGGGGGAGGGGGGGGTCAAAATCGTTAAAAATCTGTCCACGTGGTATGTGGATGGCCCCTAAGGCACTTCAAGAAACAGGAGCACAAAATTGTGACAATTTGTTTGGACGGGATATCTATTAAACCGGACATCACATATTGTGCTAAAACTGACACATTCTTTGGGTTTCCACACGATGGTGAAAATAAAAGGATTGAGAAAAACGATCCATCCAAATTAGCGACAGAGGCAATTGTGATTATGACATCTGGAATATATCGTCGCTTCAAGCAGGTTTATTTCCCGAAACCAGCATTACTAATATCCTTACTATTGAGTAAAACAATTTACATTTTCAGCCTATAGGATACTTAATGGCACATAACAGTCTCGGAAGTGAAACACAACTTAAATTCATTCGGCGGAGTATTGACGCAATCAGAGATTGTGGACTGAAACCACTCGCACACGTAATGGATCAGTGCACTACTAATCAAAAAATGATACGCGATAGCGGTGGCTCCGTTGAGCGTCCAATCCTTGATTTAGATGGCGAACAAATAGCAGTCATATTCAATACACCTCATCTTATCAAAAGTGCACGTAATGCACTATTCAAGCATAACGCTGTATTCGACGGGAAAATAGCATCGTTCAAACATATTAAACAGCTTTTTGATGTCGATGTATCTTCTACACTGAGACTCGTACCAAGGCTTAATCTGAAAAATATAGTACTACCGCCATTCTCAAAAATGAATGTACCGTTAGCTGTAAGAACATTGAGTGAATCTTGTTCCATAGCTATAAATCATTACGTTGCATCAGGTGAACTCCCAGAAGAGGCCCTCCAGACCTCAACGTACATTAATATCCACGACAAATTGTTTGACACTTTCAATTCAAAAGAACGTTCCAAGGACTCAGCTAGGAAGGTAAAATGAAAATTTTCTCAAGTCTGAACACACGATAATTGGGTAAAAATACGAATAAATTACTTTGAATATTTTAAATTATACTTTTCAGCTGTACAGAACACCAATTACAGAGACTTCAATCCACATGCGTTTTCTCGAAAAAACGATGAAAACTTTAAGGATATGTATTATACTACAAACGATTGTTTTAACATTGCGAAGGTTATTAATTTTATTTTAATTAAAGTAACATATTACCCAAATGCAATCATTGATTTAGGCTTTAAAAGAATCTTCAAAACTCACATCCGCTCAAAAAGTTCCATCCTACTTAAAGGGATTAATGGGAAACATCAACGCGTTAAAATGGATATGGCAAAAATTTGAATTTGAAAGACTTTGGAACACCTTTTTCAGCGAAACGGAAAGAGCTCAACGCACTGGTTTATATCCTAGGAATAGCAATTTCTAAACTGCCTCATGAAAAATGCCGCATCAAACTAAAGGCAACACAGGATGATGATCACATACAAGATGACGATTATTCTTTTTTAAAATTAAAAACTCAGACACAATTACGTAATGTTAGTATCCCAAACAATACACTTCACGCTATCGGATTAATAGCGTTTGTCGCGTTCAAAAAGAAATTTCGTAAATTTTTGTTCGAAAACTCACTTGAAGAAATACGTTAGATACGATTGCTTCGAGAGTGCAGTTTGTCTACCTTGTTTTGAAAGAATGATTGACTTTATTTTTAATACCTTGATTCAAGGTTTTTTGCGAGAAGTTCGGTTTAAAAATAAAATCGCTGAGACCAACAAGTTTAGAATAAAACGTAATCGGAGGGCGACTAGAATGAATTTGCCACTACCGGCCTGAACAATATTGTATACCTACAGGATCACTGTTTCTTTTGTTGCATTAAACTGCTTCGTCTGCATACAACTCTTTATTCATTTAAATACATGTTGACTCACCGCAACAAATTCACTACATGAAAACGATAAAAACATGCCTTATTTCCAGTATTATGCTTTTTGTCTGCTGCTACTCCAATAAGCTGCTTCCCAGCTTGAATTCTGCATGATTCACTTCTGTCGCATTTTCAAGTCCTTGCTCTGAATAAAATCTTTATCTATTCTGATATATGTGACTGCTATCCGGAATATTATTCTTCGACGACTTTCTGTATGTGTATTTTCCTGAATGCGAAAATGTGCCATGAGTGGAGGCAAAAAGAATGAAGGAAAATTTAAACCGAAAACTCACCAATTCTGCAAGCGCAACCACACATGGTATTTTGACGTTGGACTAACGTCTATATCGAAGTTAGGCACCTGAATTTGAAAATCTAGTAATTCAACCGGGGAAAACCAGGGAAAAGTGGTCAGGTTTTGAGCACTTATATATCAGTAATTTCTTTTCAGAATTTCGAGGTTTTGGCATCAACCGATCAGAAATTCTTTTACGATTGAATTTATGTAACAAAAATAACCTATTGTTCGAGATACACTATTGAAAAATTGATAAATCACATCGATTGTCTAAATCATACCGAGAAACCAATCACCACCTCTCTTCACAAGCACAGTCGACACTAACGGATACAACCGATCTGACTTTGTAAACAGTCTCACAGCTTTCAACCAATAACGAGCTCGCTTTCGGTAGCTGCAACAGGTGTTTCAACACCGTTTTAAAATGCTTCTTTTATCATTACCACTGAACAGATTCTAAACACCAATGGCTTGATTGATAGGGGAAATATTGCGCAAGATTGTCATATAATAATTTAAATATGTTTTCGATACTAAACTAGTTAAAAGTTGTGTTAAAAGTCGTGCACATCCAACCAATCACAAGCTCGCTTCTTGTTTGCTCGCGGATGGATTTTTGCTTTGGGCTATATAATAGCCTGTGTCGTCTCATAGCAGTCATCAGTTAACAAGTAAAAGGCCACCAGGCCGGTCTTGTATAATCAGCAGCGGTGGCTGATTCCAGCGGCCAAACTGAGCTGCAGCAGAACCAGAGCGGTGGTATCAGGCAGCAGCGGCGGAGGTAGTGGGAAGCTGCATTTCTTCATTCAGTTCGGTGCTCCTTCGATCTGAGTTGGACCCCACCAGCGGTAATCCAATTCAGATATCGTTGGGTGAAAACGTATAGCGTATGTGCATCTGTATTGCTATGACATTTGCGATGATAGGGATGGCGCTGTTGCGTGTGTATGGCTAGCTATAGCGTGTGTAAGACACTAGCATGTGTAGCATATTATGGCTATTGCGTGTATATCTTCAGCGTGTGTACGGATAGTTATAGCTTGTGTGTGGATAGCTGCTGCGTGTGTAATGATTAGTTATAGCGTATGTATGGATAGTAATAGCACATGGTTGGATAGCTTATGCGTGTGTATAGATAGTTGTATCGGATGTATGGAAAGGAATAGCGTGTGTATGGATAGCTATAGCTACAGCGTGTGTATGAATAGTTTTAACGCGTGTTTAGATAGTTATAGCATGTGTGTGAATAACTATAGCGGGTGTTTATCGAAGATTATTATTGTCATTGAAAATATTAAAACGTCTTAACGAACACAGTTGTGAATTTGATTTTACAGCAGCAATTTAAACTTCTTCAGCCAGTCTTTATTCATCGAGGAAAAATTACTACCTATGAATGATCAACACTTATTTACTAGAAATTTGATTTAGATCAAAACGGGTTCTTTTGAGTATCATAAGTTATTGGTAAAAAGAGTTGCAAGTTTTCTCAATGAGCATTCATTAAATTTTCGTTTTTGTTTCTCGGTGCGCGGTTTTGATTTTGTTTCTCGCACTCAGAGAAAGAAACAAACTTGTCGCTATCGTGAAAAATAACAAAACAATTAGAAATGCTCTAAATCACAACTGAAGAAGTTAAGATATTTTCCTGTCACTCGCCCAAACCTTGATAACAACTACCGAAAAACGTGTGATTGAGCTCTTGCTATATTGAGTTATTGAACCAAAGGTTTTTTTTTCAAATACATGAAGTTATATGCTGGGCTGGAACTAACCTAGCATGAGTTTTATCGATTAAATGTCAAACAATTTTCAAATTTAAAATTTTCGGTTGAATCGTTCTGGGCTCCAATTTCAGATAGTTTCGTGAAGTTTGCTTTTTGCTTAGATAGGAAAATTTTACCAATTCGCTCAATTAAATGATTGTCTTGGTAGTGCAGCAAACAAAGGGTTGATTCGAATATGTATGAAATGACAGCGATTAAATAAAAGATATCCATTCTTTTAGTATATATTATTATTTATAACGTTTTAACGTCTCAGCATCCAGAAATGCACTGTAAGATAAAATTGCAGCAAATACTAGAGTTGCAATTCTCTCTATTATTTGTTTTAATGGAATATAAGAATACCGTAGTCCAACGTCATGCGGTCGTGTCTTGAATACCACCCTCCTACTTTTTTATTTTATAATAATGCAACATTACTTCTATTACTATTTTTATGGGATTTTCACTTATGTATTGCAACTAGACAAACTATGCTTCACATTGAAAAATATCTTCGACTTCGAGTCCTGCTTTGTTTTTTTTTTACTTTTTGACAGCGGGGAATATTATGCAATGAGATATACAAAGGGTACGAGAAAATAGAAGGTGTAAAAACATATTGATTTTATTGTAGCAATAAGCTCACCATGCAGCGCTAGTGTACAAGTGATTTATGCCGTATTCCTGTTTGAAATTTTACACGGAAATATCGATCAAAATTGTTCTTGCTTGGACGTCTGTCTGCGATAAAACTCTTTCTGTTACAAAAAAGTCACGCTAGTGTACGCCACGTAGTGAGAAAATTCCAAAACAGACAGATCTTCGTCTGAAAGTACTCAATCACTTGACCAACTTTGCTGAAGACATGATTGTTCTATATCCTAAGATCTTCGACTTGCAATTCATCTAATATGCACAGACTGGACATGTACCACTTTTTCTCTCAACGAAATGGTGATTATGTTGATAACCAAAATATGTTCTGGCTATAACTTTGGTTTAGGTTATCAGATCTCAGTTTTTCTTGGACATTCTAGTACGTTATTGCGTTCTGCATCAATTCATGCAAAAAACCCAAAAAGTGTAAAAATGGCACATTTAACGCTTTTGCTCTCAACGGCTCATATGTCCAGACTGAGTTCCTAACTGCCGTGTTTGGCAGACATCTTCGCACACGTCCGTTCATCAACGCGATAGTCCAAAAACTGACTCACATTTTGATCTCTCCTATAAAATGTAACTCTCCCTTTCTCTTTTTTTTGCATCTTCATAAACATATGGATTTTTCTGAGTTTCTCGTAACTTGTGCGCTACTCTCATGACTTGCCGGCTATCACGGACACACGTTTTTCGACACAGATTCGTTCGGCGAAACACACACACGTTTGCTCAAAAACCTTCTCGAAGCTGCAAAAGGGAATATTCTTTCAAGATGCTATTGAAATGCAAACTGCACTGAAGTAATTGTTATTATTTGTTTCATCTATTTCTCTTGTTCTCTACACTAACTTGTGTTAAGTTTTATTACAATACGTAATCAGATTGCGCTACCAGTACCTAACGTCGAAAAATTTTTATTTGCCAAGTCGGACGCCGTGAATTAAAAAAAAATTAAATCATTTAAAGTGTCCCCTGCTCGCAACGGTCCTTGCCGAATGTCCCTTTCGATGTCGTTACACATTTATCCTTTGGTGCTCTTCTCACGTCTAGTCGGTCCTCTCCAGTGCAAAAAAGCAAATCAGATGGCGGTCTGTCATTCGCAGTCGTCAGATGGAAACTCCCTTTGTTTATCTTTCCGGGACGCGTACATGTGAAAGAAAGGATCAAAAATGTCCCTTTGTTTTGGTTTAACAGCTCATGCGTACTGTCGCTTACTACGTTTTGTTTTGAATAGCTGCTACTGTTGCTGCTAATTCTCGTGATTCACTCTCTCGATCTGTATCCAACTCTCTGATACCGCCAAGATGAATGCCACGTGCGTGTGATGTAAGCGAGCGCGCTTTTCCATCACGTGGGGTTGTCGGTGTGGTTGTGTACGCGGTCCGAAACATAAACACCATGTTGACGATGATAGTGATGATAATGATTAATGACGCGCTGACTGCAGTGATAGAGGGAGAGTATCATGGTTGAGATACGGCGAGCAGTATGCATGCAGGCGCGGCTACCATTTCCATTGTTGTTGACTATTGCTAGGCTGGAGAAGAGATGCTGCAAGCGGATATTTAGGGGTGGTATGGAAGCTGTGAACGCTCAGTTACCGTTTCCTCTCTCGCTCAGCACGGCAGATGGCATTGCTGCTACAGTGCTTCTTGTTACATAATTTATCCTTTTCGTTGGACTTGACTTTTGTAAATACCTCGACGTTGATAGCAGAGAAAAACGTTTAATGGGACAAAAAGTAGATGTTGTAGGATAGCAAAATTGAAAGACGCTTGCCGTCGAGTAGGTCGCTTGTCCTCGGCAAACAGTTTCTACAACTGATAAGGGAGAGGCCGCCCAAAAGCGCTGGCACACACATCTGCACATCGGTAATATTCTGGTTAGGAGCAGTGCAGCATCTTGAATCTTTTCCATCACAGTTTGCAAAGTCTGACGCGCGCGAGTGTATTATGTAGTAGTGTGTTTCATAATTTGGTTTAACAAGGGAGGAGACCACAGTGCAACCAAAGGCACAAGGAAACTTGAGAAGGACAAACCGAGAAGGATAAATTTTCGCCTTTCAACTCTCGTTCCATGAGTACACAAAAGGAGTTTTCCACCTTTTTTCTTAGTGCAAACCGTGTACAAAGTCGCAATCAGGAGGTACTTTATGAATTTTGTGCTGGCCTCGAGGCATCGGGTGTGTTTTTTCGGTGCCAGAGTTGGTGCAAAATGGTTGTGAAAATTGCTGTCGAAATCTAAAAGGAATCGAGCAAAGCTGCCGCTGGGTTTTGCCAGCAAGAGCGCGAGGTGCAGTAAAGATGAATTTATAAGTGAAAAAGGAAATACGCCCATTTCTGATATTTCCGTTTTTCGCCTGTCTCCTCTCGGGCGGATGCTGAATGCTTGTGTTACATGCAAAAATAGGTGCTGTTGTGTTGTATATCGATGAAAATTGGAATCCAATTAGCAGGGAAAATGAATTTATTGCTCACTTCCGCGATACTGCTGCTCGGTTGCCTAATTTCGGGCGTGGAAGTGAAAAGCTACAAGGCAACAACAAATCGGGGTAGTGGAATTAGCATAGGGGGCAGCAGTAGTAGCAGTTCCAGTAACAGCGAAAGTGGTCGTGGAAGCGGTAGTAGCAGTGGTTCCGGATTGGGTAGCTTTCGTAACAAGCTGCAGTTAAATGTTGGCCTTTTGGTACCACACACTAATTTCGGGCGACGAGATTATCTTCGCTCGATCAGTACAGCCGTGCTTGGTTTACAGAAGGGGCGTGGACCGAAGCTGACCTTTCTGAAGGATCACGAATTTCAAACATCCAACATACAAGTTGACATGATGTCGCTCACGCCTAGCCCCACAGGTAAGTGCAGAATTTTGATCGTTGGAGTGAAGGTTGAAGGTTGCAGTTTCATAAGCTTCATTACCCACCATTATTTTCCCTCCCAAATCTTCATTTATATCCATTTTGGCCCATCCACCGCCTGCCTGACTCCCCCGCAGATTGCCGTATATATTTACAGTGTTCACTCTCACCGCCCTTGGTTCGCCTTTTTCTTCTTTTCTTTTTCCTCATTCATCACTATGAACATAATTACTCTAATTTCATCCCTGGACATCGGTGTCTGTGACCACCCTTCGTCACCGCGCGTTTTACCGTCCATCAATTAACAATTACATTTTCTCTTCATCTCGCAACGAAGCGATTCTCAACACATTATGTAAAGAATTTCTGCACGCGAATGTGTCCGCTATTCTGTACATGATGAACTACGAATCTTATGGTCGAAGCACTGCCTCGGCTCAGTACTTCCTCCAATTGGCTGGATATCTGGGCATTCCTGTAATCTCCTGGAATGCCGATAACTCCGGTTTGGAGCGGCGTGCATCGCAGTCCACGCTTCAACTGCAGCTTGCGCCCAGCATCGAACATCAGGTATCAAGTTTTGGTTCTGTGGTAAAATGTGCATCACACTCAAACTTTAAAAATCTTTCCTGGTTGCAGAGTGCCGCAATGCTAAGCATTCTGGAACGCTACAAGTGGCACCAATTTTCGGTGGTGACATCGCAGATCGCCGGCCATGACGATTTTGTGCAAGCGGTTCGTGAGCAGGTTGCTGCAATGGTGAGTGTTACGTTTGTTATTGTATTAACCTATTGGTGCTCAAAGGGCCGAAACGTTGTAGAGTCGATTTTCTTATAAATTCTAAAATTTACGTAAAAATCTTCATTTGAGAAAAGTTCTTTGCGATGTCTACTAAGCCCTTCTGAAAAACACTGAAAAGCAAAGTGAATTAATCTTACATCTGTTAATGAAACATCAGTATAAAAATAAGGTGTCAGGGAGAATTCTAGAATATTCGGGTATTTAACTTTGGAACTTCACTGGACATTGAATAAACGGGTTGAAAAATACTGAAACTAAATACCGCCATTTGTTTGTGCCAGAAAGTGACTTCACCCAATAATCTAACCTACGATTAGTGACTCCCTCGTGAGATGAAAGGCGAGTTTTTACTTACAGTGATGTTATTTGATATTATATTCAATGAAATATAATCGATCGATAAATGCTAAATAGATGTTATCGACTCAGCTCGACAAATTAACCATTGTCTCATGTGTGTGTACGTTTATGTAGGCTGAGCAGACGTACCGGTTTTAACGGGACAGTACCATTTTTTCGACCATTTTAAACTGTTCCGTCTTTTTGTACCGTGTCAGTATCCATCTCTGATCTCTGACCGTTAGGTTCCAACATTTTGCGAAATGGAAAATAAGTTTCTAGGCTGCCAGTAATTTGTTAATGTTACTGAGTGTGAGTATCTTTTTTGTCTTTTTGCATTGAAATCTTTGTTTCCAAGTGTTTGATAAAACTAACAATCTTTTTTTGGCTGATTACGTCGTCAAATTTTGTTAAAAATGTGCAACTTTTTGGTTATTTTCAACAACCGTTTCATGAAAGGAAAATATAAATCAATTCACTGTGCTAGAGCGATTTAGAAGTTCTGAAGTGATCACAGTACGAGGAAGATATATACCGGGCAAGCGAAAAATTAAAATATTTTCACTTTTGGAGCAAAATCATACAAAACACAATATGAAAGCCACACTGAAACACAACCACAGAAATTTTTTATATTACAATTTAATTGATGTTCTGTATTTAAATAAATATTGCTAACGTTTTCCCTACCACTCGTTCGTGAAACAAGCGTTCATGTTTTGTATTTTGTATTGACACCTCTGACTTTAACAACATCTGCCAAAAGTCGGGGTTTCTATGCCATCAATTATTGAAGAGTAGTGATATCAATTTTAGCCCATTCTTCTTTAATGGCAGTCTTTAATTGTCCAAGTGTTTCATACTGACGTCTATGTACATCAACTAGCTGTGACAAGATCCACCAAAGATTCTCGATCGGGTTTAAATCGGGGCTTATAGCAGGCCATTTAAAAACAGTAACGTTTCGTGATGTTAGACATAACGTTGTTAGATTTGAACAGTGAATCGCTAAGTTGTCATGCTGGAAAATACAGTTTCCACCCCACAAAATCGATCAAAACGTTGTCTAGCAGATCTAGCAGAGAGAAATAAAACAAATACCTAGATTTTTTTTTCTTCGAAATACTGAATGCGGCTCACACCACTCCCTGAAAGTTTCTAGAATGACGAGTTTCGGGTTCTCGGCGAGTATTCCCAGCAAACAATTTTGTCGTATAACGGAATATTAAGCTTTAGTACAGCCAAAATCCACCGAATAGCAACTTAACAAGCTATAATTTAACAAAATTGTTTGTTGGTTTTTTTTTTTTATTCTCGCTTATTTTCCGTCGGTCTAATTCCGCCACTGTTGTGGCCAATCACCGACGCCCAGGGAGGCGACTCCACACCCAGGACCCTAACTCACGACCCGTTTATTAACGGACCGGCGCCAACGGCTTTACTTCCTCATGCGATGGAAGGCGTGATCCCAGAGATTTTTCGCCTCAGAAAATCTCCCGGTGTCGGCTAGGATTGAATCTAGACCAGTTGGGTTGGTTGTGAGTGGATCACGCCACCTCACAACCATCGACACCTATGTCGGCGGTGGGATTCGAACCCAGGCGTCGAGCGTGGTTGGCAGAGACGTTACCAACCACACTAGGCCCCCGCTGTTTGTTGGGTTCCTTCAATACATTTAGCATCCTTCAGGATCATCCAGGTTAAACTTCTCATCTGAGAAGATGACGGATTTCCGCTCGTCCGCCCAACACATATACTGTTCCGCAAACTCCAATATCGCAGTTCTGTGCCGGTGTAGAAGCTTCGATGTTTTCAAACGTTGCTGGTATTGAAGTGAGTTCTTTCAAAATCGGCAATACTCTTCTTCTGGACACTGAAAGAGACATTCAAGCCCTAATCTGGCCTGCACCCAAATTTTTATCAACAGCCAGGCAAGATATTTGTCTTTGATCTCGAAGACTTAAGTAAGATGGACGCCCGGATCGTTCGTTGATAGCAGAGTTTTCAGGATTTTTGAGAAAATTCACTGTGGTACCCTTATCACGGTTCAATTTATAAGCTATTTTGCGAATAGTTAGTCCACATTCTCTAAGAGCCGTGATGTTTGCTCGCTTTTCCAAATATAATGATTTTCCGCTCGGCATTTCCAGCAAACAAAACGAACAGCGATACAGAAATTTATGAAAACTATTTCCAATAGATTGAGAAGTCTAACTTTAATTATTGCTATCATTAAATGTCAGAAAACATATTTACTTGTAGACCTGTTATGGATTAGAGATAATTAAAGCACTTGTACGGAATTTTTATTTTCTTCTACAAATAGGAATTGTTCCAATTCTCCTTGAAATTCACCAAGTACAAACATGTAAACGAACATTGCTATTGTTTGTCATTCGCGCAATACATTGCTGTACTGAACATTAGAGATGGTCGGGTTTCGGGTTTTCAAACCCGAAACCCGAACCCGACCCGTACCCGACGGGTTCGGGTCGGATTCGGGTTTGAAAATTTTTAAAAGTGTCGGGTACGGGTCGGGTTCGGGTTTTGTGAAAAAATATTTTCGGGTTCGGGTCGGGTTCGGGTTTGAAAATGTCGGGTTCTGGTCGGGTTTGGGTATTAAAACCCGAAACCCGATTATAAAATCTATGCAATCTCGGGTTCGGGTCGGGTTCGGGTTTCACAATTTCGGATTCGGGATGAAATAAAATTTTCGGGTTCGGGTCGGGTTCGGGTTTGAACGAATAAAAAAGTTTCGGGTTCGGGTTTTGACCGAAGAAAAAATTCGGATACGGGTTTGAAAAACATCAAACCCGACCATCTCTACTGAACATCACGAAATATTGATAGAAATAATCTTGTGCGTTATTGTAATAATACCTACATGAAAGTTTTGTACGGTAAATTCTTTCTCCCACTGAGACCAACCGGGAGGATTCTTATTGATAGTAATGAAACAGGGTAGGAAACCTATTTTAAACAGTTTAACAGCCTCCTGTGTATTGAGAAGAAATACTCCAAATGTGTAAAATGATATACAAACTTTTTTACGTAGAACTACGTCTCTCAGGAAGTTCGGCTACATAGGGATGTAAAATGAAAATCTAAAACCGGAAGAAGTGAAAAATATGTCCAATTTCAAATGCTAATAAATCGGTTAGTTTTCGATGGATTTCCTTTGTTTTCGTAGCAATAGATTGGAAAATCTTTTAAGATTCTTCCCAAATGAAAAAAATTGTTATTTTATTATTCAAACTTTTGTACTATTAAAATTGTCAAACCTTATCAAAACGAAAAATTCGACCTCTGCTTGGTCGTTATATGACCACTTTCCAAGCACTGTCGACAACATTATAGACATAGTAATACAATCCTTTTCAGGATGAAAGAAATGCCTATTTGAAGAGTTAATATTTTCTCTAAAATTAATTTACACCTTCAAATTTGGACCAGTTATAAATTTGACTTCATCTCCGTGTCTCAGAACGTACCGTCTGCCGGGGTGAGATTAAGCCACGGGGGTGAGATTGAGCCAAAACGGGAAATGTTTGTATGTTAAATTACTTGAGATTTACAAAACCTAATACCTCAAATTCAATACTTTATGAAACATGACAAATTTTTTTTTTATTCTCGCTTATTTTCCGTCGGTCTATTTCCGCCACTGTTGTGGCCAATTACCGACGCCCAGGGAGGCGACTCCACACCCAGGTCCCTAACTCACGACCCGTTTTATTAACGTACCGGCACCAACGGCTTTACTTCCTCATGCGATGGAAGGCGTGATCCCAGAGATTTTTCGCCTCAGAAAATCTCCCGGTGTCGGCTGAATTGAATCTAGACCAGTTGGGTTGGTTGTGAGTGGATCACGCCACCTCACAACCATCGACACCTATGTCGGCGGTGGGATTCGAACTTACCTGGCATAGGGGTTACCGTGATCACATGACATATTTATTCACAACTTGAAATGAAATATAGATAATATCAGTGAACTGTTTCGCTTAAAGAATGTTTCAAAGTACAGGGTGAAAAACATGCGCAAATAACGTTATCCAAAAATGTCCCAGGAAAACCAACCCCATCAAGAAATCACAAGAACTTACTGCTCAGTTGGTACGTTAGGATGTCGTCTCCAATGTGTTGAAGAAATATTATGCATTGAACCTGTGCCGGCTCAGAAAATAATGTTTTTCCAAACTGTTCACTTTTCGAGCCCTTTTGGGGTGAGATTGTGCCAAGCTATATTGAACGGCACAGTGTGCGGAATTCACATTCACGACTAAATTATATCAGTATACATCAAAACACTTGCATTGTTTAAATAGGGTATGTTTTCTGTCCCCACAGCATAAGGTATGTTGTCTAGCTATGGTATTCTTCGGAATAATGACTAAAAGCTTGAGAAGCTTACTGTTCTCAATTGTTAGATAGAAATTTTCAATTATTGATATTGTAACAAAATTTTGTACACCAATTCTATATAAACTGATGACTGATGAGCCAAAGTTTATGTATTTTTAGCAAAATTATAGTTTATTGTAACTCAACCATATTTGTTGTAGTTGATAACAAAACATTCTAGAATGCATTGGTGTATTTTGGATCGAATTCTTTGCTTAAATGTGTGCGTTAGAAGCTTGAGATCAAAAAAGCATCATTTTTTGGCACAATCTCACCCCGGATGACGGTACTGAATTATTTTCTCCGAACAGCTTTTATTATCTGCATGAACATTAGGTGATGATCAAACCTTAAAAATTATATAGCCTAATATGATGAACAACTATATTATTGAAAATGATCAATCCTTGTTGAAACGCGAATCGATTGATCTGATTGGCCGTTATATGATTGCTTTCCCAAGCACGGTTGACGGAATTATAGACCTAGTAATTTGAAATGTACTATTTGGCCTATATAAGAACCTGTTTCAGCCGAAACCGCTCATATTAGTTCTAGACAGCGACAACAGCAGTCCTTACTTAACAGCAGCAGCTGTGGCAGCGGATAGCATGAGCAGCAGCAGTGGTATCAGCAGCGATATTGGGGCCAGCTAGTGCAGCGGCACTTCCTCTTGTAAAAGCTGCCTTTGTGCAGTAGCGTGGAGCATCAGTAGTAGGTACATTAGCCGGCGCTTCCTCTAATGAAAAGTTGACGTATTCTGACAACACACTAACATTTTGGATGCTTGTTTTCTAAAGTATATGGGCTGTCAAATTTTCAGTGTGAAAACAGCTTTCAACTGTGTTATCAGAAAAATGCCTCAATCTCTTCTGTTGGGGCAGCACACAAGCGATTAACATTATATCCAGGGATGTCATGTAGAACACCTCATGTAGTTTTCGACGAGTTTTCTACGTAGATTACCTCTGGTAGAATACCTAACCAAAAATGAGTATTCTACGAAAACCTGCAAAGAGTTTATCTGTGGTGAATTACATGAGAATAAACAAAATTTAAGTTTAAAAATATTCATTTCAAATTGTGATGATTATTTTGTGTGCATTGAAAACGAATTTGACTTTTAAAATCGTTGCTCTTAATCTCCATCGATTTCGGAACTTTCCAAAATCATTTCAAAGTCGTAGTCTTCTTCAACTACTTGGTCGGTTGCTCGTAACGTAAACTAAACATTAACGAGTTTTTTTGATGTTTCATCTGAAAGTTGGTTTCAGATGTCGTTGTGTATGTAACCCCAGTTGGAAAATAGTCTGCTGCTAGAAGTTTGCAAACAAATCTGCACATCTGGTATTCCTGACGCAAACAAACAAGTGTGTGAAACTTCAAGCCGTCATTTCTAAATGAATAATAATGTAAAGAAGGACCAGAGTCTTCTTATATTTACGCAGACTTTCTGTAAATGTGTGCAGATTTTTGCAGGCATTTGCCTGTGCGAGAGCGAAATTTCTGAATTACGGATAGATTTTTTTCAGATTTCACTGGCATAGAGAGACTGTAGTATCTCTATCTGTAGTAGACATCATTCTATGCAGGCCCGGATTTGAGGGGGGGGGGCAAAGGGGCAAATGCCCCGGGCCTCCCGACTCAAGGGGCCCCCCTAGTCCTGGGGCGACCTTATTTTGCTCGTCACCTCCCAGAACGTTACCTCTAAAGGTTTTAAGAAAAGAGGGCCTCACAAACAAATCTGCCCTGGGCCCCCCATCGTCTAAATCCGGCCCTGATTCTATGCCTTTACAAAGCGATAGTACACGCTCGTAAATAGTATCTCATGAACTGAGCAACTTTGACTCAGTTCAGAACGATATTCGTGGTTGTCAAAAATGAGTAAAGGTTCTTTATGTTTCTGAGTAACTTTAACTCTTCTTTTGGGTTTCCTCCGAATAATTTAGTTTTGAGTAACGTCGAATTCAACGACGCTTTGGTTGAATTAGTTTTTTATGTGTTTCATAAGTTTTTGGATTAGAGATACCTCCCGTTTGCAAAATATCCTAGGGTTTTCTAGCCAGTACAAACAACAAACCCATGTATGGTTAATTTTATCTTCAAAACTTTACAAAAATTTGTTAATTAAATTGGGTGGCAATTCAGAACCCAAAAAATGAGTTATTACTTGACCCAGAATTGAATAATACTGTACCCAAAAAGTGAGTAACAAACAAAACGCCTTGTTACTCAATTATGCGTATTTAGGGAGCTACTCAGTTTATGAGTCGTTCCGTATGTTGTTGAACCGTGAATTAACATTATTGACATTATTGAGTGAAAACTTTTTTCGCTTTTTGAGTTTCTTTATCATTGCTTGTTTCGCCATAATCACAAAGTAGTTCGGAAAAACACTTTCTTGCTTCTTCGTGTTTCTTTTTTTTTTTTTGTTATATTAATTCTCCCGTTACTTAAATACACCTAATCAGCGCAGCGAATGGCATTTTATGAGTCATACTGTGAATTTTCGGGTGTTTATTTTCTACCGTAGAAAACGTAGAATACAGTTTTCTACGTAGATTACTTACGAGTCCCGAAAAATCGCGTAGAATACCACCCCTGATTATATCTGAGATGAAACTGAACAACAGTCCTTATAAGGACAAAAACAAATTATTGAAGGTTCCATATTTTCTCGTTTTGCGCTGAAATTTGAAATAAAATGTTATTTTAATCTGCATACACTGTTGAAACTTGTTTGCGTTGTATAGTGTTTGTTTCATTCCTGTTCAGTGATGTATGTGCAAACTAAAATTTGGTAGCACTTCAACTCCTCTTTCGCACAAAATTTTAAACATATTCAATACAAGTAATGCAATAAACAACCCTACCAACATACCGGGGCTTTGCATACAACCCTTGTGATTTTTTTCTCTGTTAGTACTTGTTTTCAGATTGTTGAAAATCCCAGTTGAGGGACACGATTTCAAATACCCTAAACCTATTTAAGCAGTTTGCATCTGATTTGCAGGGGATTTTCTTAAGCTGACGCCGGAATGGTGACAATTTGGGATGATTTTGACGTTGACTAACGTTTATATCGAAATTAGGCGCCTGAATTTGATAATCTAGTAGTTCAACCAGGGAAAACCAGGGAATAGTGAGGGAAATGCTGTTAAGATAAGATACATAACAACCCCCCAATGACAATGAAAATGACATTCAATGTAAAATTGATGTATTTACTATGAAAAACGTAGTTCAATTATGGTATAACCACAGACAAACAGACGTGCCATTCAATGACGATTTCATCGACCAGAAAAATAACGATAATTTTGAAATTTTGCTCAGTGGGCAATAAGCAAGCGTGCCTTTTCATCATCAATCACAAAAACCATCAGTAATGCCGCTTGTGTTGATTCAAGCAAGCGTGCACACCCATTAGACCGTTTTACGAAAACAAGTTAGTAGGCAATAAGCTCACATGGTGGCGCATGAGTTTAACGTTTCGAATAAGGACGAAAATTTTTCAGGATTTTTGTTTGAAGAGGCATGTCTGTTTGTCTGTGGTATAACTATGTACAATTACAGCAACTTTCAAGTTTTGTTTTATATTATTTTTTTCGGGTTTGCTTTGCTTGTTTCCGCGTGTTTTTGCGTCGTGATGACGTGCGTAAATTAACGCTATATAAATGTTTGTACTGGTAGCCAGTAACGTTTGCTACAAGGTCATACACAAGTGTACGGGTCGATAAAAAGATGCCAAATACCAATCCTAGCACTGCGAAGGTGCTTTTATACCATTTATATTGCCGGTCTTAGAGTGATCTAAGTAGTGCTGAAGAAAAAAAAAATATTTTAAAAATGATTATTTAATGTAATAAAACACTATTATAATTTTATTGTTTGAGAAGGTTTCACTATGTTGGATTTTTTTCAGGGTATTCATTCATGTTTCAGTAGAATTGACAAAAATGAGTTCCCATTATCATTTAGTAGATACTACAATAATCGCTTCACGTCCATCTCTGAGAAGTGTTTTATAGATTTTTTCGATAGCGTTACGTAAGTCCATAGTTTGTAATTGCAGCATACAATGTTTAAGAATAGACTATCACGACAAGCGACCTAAATTTACGTAAGGTTTACTCTCCAACGCTACAATGTCTAGACATGTAATAAAATTTCTTATACCATATACCAAACAGTATCTGAGCATCAGAGCCTCTGCCATTTTACTAATGTATCCTTCTTTCTGCCTTACAGGACCACTTTAAATTTACCATCCTCAACTCGATCATCGTATCCCGTCCGGTCAACCTGGTCGAGCTGGTTAACAGCGAGGCCCGGGTGATGCTGCTATATTGCACCAAAGACGAAGCCGTCGACATCCTGAAGGCGGCCGAGGAGCTGCACATAACCGGTGAAAATTACGTGTGGGTCGTCACGCAGAGCGTGATTGAGAACATGCAAGCACCGACGCAGTTTCCTGTTGGCATGCTTGGGGTGCATTTTGATACGTCTTCCAGTGCGCTGTTGAATGAGATTTCTAATGCAATTCGAGTGTACGCGTACGGCGTAGAGTATTATTTAAGTGACCCGAAAAATTTCGGCCGGGGTCTCGACACGCATCAGCTGTCATGCGAAGATGAAGGCCGTGGCCGTTGGGATAACGGTGAGGTGTTTTTCAAATACCTGAGGAATGTGTCATTGGAAGGGGAGCCGAACAGACCAAACATTGAGTTTACTACCGATGGTGATCTTAAATGGGCGGAGCTGAAGATCATGAATCTACGGCCTAGTGTTAACAGTAAGGGTCTGGTATGGGAGGAAATTGGTATGTGGAAATCGTGGCAACAGCAAAAACTGGACATCAGGGACATAGCCTGGCCGGGTGATTCACATTCACCTCCACAAGGGGTACCAGAAAAGTTTCACCTCAAAATCACGTTCTTGGAGGAAGCCCCATATATCAACCTATCTCCCGCAGATCCAATCAGTGGAAAATGTCTAATGGATCGAGGCGTTTTGTGTCGGGTTGCGGCGGATCACGAAATGACAGACATCGACATGGGTCAAGCGCACAAGAATGGCTCATTCTATCAGTGCTGCAGTGGGTTTTGCATCGATCTACTGGAGAAATTCGCTGAAGAATTGGGATTCACGTACGAGTTAGTAAGAGTGGAAGATGGCAAGTGGGGAACACTGGAGAATGGAAAATGGAATGGGTTAATTCACGAGTTGGTGAATAGAAAGACTGACATGGTGCTGACGTCTCTGATGATTAACGCCGAGCGGGAAGCTGTTGTAGACTTTAGCGAACCATTTATGGAGACTGGAATTGCGATAGTGGTTGCCAAAAGAACCGGAATCATATCCCCAACGGCTTTCCTAGAGCCGTTTGATACCGCATCTTGGATGTTGGTAGGAATCTTCGCTATTCAGGCAGCCACTTTTATGATATTTCTTTTTGAATGGCTATCTCCTAGCGGATATGACATGAAGACTGTCCTGCAGAACGCTAACAATACACCGTACCGCTTTTCCTTGTTTCGTACCTATTGGTTGGTGTGGGCCGTACTGTTTCAAGCAGCAGTGCACGTTGATTCGCCGCGAGGATTCACTTCCCGCTTCATGACCAATGTATGGGCTATGTTCGCTGTAGTGTTCCTTGCCATTTACACTGCCAATCTTGCCGCGTTCATGATAACCAGAGAGGAATTCCATGAATTTACCGGCCTGGATGACACACGATTGTTGCATCCATTTTCTCACAAACCGACCATCAAATTCGGCACGATTCCCTGGAGTCATACCGATTCGACTATATCGAAATACTTCAAGGAAATGCATTACTACATGAGGCAATACAATAAAACCAGTGTAGCGGATGGCGTTGCGGCTGTTTTAAATGGTGGCATGGATGCGTTCATCTACGATGGAACAGTCCTTGATTATCTAGTTCAGCAAGATGAAGACTGTCGTTTGTTAACTGTAGGACAATGGTATGCCATGACAGGTTATGGGCTAGCGTTCAGTCGCAACTCGAAATATGTTGAAATGTTCAACAAACGGCTCCTGGAATTTCGTGCCAATGGAGATTTAGAACGGCTCCGGCGATACTGGATGACAGGAACCTGCCGTCCTGGCAAGCAAGAACACAAATCCTCGGATCCTCTTGCACTAGAGCAGTTCTTGTCTGCTTTTCTACTACTGATGGCTGGAATTTTACTTGCAGCTTTACTTTTGTTATTGGAACATCTATACTTCAAATATTTTCGTAAGCGTTTGGCGAAAAAAGATCGTGGAGGCTGCTGTGCCCTCATTTCTCTCTCTATGGGTAAGTCTTTGACCTTCAGAGGTGCGGTTTTTGAAGCGACTGAACTTCTCCGTCACCACCGCTGCAACGATCCAATCTGCGATACGCATTTGTGGAAAGTGAAACACGAACTGGATATGACACGATTGCGGAACAGTCAGTTGGAGAAAGCAATGGATTCGCATGGCATTAAACCTCCTCAAATTAAGATAGCGTCTACCAACGACATCATAGGCACAGGTCGCCGGGAGAACATCCATCAGCGACCGAACATTCTGGGTAATCTAAGTCTCGGGGGAAGTGCGCAGGATTTGTATAGATGGTCGTACAAGACCGAGATTGCCGAAATGGAAACTGTACTGTAAGTAAGTAACCACCACCAATCTAACTATTGAACCCGCCCATAGTCGACAAGGGTCATTACATTCACTCATTAACAACGCTGTAAACACTGTCAATCTACAACTACTACTAAACTGGTAAAAAGTGTACTGAATATTCGTGTAGGTACAACCAATCAGAGAAGTCGTTCAACTGCACGAAAAACAATCAACCGTTCCACACAATACAACTGGAAACCACCGTGGTAGATCGAGCTTAAAAAGTTTTGAGTTTTGCCGGCGCTGGAGACTACTGAAGATTAGGGAAAAAACGAAAGTTAGTTTAATTGACTTCAGGCCGGATTTAGAAGC
The DNA here is from genome assembly GCF_029784165.1 of Wyeomyia smithii. Taxonomy (NCBI): domain Eukaryota; kingdom Metazoa; phylum Arthropoda; class Insecta; order Diptera; family Culicidae; genus Wyeomyia; species Wyeomyia smithii. The sequence goes on along the minus strand of NC_073694.1, from coordinate 72,487,437 downwards.
TGGGGTGCCCGGGGCAAATTTGTTTGTGAGGCTTTATTTTCTTAAAACATTTAAAGGTAACGTTCTTTACAGACGAGCAGGTGATAAGCAAAAAAAAGGTCACCCTAGGACAAGGGGGCCCCTTCAATCGGGAGGCCCGGGGCATTTGCCCCCTTTGCCTCCCCTCAAATCCGGGCCTGATTGACTTTCGACTTTAATAGCTTCGTGTTGATCCTAGAGCATGTTTTCCGATTTGATCCTATGAATTTTATTAGGAGTATTTTGATTTAGTAATATTCAACGTCAATTTTTAAACTTATGTAGTGTAAGTGACAGCTCAGTTTGCTGGTTTGTCCCGTTCTATTTTCAAAACGGTATTATACACGAAAACAATTTTCTCTTTGCATCTTTGCACACCAAAAAATGTTTGCACTTCGAAAAAAGAAATTAGAAAAAACGACCTCCGACAAATTTACTTACATTTAGTTATATCTTGATTAAATTTTCACCTGGTTTTAAACACAGTACCATCACATCGTTGAAGTCATTTGAACTTCTCTCTGCGCCACTCTGCGCCCATAACCTATCTATTCACTCTGAGCTGAATATCTTTAGGATTCAGAATTGAAAAGACCACGCCTATGGTTTCAAGGGCTAACATCTCAACATTTATGTAAACGAGATAGCATATCACCGCCTCTCTTCATGCATCTTTATCTCACTGCTGACAGCGAGCACAAATTAATTTGAGCCCAGGACATGAGTTCATTGTCATTCACTGTTACTCGGTATAGGGATGCTAATGGCTCGAAAAAGACTGTCGAGCTTTCAAAAAGTCTTTTGATGAGGACATAGAAAATGCCAGTATCTCTTGGTGCTTCGCCTTTTATTTAAAGTTTTAAAGTTTGTGAAAATAGATTGCACTTCACTCATTTTTTTACTCTTTCGAATATCAATTGATGAGCCTAATAATGTTCTCTAGGTTCGAATATTAACTCTTTCAAATTGTTTAACATCTTTTTGAGCTTTTATGTTTGTTGTTTAGAAAAATGCGATCACTTTTATCGAGTTTTTTGCAATTGTATGCAAAGTTTAAAATGGATCTTTTAAATTATATGTTCTAAAAATGTTCACTATTCAAATTCTTAAATATTCTCTCAAAATTAGAATTATTTTGCGAAACAATATCTTATTTCAAGCTCTCTCTAATCATGGAGTCATGGAACGATTTCCAACCCAATTTGAAATTGATTGATATTTTTAGTATTAAGGCTATCAGAATACATAAGACAACTTTGGCAAAGATTGCGTACGGTTGCCATGTGCAACGGCAGGGAAGGAAACCTGATAATCGATGAGACGTGTAAAACTTGGTTCAAGTATTAAGTATAACTTACACATTATAACATTCCTACTTACTTAACTTTTATGGCGACAGGTCGTTAACGACCCACTGCCGAATCCAGAATACGTCTCCATATCATTCGATATTGGGATAGTCTTCTCCAATAGCCCCTAACACCCGCCGATCGGGCGTTCTCATCCACGCCACACATCCAACGAGTACGGGGTCTACCACAGAGTCGGGCTCTCTGCTGAGTATGTCTTTGCTGGTCGCTCCTCCGATTAACGTTGTTGTCACACGTTACGAGAGTACCAAGGTAGGGGAACAACAGGCAACACGGACAGGGCGGGTAAGATGGTCCGTTGCTCATTTCTATATAAACCATTGAAATGAACACAAATCATTTATGCCAGTTACATACCAACAGTTTTCTGGGAGTTTCGAGATATTATGAAGATTGAAACAATAGTTAGTTATTTGAGAAATAATAAAAATAAGCTCACCCTCAACAGCAAAGCAATGTGATGTAGTTTTTGCCGTACCGAATTTAAGCTTCTGCTGCGGTAAAACTTCAGAAAAATATAGTTTTCAATGACATTGGAATAATTAAGCATATTTGAAACATGTGGGTGAAGATAGTTTAGTGAAAATATGATTTTTTTGGAAATCACATCGATCCAAAAAATTGTTTGCCTCTTGGGCAAGACGGTCAGTCGTTGTGTTCGCAAAATGGGCAGTCTGAGAAAACGACGATAGCACCATGTCATATTGTTTCTATCAGCATTCTTAGCACGTGAGATGAGACTTAAAGTCATTAACTCTCATTTGAAATAAAAATCATCATTAGAAACGTTGTTAAAACCTGTAAATATGCTACATGTAAATGTGTCTGCGCAGCGGACGGTAAGCTTTAAACACGTGCTTTTTTGCGCAGCGCGTCGTCCCGTATAGAAAAGAAATTTGCTATAGTTTTTCATAAGGCCGTCTTACCAGCACAGCCGGTCCGTTTCATATGCACGTTGTGAAATAGTGGTTTTTCGAGACTGTTTTTATTTTAGTGAAAACTAATATAAAATCACTCTAAAAAGGAAAGGTTTGCATTATTTTATGAAAAGCACTAGTGAATGTCAAATATTATGAATATCGTTGGTTGCAATGTTGTGTCTTGAGCAGAATAATGAATGATTTCCTTAGGGTGACCGTCTTGCCCGTTGTTCCCCTACACAAATTCGTTGACTACTTCATAGATACCCCATCTATCACAACTGCTCTGCGGTTAATACCGACTGTCGACTTCAGGAGTTTATCAAGAAGAACGTCTTTCTTTTAAAAAGGGTTAGATTCCTCGGGTTATCTTAACCGACGTGCAAAGGTCCTTTTCGCATTCGAAAGGCTTAAACACGCAAGGGACAACCTCTGAAATCTAACGTTCGGAAGAAGAAAGATCTACGCGAGTTCGATTTTGCTAGTGGTATGATTTTATTTGGTAGAAAATCGGGTTTATATACAAAATTTACAAATTCGAATCTTATGAACTATGCCTACGTATGGAAGAGAAAATGAGAGAGAAGATTCTCCGAATCTTCGTAAGGGAACAAATAAGAACGCGACAGAATTTCCATTCGCCTAGCCAGGACAAATTTGCCTTCCCCTAATCCGGTACCTGAACGGGAAAAAGGTTTCGGCTTTCTTTACACGCGCCTACGACAACATTCATTCAGATAGTTACAATGTTTTACAAAGCGCCGGATTTGCATTCCCTATTTCCCTACTTAAGATGATAATGCGTACGCAGACGCGCCGGCTGATAATAGGACTTATCGCCCTTTTCTTTGAGCATTACTCGTCCATAATTCGCATAGTCATTGACGCTGGCTAAACCTAACAGACTAAGAAAACAGAACAGAACAGAAAATAGACCGCTTACGATTAGTGGCCTCGCACGGATCTAGAAATTCTATACCTGCTTCTAATCTAGCACCCGCACGAAGGGTCGGTCGGGGATTATTTCTGTAGCAATCTCCTCTATGACGGGAACCTATTCGCGATTATTAAATCTATTCTAATTCCTTTTATAAGAACAATAATTAATGAGTTGCTGAATGACTATATTGTCAAGTTCTAAATATTGCGTTTGCTAACCGACGATATGGATATTGTCCGCAAAGTCAAGCGAGAGCTCATGAGACTTTGAGATAATAGTACCGCTTTTTTGCACGCCAGCTCTCTGGACTTCTCCTTCCAAAGCATTGTTGAACAATAGGTTCGAGAGCCCGCCACCCTACTTCAAACCGTCCAACGGCATAAACGGGTCCAAAATTACGCCCGCTATCCACATGATGGAAACCCGTAAAAGGTGGCACGAATCAGCATAATCAGTTTCGTTGTGAAACCGTGTTCAAGCATAATCTGCGCTTAACTGAATCATATGCCGCCTTGAACTCTATAAACAGATAATGAGTTAGCAAGATAACTTCTCTGAACTTGTCAAGGATTTGACGCAAGGTGATGGGTCGGTCTCAGTCTTTTAAAAAGGATGCGAATCTTGTAAGCAGAATTGAGGATTGTTATGCCTCGATATTTACTGCAATCGAGTCGGTGGTCCTTTTTAAAGACTGGGCAAATGAGTTCGTCCATCTAGTCTGCTGGTAGTTTGTTTTCGGGCCAAACTTTCAAGATGAGCCGATGGATTGCACACAACAGCTGCTCACTCCTGGCTTTGAAGAGTTCGGCTGGGAGGCCGTTGTTTTCAGCTGCTTTGTGGTGTTTCTTAACTCTTTACAAGCTGCCCCAACCTCGTCCAAGCCTGGCGGATCTGCAGCTTGTCCATCCCCCTTAATTTCTCTCCTGTTTCTGTCGACGGCCCTATCCTCTTCGTCGTTCAGCAACGCCTTGAAATGCTGTTTCCAACGCAGGGCCACCAGTGTCTTATCGGTTATCAGGTTACCTTCCTTGTTGTTACACATAGCAGGGATTGATAACGTTCCTGATTCCGTTTATGATTTTGAAGAAACTTTCGTGTCGTGTAAGAGAAGCCTCCCCATCTGGAACAACCCGTTCGCAGTGCTCACTTTTCTTGCGTTTAGCTTGGGCCTCGGAAGGACCACACATCGATGACATAAACCAGTATATGGTCGATTTGAGAGCATGCCTCGCGTTTGGGGTGTTACCATGTATGTTTCTGAATATCTTTCCTGCAAAGTATGTGCTACAGATTGCCATTTCTCTCGCTGCGTCGAAGTTCACCAACCTCAGGCCATTCTCATCACTGGTAGCATGGAGACTGTGTCCACTAATAATGGGACGGAAGAACTGCTCTCGTCCAACCTGTGCGTTTGCGTCCTTGATGATGATCTTTATATCATGTTTTGGGCTTTCTCCATATGTCGCAAAACTCCTCCTTCACATCATCGGGTTTATCGTTTTTTGGTGCGTATACATTGATCAGGCTGTACTCGAAGAATCTGTCCTCGATTCTTAGCACGCATAAACGGTCACTGGTGGGTCTCCACTTAAGGACCCGCATGATCTGTTTTCTTTGTATGACAAAACCGACGCCTTGTTTACCTCTGTCGCCGCCACATCTATCAGATGTGGTATTTGAAAGTAAAATAGACCATCGCACGGTGACGTCACGCACCTGAGTTTGACAGCTACTGGTAACTTTGTTTACCTTCGGGTGATGCAGTTTTGTTCTTAATTACAGCAGATCATTTCAATTGTGATCAAAATGACGGTTAAATGTTGTGCTTGAGGTGCCAGTACACTAAAAAACAGTTAAAAATTAAGCAGCATTTCCACTACGCGCGCGATTGATCCATTAGAAAAAAGCAAAAATTCAAAAACGTAAACAAAGTTACCACTAACTGTCAGAAAAGTGAGGTTACAGAGATTCGGTGAGATAGTCTATAGAAAGATTTATCGTTCGGAGCTCACGTTCACCCGTCTTCGGGTACCGCACTTCCTGTATTGCTGCGATTTCCATCGTCTCTTTTCGCAGCTCCCTGGCCAAGATGTCCACGCGTGCCGGTTAGAGTAGAGTTCACCGATCTTCCCTTGGCTGCTCGTATCCATGTTGGTACAACGTAGAGGTAGGGATAGGAGTTGCTAGGTTGTATGCTCTGGACCACACTGGGGTCTATTTTATGTCAACTAGTACGGATTGTATTGCTGGTACGCTCTGCCCAGCCGTTTACCAACCGCTATAACTTTTGATCGTATTTTAAAACCGGTTATCTTCGACTATCGCGTCGACGGATTGGAGCTGAAAAGGGTCGATCAGGTAAAAGACTTTAGTGTTCTTCTTTACACTAGACTTACATTTCATCTGCATCACGCAACGATGATTTCAAAAGCTACACGCCAGCCCGGTTTCATTTCAGAAGTCGACCGTGATTTCAAAGTTTCGCAGTTCTTGAAGCGATTTACTGTTAACTAGTACACCTGATCGAGAATTGCAACTTGATTTGGTTTCCCTATCAGCTAATTTGAAACCTGCGGATTCAGTGTATCCAAAAACGATTTGATTGCATTGCACTACGTGAGCTTCCCGCTGTGATCCCGCTAACTTACCCCCGTATCGCTGCCATTTGATTGGTATCAAAGATGACTAGAACAAGATACCTGACTCTTGCAGAATTCATCGGACATGATTGTCGCTGCGCGTGAGCAAAAGTCGAACTAATTTATACACTGTTAATATGATGTATACTCAACGTTAAAATCAACTGACGACAAGGCCAAGACATGACTGCTGAAAGGTGAAACAATTTTTTCAGTATCCATGTGGACGACTGTACGAGTGTACGGTGCTGCCATCCGAAAAATGATAATAACGTGTACGAATGTTTAGTTTTCAAATGAAACTGTCCGGAAGAATCAAGAATAATCGGCGCATCATTCAAAATTTAGCGTACCATCAGAAATTCTTGATAACCGCTATGAGCACGCTCTCCAGCCAAGTTATTAACTCTTGCCAAGGTTGATAAAGCAAAAATCGCGTGCCCCGGTGAACCTAACCATATGCACAATGGTGCTGAAACCTGGCTTGCGTCATATCAAACTGTAAGTGTTGGTAGAATGGGACCTGAAAATAAATATAACCCCTCAATGTAAACTCCCACGCTGACAGTCAATTTACACTTTTCTTTCGTACTTTGAAGTGCAAAAAATATGGCAATAGCATTAAAATGACAATATCAATAATCTGCATGTTATCTTAAGCGTTGAGCTGACCAAACTGCTAAACCTTTTTCATATACAATCTTGAGCAGCTCAACTATCGATGACGGACTATGCACGATAAATCGGTTTTGCTCATAGTGACAATTTTATGAGAATTTAAGTCATCAGATGGCAGCACTAACCGTCGAAAATCAGTCGTATTCAAAATGTATGAAAAATATGGAAGTTAGGTATCTTGTTCTAGTTATCTTTGTTGGTATCGAGCAGTGTTTACTCCCAAATTAATCTTCACAACGCGCTATTCGTTTAACTGAATTTCTTTGCCGTACATAGTTTAGTCGCAGACAGACGTCCAAGCAAGAACAACATTGATCAAAATTTCCGTGTAAATTTTCAAAGTAAATTGCGTTATAAATCACTTGTACACTAACGCCGCCTGGTGACCTTATCGCTACAATACATTTTTTTTCGCTGGTGCACGAGGCTGGCGATACTGGTAGCGCTATCTGGTTACGGATTGCTACTGCAAAAAACTTTACACAAGTTTGAAACTCAGCTTGGACGTCTGTCTGCGGTTTAGTTTTAATGAACCTGTCGCAGCATGCCCTAGAACTTTTGCTCATGTTGAGCAACTGTTTGAACTCAACGAATCCTGGGATAAATTCATGCAGAAGCTCACCTTACCAAACAGTCTCGAACCGTGGGGTGGCTCTTGCTGTAAGTAAGACTCGTCCTAACTTTACTGGGTCCATGGCTGCAGTTCGCTGGCTCCTCACCCTTCCAACCCTTCCACTTTTTCTCATTTCACGGCATATTGTCCAAGGTGTTCGGACACTAGTATCAAGTTTCCATTACATTCGGATGTGGTCTATGTAAACATGCTCTAGCGTCAATCCTTCCAAAAAGAATGCCCGGCAAAACACTAGCAAGGCAATGCCAACCCGAATAACATGCAAAACCGTTAAACACTTCATGTTCCGGCATGCTGACAAACATTCGAAAAGAGAGAAATTCGTACATTGAAAGAGATAGATATTGTTGGTATAAACGTTAATTTACTAAAGCATTTACTATTTACGATTATTATAACAAGAGAAAAGATTATTATATTAAACACATACAAATTCAGATTGAAATTGGTAATAAATTTTATACCTGCATTAACAATATTTGTACACAAAACAGAGATTCGTGCATCTGAATATTTACTTTTCATTCAACAAAGTTGTCATTTTTGACAAATGTTTATGATCGGTTTGATCGTTGTACAATTGGTATTTATTTTTATATTTCGTAATCCTTGCAAGCCGAATGTACAGAATATCTAAAGAACAAACGAGCACAATCACTGTTACAGTTGTGTAAATACCATTCCTGCTCCCAAATAAAACCAACCCGAAGAAAGCCAAAAAAGACAAAGGAAGTTCGGCAAATTTTAGGCCAAAGAAAAAAGATAAAAACGTTTAATATAGAGCAAAGTTTACTACAAAGAAACATTTTGACGTTTTACGCTTATTATATATAAAAAAAACTAATCCGTTAAATGAAAATGCTGGTACCACGTGACTACACTCATACACAACCATGCTAACCGGAAACCACATAGCACTAAAAAATCGAACAGTTCATTCAAACACAGAAATAATAGACGGACAGATTTCTGAAGCATTACTAACATTTAAAGTTTAAACCTAAATAAACAGATGCATTGTAATTTAAAATGAATAAACAGACAACCCACGAGAGTACTAAGCAAAATTATTGAGTGGTTTTACTAAGAAAATAATAAGAATAAAAATGGAAATAAACAGTTAACTTTATAGAAAACTTACAAATATATGAAAAATCGTAAAAAAACAAACACTACTCTGGATTGCGTTGAAGCATTTTGAAGATTTCAATAATCGTACTGGTTATGTTACGCAAAATAAGGAAAAACGAAAATAAAACACACACACAAAGAAATTCTAGTGGTATGTTAGTGAGGAGGAATTATAATTATGATTATGATTACCATTCAAACATGAAAAAGGCCTAATAATTACAGAGACGGAGATATAAGCCAAAAAACACTTTTATAACGAAACAAGCAAAAAAAAACTACCAAACACGTACTAATCGGACGAAGACAAAACATACGGACACAAACGAAACGTATCTAGATTTACGAAATGGAATGAAACGGTGCAACTTCAAATCAAAAGGGAATAAAACAAAATAAACACGAAAAGCGAAATTACGAAGTAAGGAAAACACAAAAACTTTATGGGAGATTATTCCGTTGTTTCATTCGTAATATGTACTGATATCAGCCAAACAGCATATGACTCGATTCGTTTCTCGTTACTAATTGTAACAAAATTGGTTAACATTTTGTAGGTTATATAAAAATCACTATATAAACGAATGAGCGAAGAACGAGTGAATCGGCTGCGAGATCTGAAAAACGAACGTGTATCTTACAGTGTATTATTGTTAATGTAGATGTTGAAAAAGTTAAAGGAACCGAACAGATGAAACATATGTAGGATTCATCGGAAAAAAAGTAAAACCAGAAGGTTACAGAATGAAGAATGTTGTAGGCGGACAGAAGTGTAAATCTGTAGGCTGTAAGCAGCGTAACTGAGGAATGTTAAAATCATTACAAGAACAGCTTATAGGTTTCATACGTGTTCATACAAAGGATTTAAAATTGAAGCTGTTTTGTAAAGAAAGACAAAAGTGCAGGACAAGTGTGCGCTTACACACAAACACAAATGTGTTAGCTAGTTGTCCCAGCCATAAGATGTGGCATGTTTTGTTTTAATGTGTTCGTACAATGTTTGGCCACAATGGAAATCCCACATCAGAAATTTTTCAAACATGGTATTGCATGTTTTCAATCGATGTTTCTAGATTTTTGCCAATGACACATTTCAGAGTAACAGATTGCAATTTTGAATAGATAGTATTGTTGGATTTATCCCGGGTTGAAGTTTTGATATATTTGATATTATTTACACTTGCTGTGGAAGATCGGTAATTTATTAATACTTTGACATTTACAATAAACCCAAACATTTTTGATTGGAAAAACTACATTCGTGTCTCATGGAAGTTGGCTATACCGCGTTTTTATTTAAATTTGTAGAGAAAGATTTCATTGTGCTCGCCGAAATTCGTACAAAACTTCACTGTAGGATAGGCTTTACTTTTTATTATGAGTGGAAATTGAAAGTATGAAAAACAATCATGATAAAACCGGTTGTCAATTTGTAACCATTTTATTTTTACATTTTTCATAGATTTTTGGTTTGAATTACTTAGAAAAATATATCGTCAATACGTGCCAAACACTAGAAAACACATTTGCTCATTTGATGGGAGTAAAAGATTGATTATTTACATTACTTTACAAATTGCGGGCACCGGACTGGAGGAATCGAAATAGCAACATACACTTACTGACTCACGCGAAAGCCATCATCACTGATTGATTGGTAACATTGACAAATAATTTATAGTTATAAGAATTTATTAATTTTAGAAAACCGTATTGATACAGATATTTTATAGTAACAATGGATAACAAAGCAAAACAGATCCATCCCTTCCCTTATTTGCGAATTTGCGAGTAGAAGCCAGTAAAAGTGAATGTGGAAGTCAGAGTTTAGAAGCTTAAATTTTACAGTTCACAATTAAGTGCAACAGAACCTGCAATTCTGTGTGATTAAGTATGCTATATAGAGAATATATTACCATGTTTTGCTAAGTGTTCATTTACAACTATGTTCTAAACATGTAAACTAAGCTTCAAATGAGATTGTCCGAAGCTTGTTCGACTGGAAAAGTAGATGGTGAAAATACCAATGTTGTTATTAGATTTATACACGATAATATCATTCTGATTGCTCATCATTAGTGTGTGTCACACACTTTATGAATTTCGTTATGTTGCAAGTAAAACAAGAAAAAAAAATAATGAAACTCCCATAAACAACAAAAAAATCAACAATCGACAAAATGTAACAGAAAACAAGTAATAAAAAGAATTGTATAGAAAAGCAGCACTTGAAACCTTATAATAAATGTTAACATTAATAGAGTAAAGTAAATATTATTAAATTTGAATTGAAGAAGCATATATTGAATATAGGATAATTTAAATAACTAATTTAAACTCAAAAAATATCTGCAGACGAACACACAGACAAAAAAAAACGAAAAGAGACAAGCCCGATAGAAAATCAAGCCAAAAAAGCGGAAAGTAGGTGTAATAGTTTGCTAAAGCTGTATTCAAACCAATGAACGAAAACGTCGTAAACTAACTAAACATTGAAGGTATCAACTGAATTAAACAAAAATCACAAGGTCTGCTTCGATGACGCGGTTAAGGATGAAACTTTCCTCAAACCTGTCGTCGACAGCACAGGCCTACTAATAACCCATGGATAAAAGTAAACTATGTTTGTGTATTTAATTAAATCCAATTAAAAAAAACAAAGCTAATTAATCGTGGCATGTAGCAACCGAATAATGCGAACGTATTTGTACCTCTATACCATCCTAGAGTCGCAGCCTTGGTTGAGCTAAAGAAATCGCCCACTTAGTAAAATTATGCAGGTAATCGTAAAACTAAATTTAAACAAGAAAACGAAAAAAAGGACGAACGCAATGCCAGAATACCGTTGGAAAGCGTAAAAACTGCATTTACTGGTCACGAAACCAGGCGCTAACGGGCAACAGTGTACACCTACGCAACAACATCACATTTGAGAATAAATAAAAAATAACATATGAATGTTAAAATGTGTTCGATTTAGTTTCTAGAAAGAAAGTATTTCCCTGGAAGGAATTTGTCAGAACTTGGATTGAAGTAGCTACACCAGAACTATACCACAGACAAACAGACGTGCCTCTTCGAAAAAAAAAATCTTCGTCCTTGTTCGAAATGTTACACTCATGCGTCACAATATTAGCTTATTGCCTACTAACTCATTTTCGTGAAACGGTTTTTGTCATGTGACGCGTGCTTAAATCAACACCAGCGGCATTACTGACGGTTTTTGTCTTTGATAATGAATGTGCACGCTTGCTTACAGCGACACTAGCGGCATTACTGCCCACTAAGCAAAATTCCAAAATAATCGTTATTTTTCTGGTCGATGAAATCGTCATCGAGTGGCACGTCTGTTTGTCTCTGACTATACTTTTTCTGTCACGTATTGCATGCAAAAAGACCAGAGTGTATAGGAAATCGGGAAAAACCGGAAAAACCGACTACGAAAGCAAAGGCTGTCAAATGACACACGAACATAAAGCTACTAGGTGTCTGTTCGTTACTGCAGAAACGTTGTATGTAGAACCACCGCAGAAACTAATTCGACAATAAAGACTCCTTCCTGAACTCAGGATTCTTAAACACGCTATAGCGTATCGTAGATTGACGACTGATGGCTATCCTGGCCTTGAAGACGGTCAAAATTAAGATTGGCTGGTTAATATATACTGTGGGCATAATCCAGCAACCGGACGTTTGCTTCAGGTGTTTGAGGGAGGGCATAAGTCCTGGGCCGGCAAGGGACCCGACAGAAGTTGCAGTTACTGTGCTCTGACATGTTGATCTATCGAAAGGTGCCTCGTAACCAAGGAGCTGACAGGCGGGTGACTTCAACGCTTGGACTGTCGAGTGGGGAAGTTACTGTACGAATCATATGGGTCAGATCTTGTTGAAAGGTCTAACACCAAAAGCACATTGAGCACGAATGGTGCGGAGTCGATCATCGATGTGACATTCTCGTGACGTGCCACCAGTCGGTTATCATTATAGTATAGATCATAACGCGAGGCGGCAAGAGAGCCAATTGGCCCTGACACAATTAAAAAAGATTTTTAAGGCTGTTCGCACCTACGCGAATTCTCATATGCAATTGTCAATTTATGTGTAAAAACAAAAGCAAAAATATTTTCCTCTTTCACTTTCGCAAGTAAAAACCAAACCAATATCAACAGAGTCGTCAAGGCCAATACTCCAACTGTCCGCAGGTGGTAGACATCGCATTTTGATGTCGAGATATTTGAGGAGGCAATGAAAGGAGAGCTCGCCAATCTAAGGATGGAAAGCCTGATAGACGAACGTGATAGCGGGCCTCCGCAGAACATGCCTCCGTGCAAGACGGAGAATGTAACGTACGCGAACCGAGGAATTTAGAGTACAGCGCCATACAACGTTCGGGTTTGCAAGTTCGGCGCTAATTAACGTGAAACGGGACGGATTCCAAGCATGGGAGAACCTAAGGCTTCCTTTTGCATACTACCGCATTTCGGGAATGTCTCATAAAATATCGTTAATTTTTCAACTAACCTGCAAGTATTTATTGTAAAATTGCTAAACCAGCACCAGAGCACCGAATCAGTTTGCACATTTTGTTTTACCGTGAAAAGTTTAACGCGTTTCAATTTTGCTATTTTTCACATCACTATTCTTTATCTCCCGGTGTTATTTATGTTTTCGCGCCGGAACTTACTAGAATATTTCCTACAAATACCGATACGTAAGAGTCGCGTAACTACTCAAACTAAGTATACTTTTTTCTTCACACTAAAAACATCGTGATCGTAACTAGTTTTCGCGATAAATTGGCCGAATTGGGCTGGAAGTTGCCAGGCCCGTAGCTACTGGGGGGCTAGGGGGGGCTTAGCCCCCTCACGCGTTTGTATTGCCCCACCACGCAATTATCTCATATATTTAATTGTTACTAGGTACAAAAAACCAAAAGAAAAATCTGAAATATAAGAAATAAGCATTATTTAATAGTCTCCAGTTTTTTATATATTACCGATATCAGTCAATTTTTGTTTGTTAAGAACAATTGCACCTTGCATTTAAGTAGTTAATTAAATTTCAAATGAACCGTGTTCAAGTTCGAACAATCAAAACGGTCGAGCTCAAAAAAGTTGAGTTACTCAATCTTTTGATGAGCCCGCCTGATTCGCGGCGAAGTTGAAACTGACGATCCGCCTACTTCCGTTTCGGATGTCCGGTCCAGCGTCTGGGAGTGAAAATGTCAGTTTTTTTTAAAAATGTGTCATTTTAATGAAAGAACCAATGAAGTTTTATATGTTTGATAATAAAAGAACAATGCAAAACAAGTTCTGCTGCAAAATTTGACCAGTTTTTCCAGAAGTTTTAATTTCTCACTTTTTGATTTCTTGGATTGAACAAATCGTGGGCAAAAAATGACACAAAAGACAAGTTATTTCAAATATTAAACTTTCAGCCAGTATCCAAACTCCCTGCAGTGTGCTTCTTGTGATTCATGTTTATGTTCAGTTCAATTATTTTGGCAGTACTTTTCCACACCTCGGAAGCATTTCGTTACCTGGCCCGGACAACTATGTTCCAGTTAGGTCCGAAATGAAACCGGACAACAACATTGATCAAACAATGCGAATCGTAGAATTTAGAACTTAGGCTGACGGTTGAATCGGTCCATTCTCTCAATATTTCGTCGCGAATAGAATCTCTTAGTATCGTCGATTTCGAATGATGCGACCCTCGAAGATAGGTCTCTAACGCTGTAATTCTGTAATTTGAATAAGAAAATTCTTACGGGAAATAGGAGGAAAACTGAAAAACTGATAAGAACTTTAATTTGGGTACTCCGTGTGACGCGTGAAGGTACTTTTTTGTCGAGCACATAACGGTTTTAAACTGATTTATCTCCAAAAATAACGTAGGAGGGTGGTATTCGAGACACGACCGCATGACGTAGACTACCGTATTCTTATATTCCATTAAAACTAATAGTAGAGGGAATTGCAACGCTTCTATTACAAAACTTCGAGGCACCAAGAGGTACCAGTTGCCGATTATTCTTGTTTACTGGTTAGTCCGCCCAGAATTCCAGACATTTCAGTATTTTGCAGTAGCCATGTACTACTAACAGCCACCAGCATTACGGGTGAAATCGGCTCGAGATGACCGGTACTATTTTGTCTTACCTCCTTTCAGTTGCTAACACCTAGCGTCCGTTTGTAACGTATGTAATGAAACTGATGGGATTTGATTGATTTCTTTCTTTTGAAGGGACTATAACTCCAAACGGTCATTCGGCCCTCTGCTTTGCTTGAGGAGAAACAGTCTCTTATATAGCCCAAAGACATACGCTGGATGATGGTGGCTTCTCAAACCTGGCGGTGCCATACACAGTTAAAAAAAAACACCGGATTCGGTAAAATTTTACCGGAATCTCAACAGCTGAACGTTCGGTAAAATTTTCGGTGTTTTCGGAAATTACCGAACAGCTTGTGAAACTACCTACCGCCAAGTCGGTAATATTCACAGTTTTTTTGGTAATGTTTCAAGCCGAACAGCCTGTTAATTTTACCGGAAGAACCCGTAAAAATGTTTAAGAAAAAAAGAAAAAATACCGACCGCACCTGTAAAAAAATACCGGATTGATGTAAAATGTTTTTTTTTCTTCGAATTGATAAAAAATTTTATTTTATTGATTCGAAGAAACAACGGATTTCGGATATTCAGCTGGTAAACAGAGTTACACAGTTATATTATATTATATTCTTTAAAATAGAGCGTAAGGCAATTCTTGAGAGTTTAATCCTCGAAAGTTTAATGAACAGAAAATTAAAAAAGTTGTATATAAAGTTTTTACCTAAGGTATAACTTTTTACCTAAGGTAAACACTTTCCATATTATGTTTACACTCGACAGCAATTAAAACCAAATTAACTAATATATTTTCTGCTGAATATTTTTTACTGATACATTCGCGTCTTGCATGGTTGCACGTATGAGAAAAATGGCCGCCACATTTAAGATTTCACAGTTTCACAGATTGTTCGGTAAAAAGTTATACAGATTTCCGTGAATGTAAAATTATGCGAATATTTCGGTAAAAATTAACGAAATTATGGTAAAACTTGCAGATATTACAGAACACTCTTAATCTAATGCTTTTTTACCGGAATACCGGTATTATAACACTTTACCGATGGATTGTTGTAAAAAATATTACCGAACGATTTTTTTTATTAAGTGTGCACGCAGTGATGCCACATTTTCATCTGTATTTTGGAGCTCAAAAAATCTCATCACCTTGGTTAAATTTGAAAAAATCTGTAAAATAAAATCTGCATATGTACTGGACATATCCTTCTCGAAAAAAAAAATGCAATATAGCTTGTTTAACATTTTTTCCGTGTTTAATTAATGCACACGTTTACGCGCTGAAACACGCTCCACCGCATTTGAGTTAATTTATGTTTTTCAACTATATAAAGAAGTTTAATTTACGACCCCATGAAAACTAAAAAAATCTGTATAAATCTGTATTATTTCCAGAAAATCTGTAAGCTGTATATGCAGATATCTGTATGTTAAATACGCAAAAAATCTGTATAAATGCAGATAAATCTGTATATTTGGCATCACTGGCCACACGCGCTATAAACATGCACACACGCGCTACAGACATGCATACACGCCATTAACATACACACGCTATATAGCAAGCCACACACCTTATATATCAGGGACACACGCTACAGTCATTCACACACGTTATGTGCACACACCCTATATATACATACGCTGGATGATGGTGGCATCTCAAAGCACCTGGCGGTGCGAATCTCTTTCAGTTTCGGGTTGTATTCACCCAACGATATCTGAATCGGATTACCGCTGGTGGGGTCCAACTCAGATCGAAGGGGAGCCGAACTGAAAGAGGTAAGAACTGCAGCCAACCACTACCACCGCCGCTGTTGCCCGCTGCTGATCCTCTTCGCCTACTGCCATCGGTGTTGATGTCCGCTGTTGCTGCCTGCTGCTAGTAAACTGAACTGATGGGGTGAAATGTTCCTTTATATACGTCAGTTGGTGGCCAACTCTCATGGAAGGCGTATCACGAATTTTTTTTTCTAATTCTAGTCACACCTATTCCCGTTCATCTTCGCATTCCCGCGAAACTACATCATTACCCGCTTTACTAAACTTAAAATGTAAGTCAATATGACAAAAAATGAAATTAGTTCGTAAAGTAAAATTAGCACAACGGAGCTCTTCCGTGATACGCCTTCCATGGGAGTTGGCCACCAACTGACGTGTCTCATCGCTTGCGCCGCTGTAGATATAATAAGTCATTATACATAGTGTGCGTAAAGAGACCACTCTCTCAGTTGACAGAAATAAACTTCCACAGGGCAGTGTGTGCAGTTTCATCGCGGCGTGCTGAGATGCGGGAACACAATAGTAGAGGGTGATTCGACATTGGTCTTAGGAAGAGTTACCCTTACCCAGTAGTTCAATTGGCCAAAACACCTTGCCGGAGACAACGGAGATTGCGGGTTCGAGTCCCGTCTGGACGAGGGAAAATTTTTTCTAATTCTAGTCACACCTTCTATTCCCGTTCATCTTCGCATTCCCGCGAAACTACATACATTGCCCGCTTTACTAAACTTAAAATGTAAGTCAATATGACAAAAAATGAAATTAGTTCGTAAAGCTGATTATAAATGACAAAAAATAAGCGCTCAATACCTGACCACTTTTCCCTGGTTTTCCCTGGTTGAATTACTAGATTTTCAAATTCAGATGCCTAACTTCGATATAGACGTTAGTCAACGTCAAAACGTTTACTTAAAAAAAAATTCTAAAAAATTCTAATTTCCATACCAGGTATGGTTGGTCAACCTGCCTGACAACCAAGCCATGCGCGACGACAGTCGTTGAGGAGAAGGCAAGGGTTATGATTGAGGAACTCATTTTGATCGCCAACTCCTTAAAGGTGAGCAAGACACTGGGGCTTGCTTGGTCCAGGCTGGAAGCTTCAAAATAAACTTCAAAATAAACAAAATTATTCAATTAAGTAGCTATGCTACGTTACCGTTACTGCGATTGAAAATCACCTGACCTACAGAAGATTTCAAAGTGAGCTGCGTGCACTGTCCGTCATTACTGCTCGTGGAAAGTTGGATGGGGCTCGCTAGAGAAAAATGGAACAGAACAAACAATATCGCACGCTAGCCTGGAGGGCTAAAGCGGTCTCTATCAACTAGATTAGTTAAGAGAATTCGTTATCGTTGTTTTTTGGCACATTTTGCATGTGTACGATAAATACAACGATACACTGTGCCCCAGTGCTGAGTCGAGAAAATTTCCAGCTCGAAAAGATCCTCGACCTGATCAGGAATCGAACCCGATATCACAACCGTGTGGGGGAGCTAGCTGACCGACATCGCTAACCACAGAACCACGGGGACCACAAAATAGAAAAATGGAAATAACCGTTTATAACCTAAATGTTAGACAATTTCTTCGTATTTCATTCTAAATTATTGTTTGAAACAAAGGTTTTGATAGTGCTGATAGTGCTCTAGAGCACCACTAGTCTTTTAGGGTCTTTTTTTTTGAATTAGTGTTTAAACAACAGTTTTATTCTGTTGAGAACTCAAAACAAGTTTCACAAACCTACATGGTGCCAAAAGTGTGGTTCTAAAAACGAGCCTATTACCATAAACTTTTCAATAGTACGAAGAAAAAAGATGTTTGGCGTAATTAAAATTCCACTATATGCCGCAAAAATGAAGAGAAAGAATCTTTCAACATAACAATTAATGGAAATCGCACAGACAATGGACCAACTGTATCAAATGAGTTTAATAGATTCTTCAGCACGATCGGACCTCAGCTTGCTGCCACAATTAACAGTCACAGAGATATAAACAAATTCCAAACCTGGCACCCAGTGAACAGCTCCATTTTCTTAAGACCCTGTACGCAACAGGAAATTATATTACTTATAAAAGAGTTGAACTTAAAAAAATCCAGTGGGCCAGACAATATTCCACCGGCATTCGTTAAAAACCATCATATGTTCTTTTCATCTTTAATGCGGGACATTTTCAATGAGTGTATCGAATTTGGCAATTATCCCAATTGTCTCAAAAAAAGCCAGAGTTACTCCTATCTTCAAAGGTGGCAATAAATTCGATATAAATAATTACCGACCGATGTCTGTACTCTCGGTCTTGAGCAAAATATTAGAACAGCTGCTAGTAGCTAGGCTTCAAAATTTTTTGAATGGAAAACACATTCTGTACAACCACCAATTTGGATTTCGCACTGGATCAAGCACACTAACTGCAGCAAGCGAACTAGTAGATAAAATTTATTGTGCAATGGACTCGAAGAAAATCGTGGGTGTTCTATTTCTGGATCTAAGGAAAGCCTTTGATACTATCGATCACGCAATATTACTGCAAAAACTAAATAACTATGGGATTCGTGGTAAAGCAAATTATTTAATCAGAAGTTATCTTACTGGAAGACTACAGTGTGTACGAGCAAACGACTCTCTGAGTCTACCATCTAAACTAACTGTTGGCGTACCGCAGGGTAGCAATTTAGGACCGTTACTGTTCCTGATGTACATAAACGACCTCCCAAACTTGCCTTTAAAAGGCAAACCGAGAATGTTCGCTGACGACACTTCATTGTCATATCCGTGCACTGACCCGTATCGTGTTATACGCCAGATGCAAGAAGACCTATCAATACTGCAGACCTATTTTGCTGAAAATCTATTATCACTAAACCTTCAAAAGACAGAATATATGATTTTTCATTCCCCTCGTCTAAAACAACCCGTTCACTCTGAATTAAAAATAAATGGCACGACCGTGCGAAAAGTAGAAAAGTATAAACACCTTGGCTTGATACTTGACTCTGCACTAAAATGGAACCATCATATAGAGCATTTACGGCGAGAAATCAGTTCTACTTGTGGATTACTTTGGAAAGTAGCGAAATTCATTCCACAAAAGCAGTTGATCACGATCTACTATACACTCGTTCAATCCAAACTGCAGTATCTGGTGTCTATCTGGGGTAATGCGAGTAAAACAGCACTACACTCTCTACAAGTAACACAAAACCGTAGCTTGGAAAGCTTATATAAAAAGCCGTTACTTTTCCCAACAATCGAATTATTTCGGCAAGCCGACAAATCCATACTGCCTGTGACAGGACTTAGAGACTTACAATGTATGGTGCAACTGAAAACTATCATGGTTAGTCCTGTTGCTCATCACAACATCGCGCTTCGACATCCAGATCATAGATATGTGTTAAGAACCCAAAATATAGGGTTACCATCTCGTCGGAAGTAAAAATCAGGAAAATTTTTTTCCAGCAAAAAATTATTCTAAGCTATAAGCAAATATCTTAAATACCAATATAGTTCACTTACGTGAAATTATGAAGACAAATTGAAAATGACAGAAGCGTTAGTCACCTTTTCGACCGCTAGGTGCGCCACTTCTGATTTTGTTCTACACGACATGCAAAATAGAGTAACTTTTGACAATAATATTACCCTAATGGGTACACTGAAAAAAATGCTCATTTTATTGTGAAGTGGACTCGGCCGAATATTTTATAATAGTAAACTTCGTCAATGTATGAGGCAATCCATGGGTGGTGTTCCACGGTTTGTACGTTTGTCGACCTCCGACAATATTTTGAGTTGTAAAATAGCGACTTCCGGTGACTGGAAAACTGCCGAAAATGACCAAATACCACCTAATATTGGTGTTTTTTTAACCGGAATGACGCTCAGAGGCCAGAAATTGTCGCCAAATGCCAGTTTGAAACCCAAGATGGCGACTTCCGGTTTCTGAAAAACAGCGGCGAATGACCAAATACGGGTATTTCCGCGATTGTTATGATGCACTGAAGCCACAAATCGACAGTTTGAGTTGTAAAATGGCGACTTTTGGTGACTGGAAAACTGCCGAAAATGACCCCAAAACAACCAAATATGGGTGTTTCTTTAACCAGAATGATGCTCAGAGGCCAGAAATTGTCTCCAAATGCCGTTTTGAAATCCAATATGGCGACTTCCGGTTCCTAAACAACAGTGGCAAAAGACCAAATAACACTCATTATGGGTATTTCCGGGATTGTTATGATGCACTAAAGCTACAAATCGACCTCAGACAACATTATGAATTGTAAAATGATAACTTCCGGTGAATGGGAAACTGCCGATTAAACGATGATTGCATCATATTCGTTTCGTTTCCATCACTGCTTGGGATTAGTTTACATTTACACGTCGTGGCCTGATAATTGAATATTTCTTCTTCGTGCCTCGATAAGCTACATCTATTATATTATCAATATTTAACTCCCGGAATGGCGTTAGTTTTACATACAAACAATATACGCACGAAATCTACAACATATTTTTTTCTGTGAAAGTATGAAATTGAGTCAACTGAATCTAAAATTGAGTAAACTCAGTTTCGTGTGTGAGAATGTCACACGCTCACAGAAATTAAACAACAATGCACAGTGGTACAGTAAGGCAATGTAGGAGGACATGAGTTTTTCGATGCGATTTTGTGGTTTTAGAGTAATTTTTTTTTTCTAAGAACTTGTTTCTTATATTTAGTCTATTTTTTTGTGCAAATGAAAATTAGGGTGTTCCTGAAATCGACTATATAAAAAAACTAACTTTTTTATTTGCAGAAATAAATGTATACATTCATCGGCACAGTTGTTGATCAACTAATTTTAAGCAACTTTCGGTATTTCTTCACAATATTTATACAATATTTGTTCTTTCAAATGATACCAAAAAATATTATTTATGTTTGCCCTAAACGGAGACATTAATATTTTAAAAGGGCCTATTTTTAAAATAGAAATAGTGAAAACTCTTCATCTGTACAATATATCGACAATGTTTTTTCGTCAAAATTGGCGTATTTTTGATTAAAGTTACCGAAGAAAATTTTTTTTTAAATTTAAATTGAAAAAATAGAGCGGAAGGACTGTTTTTGGAAACCAAATTTAATGTCTACAAAAAAGTTACTGAGAATTAGTTGATCTACAAGTTTGCCAAAGAATGTTTACAATTATTTATGCAAATAAAAACAAGCTAGTTTATTTTTATTTCGTTGATTTTAGGACCACCCTAATTTTCATTTGCACATAAATAGAGGACTATGTATAAAAAACAACTTTTTACAAAAACTATGGCTTTAAACCGCAAACCAAAATCGCAACGAAAAGCTTATGTCCGCCTAAAATGCCTTACTGTACCACTGTGCAATAAGTTTAGTTACCTTTTTCACCACAAGAGGGGGTGTTCCCTGTCTGTCTTCACGGAAATATATGGAAAATTCGCGAGTGAACTATATTGTTATTCCAAGATATTTGCTATAAGGCAATCCACGGGTGACGTTTTTTTGCTTGTACGTTTGTTATTGTTGCTGTTTTTCAAGCTGCAAAATCAAAACACGACCAAAACCGGAATCTTTTAATGTCGGCAATCATATCAAAAGTGATTTTATATTGTTGTATTTAGGATTGGCACTCGCGATACTAGGGCTACCGATCGGATAACATTTGTTTTTCACGCTTCTGGATCCGGATTGCATCCAAGTTGAGACCGATCGAACGGATCGAACATACATAAAGCTGTCATAAGTTGAAATCAGACTGAAATCAGCTGATCGCAACTGTCTCATGGATTGCCTTATTGTTATTTTCTGAGGTATCAATAAATAAAACACGTAATTTGAGATTTGCGTTTCAAAATACGCCAAAAGCTGCATATTTAACGTATTTCTCGAACGCTTCAATTTTGCAACTTTGATTTATTAGGCGTTAGTAGATACCTTAAAAATGCAACACTAGTAAACTGTTTGAAATAAACTTAATTGTCAAAAAACGTTTAACGATTTCAACGACTAGACAATTTCTCTCATTAAAATTCAACCAAAGAAAAAAATCGTTCGAAATAAGTTCGTTTCTTCCTGGAGTCAATAAGTTCGTTTCTTCCTGGAGTCAAGATGAAAGTACTGAGCAATTTTCTCCCTTTTTGAATATCCGGCATCATTCAGAAAAATCAGGACAAATGCTAAAATATGAAAAATAAATCAGGACGCTCCAAATGGTTCTCAAAATCAGGACATGTCCTGCTAAATCAGGACGGATGGTATCCCTACCAAAATAATCTTCTCTTAGACCGCCCAAATACGGAAAAGCGCAAGAAATCCTTCACTTACCACGCCACAAAATGTTATAACGCATTACCAAGACATGTAAAGGAGTTAAATAACATAATAATTTTCAAAAACGCTGTAAAGTCACTGCTTCGAACGAAAATCAACGCCCACCTTTGAAAAAGAAGAGTTAGACGAAAACTAAAGTTCAGTTGTCAAACTGCATCTGCCAATTCCTTCAAGACTATTGATCAGCGCCCCCTTGGAAGAGAACCATCTCACTGGGGGTGCAAATCGGAAATTCAACCCACCACTATCAACCAACCATCAATACAGACAATATTGTTAACTGTAATCATCAATGTCACTTTTGGAAATAAATTGATTATTATTAAGTGTCATTTTGCGAGAAAATGTGAATAAATGATAAAAAAGTGCAATACCAAAGCATTACGTGGCTTTTTTTTTTTCATTTAAAAACCTTTCGTATACAAGGGTTAAGGTTTCAAAAAAATTTATATTATATATGAAAAAATAATAAACCACATAAAGTTACCTTAGCATAGCAGACCGGAAATTAGGCGCACAGCTCCCCTGATTTACGTCCAGGATGCACAAAGTCATTGTTCTGCGATGACACAAGCATTTCCGTAGAGGGAAAAAGTCTTCGTGTCATATGCAGTCGATTGCAGAAAAGTTTAGATATTTTCTCTTCCTACTTGCAAGCATGGGCGTAGGATTCAAAATAAAATTCTGAAAATGATTTTGAAACGTCCTACTTGGTTTGGTACACTCGATTTACATAGACTTACTGGTGTTGAAACATTAGAAGCTACGTCCTATAAAATTATTACCAATTCTCGACAAAAATCGTTGCAATCCTCAATTGCTACGACAAGCTCTCTTTATAGTCAATAAGTTAGAATTAAGTTAGTTGTAATTCCATTTCCTTTATTTGACAAGTAGGTTTAAATCCCTACGAATCATAAGTCCTACTTTTTCTTCACATAAATAAGTCCTACTTGCGAAAGCAAACAAATCCTAATAGATTCGATTAAATCCAATACCGTCCTCAGATACGTATTTCGGCTGCTACATGCAACCATCATCAGTGCTTATGTGGACTGTCCACATAAACATAACCTATTCTCAATATTCAATTCCTTTCTACTAAGACGCTCAAAAAGAAATTTATTTGAAATCCTAATAATTAGAATTACAAAATTTCTAACAGTGTCACCATTTGTGCCACACAAACTCATTATTTACTGATATTTATCATAAATACTTAAGCTACTTAGCTCTCCCAGATGGTCTCGAGGTACGATGCTGGCCTAACAAGCCAGTCGTCGTAGGTTCGAGTCTCGTCTCGGGAGAGACTGTTAGTGTCAGTAGGATCGTAGCACTAGCCCCGCAATTGTCCTCCTGTACACTATAAATAGTCGGCTGCGAAGTCTGTGTATAAATAAGCCGAAGGTCAAGTTCCAAATCGGGAATGTAGCACCACCAAGGCGCTTTGCTTTGCTTTTTTTACTTAAGCTACTAACAAACCCTCCCATTGAAAAAGGCTCACAACTCCATTTAATTGAGTTTTTTTGTTCCATCGAAATGAACGTATAAATTCAAGATTTACTTATCGCGTAAGATTTTTACTGTAAAAGTGAAATGAAGTATTTATGAGGTCCATTGTCGCTCTATTAGCTTATTTAAATTTGTCATTCAAGCGATTCGGCTACGGATAACGCAGCAGCGGTTGAGACTACCAGCTCAGTAAAAAGAGAAATACTCAAGAAATATCGTTACCGTCGAGTAATAGTAAACAATACTACAAGCTTTTACTGTGAAAGCCAGCACAAAAACAACAACGAACTTCCCATTCATATTTTCCCAGGCGATTTCGCACAATCTTCAACGGCGATAGCAACGAATCGCGTGGCGTTTGTGATTGATATAAGGTGAGACTGTGGGTTCGGTTCGGTAGCGAAGAACTTCGATCGACCTCTCCCTCTTTCTCTCTTCTCATTTTTCTGCAGTGTGGTCACAAGCTCAACCCAACACGCGGCAAAATAGTTTCACCTGTGATCTTTCAGTGTTCGATTTTGTTCGTCAACGTTTGTTGGCTCTTAGTGGTGCTTGGCAGTCGATTATAATAATTTTATTCCGCATCTCTTAAATGACAAGAAATTAAACGAACTCAAATGAAATGTTGTTCTACGGTTCGAGACTAGTTAAGTTTTTACTTTCGTTGGCAGTTTTATTGGTGTTGACTCAGGCTGCTCCAGTTTACTATAAGAAGGTAGATAGTCAAAAATATGAACCTGGTGAGTTTGAGAGACGAAAACCATGAAAATTAGAAAAGAGAAAGAAGTTTGATGCGTGAGTGACTAATTCACTCTTATTCGAATTCGATTGTGTAATTCATGAATAGACTGGGTGGCAGTATCATCAACCGTCATTCCTCTTGCCGAATATCGTGTGAGCGTGGGCGCCGGTGAAGGACCTAATGGTAAATCATCGGCAGCATTGGTGCCGGATGAATACAGGCGAGCCTATTTGAGACACAAAAAGTTGACGGCGGCTAACAAACTAAAACTGCAAACTGACAAATATGGCGCAAAAGTAGCGGCACAGGTTCAAGAGGATCCCGATACACTCATCACAGGTGGGTGTTTTGATTCCATGAATGATGATCTGGTTTGGTTATTAAAATACTTGTTTTTATCGTTTCGTTTTAGCACATAAGATATTTTATGAAAAGAAGCAGACTGGGCATTGAAGAGGTTGATAAAATCAAGTGACGCGTCTGTTGCCAAGAACTAGCTTTTTAAATTTGTCATTTTTGATTTAGGTACAATGTATCATTCTGTTTTTAATTATTTTTAAGACTTCTGATTATTTACTACTGTAAACTTCCATTGCAGCCATTTAATAACATTACATTAGGTAGAGCAAATAAGTCTGCTGTTTTTTGCTTACAAACCAAGTTTTATTACACATACTAAATGGGCGATGGGATTCGCTAAAATATATCACTTTGCAGAAAAATTTTACTCTTCTTACAAAAGGTATGAGGCCACTTTCTCTTAAATTGTATAAACTAAGAAACTACCATTTAAAGTATTCTTGCATTGAATAAAAATAAAAAATAAATACATTACTAAGGTTAACTTCTACTTTAAAAAGTTTTCATTGAACGTTCTGTACAAGTTTTTAGCTTTTCGCGGGCCCAATCCGGCACAAAGTTTCAACTTTTCTTCGCTGCTTTTGATCATGTTGGCCAATGTTCCGTAGTTTTGAGTTAACGTCATTGCATCGCTTTTATTAACGGGCTTGATGGTTGTAAGTGCACTAACCAACTAGAAGTGAAATAAACTCAGTTAGTTCATGTTGACTGTAACAATCGTAACGTATGAAAGTGCTTCGAACGAAAGTATTGTTAACATAGCAAACGAGATGTTTATTCTACCTACTTGCTCATAAGGATTTTTCCCCGGTCGTTCCATGATCAAATCCGCTGGCTTGTGTTCAAGCATCTTGTACGTTTCAACAATCCTACCCGCTTCTTCGGCGTTCCAAGCCAGCATCAGAGTCAAATCCGCTAGTAAACAGATTCGCGTAAGATGCTTCAATGCATTGTGTGGATCTTGAATATCGACCTGTACCAGCAGCACCCGTAGTTCATACATTTTTCCCAGTTGTTTTAGACGACCGTGGATATAGTCAGGGTTGAGATTGTGGTAGCGCAGCGAAATGTACAGAATACACGTAGTAGTACCGACCACATAGTCCGGGACAATATCGTCGTACACCCAGGGTAAGTTTTGAATTGATTTTAATAGCGGATTGCCACGCTGCTTTGGATTGACAAGAATACAGTAGCTTTTTATTATTTTTGACTGTTGAGCGACTGCCGTGGAGGTGCTCGGTTGTGGTTCAGTTGTAGCCAACTTTTTTGCTGGAGGCGGAAGATCTAAATTGGCTAGCACGTCATCAGAGGAATCGTCGAGCAATGACATAGCAACTAAAAATATTTGAGACAAAAAAGAATTTTGTTAATAATTTTAAATAACCTTTAAAAATAAAACAACCTTGCTAATGTGAGATATAATTTGCGAAGTATTTGCCGTCCGATGGACAACATGAATAAAAACAGTATTTGTCAGATTTGTCATTATTTTGGCCTGGTTGCAAGTTTCTATTTCGAAACTGTAAGCAGATAGAGCGGATAGAGCAGCCAGTTTAATTTTCGACATTACTCACAAGTCACAATATATTCGAAAGCTTCGTAGCGATGGTAGCGATAACGCATGCCAGCATGAAAGTTTGTGAGCCGAATGTCGGCTTCAATCTCATAAGTTATATAATTCCAATTCATTTGAGTATTGGAGTTTCCTTGCAGGAATATAATTGAGGATTGTGTTGTATCATTTTTCTAGATATTCGCGTTGACGGTGTTGCTGATATTTGTTTGGTTTTTGCATGCGAAAAAGAAGGAAGGAAATATTTTTGCTTTTGTCATCACGCACATTTTGACAATTACATATGAGTGTTCACATAGGTGCGAACAGCCTTCAAAATCTCTTTCAACGCGAATAACCCGAATTGTATTTGAACACTCTGAAGGTGCTAGTATAGTACACTGAAAATAAATCGCACGCTAATCCCTAATGCTCTTTACATATGAATGTCAATAAACGAACCTAATCATTCTATTATGTCGACCCATATCGATTTTTATTGGAATCCACGGTATTATAACGTGTTTTGGCATTTGACCTGTGTAAGCATTGAAATCTGAGTGCAAAATGATTGGTTTTGGTATGCATGACATGGCAAACCGAAATGTAAGACATTTGATTTTGTGCTGTGAACTGGAACGCAAGTGTATTCCACGTAGATATGAAATGTTTCATCTATTAGCACAGAAGTAAGTGAAATCCACTTGGCAGTAACGTGTCGATTTTTTACAGTGTAGCTAGACCACGTCCCACTGTTCGTTAAATAGTAATTATACATCGGATATAATGATGCATTCGCTTGCAATACTATTTTTAATTTACACCTTTTATTCATTCATTCACTCATTCCTACCATTTATCCGTTTAATAGAAATTTAGTAATCGATACCAAACTAAGAACATGTTTTTTTTTTCTTGGTTTCAAAGAGGCTTTGCTGATTTTGGCTAGGTAAACTACGGAAACTAAAGCATTGTTATGATAAGCATTATAATTGTATGAATTGTACAAAGTTGTGAAACCAATAAACATTACAATATGTAGTATTTTTGCTTTATTATTGTGTTAGGGATGCTTTTTCAACGTATATTTGTATCTCAAATACACGTTGGAAAGCCGTTTTGACGTCTAAAAATTAATTCGAATCAGCACAGAATTCCCCGCGAAAATTTTATTTTTTTCAACTTTGTATAGCTAATTTGTATTGTGCCGTGTCAACTAAATGTTGTGAAAAAAAAACTTTGTATAGTTACCGCGTCCACTTCACACACAAAATTAAACAAGATGTGATTTTCTCTGCCAAGCGATATCTATAGGTGTTCATAAAAGTTTTGCCAAATGATGGAAATGTCACTGAATTTCATGTTAATCCAAGAAATGTTCAATGTTTCAAATGATGTCAAATGGCATCATTGGGTTGATTCGGGTTAAGACCTAAATATAAAACAAGTTAGGCGTTGTACACAAATAACGTAACGCTAAAAATCTAGAATTCAGGTACCCTACCCCTTCTCCCCCTATGTAACAACGTTCGATGACTCCCCCTACTAAAATTACGTAACGCTAAACAACCTAACTCCTCTCCCAATTTACAATTTTGATTTACAAACATCCCAATTAAGTAACTGTCTCAACTACTCGCCCTCCCCCTATGTGAATAAGTAACGCCGACTTAACCCCCCCTGCCCCCCCATCCGTTACATAATTAGTGTACGACGCTTTAGACGTCAGGAAAAAGAATTATAAGTTTCCGTTAAACTCTACTAGAAATTTGGGAAGTAAAGCCTTAGACGTGCAAAATGATATGAGACTGACAAACACAGTCTCCTGTCATGAAACATGTATCTTAAACTCTTTTAATTACGCTAACGCTAATAAAGGAAGGGGGTATTCTTGAGCTTTACGATTTGTCACATAGCTGAGGGGGAGGTGAGATCAGCGCGACTCTGGAGAGACTCTTTAAAAACGAGCATTTTTATCAAGCAAATTCTTCTACTGCGTTACGTAATTTATGAAACCTTCCTCTCTTGTCTCAGAGCAGACTTATCGGTCCATAAAACTTTTCAACCATTATTAATACCTATCATGATAAGTAATTTGATTAGCTCAAGAAACGTGAAAATCCGTGTAATTTGGCATAGTTATCAAGTTTCTTACATAATATTTCATGCAAGAGAAATTTTAATTTTTACCCTTAAAACTTCAATATTGAAAATTTTCAAACTGTACAGGGTATTGAACCTTTTCGGAAGGTTTTTGAACGACTGCTGCAGACTCTGCCAAAAACAACCACTGCCTAAAACCAAAGATGACTAGAACAAGATACCTGACTTCTAGTTTTTTAATACATTTTGCCCACGACACCTTTACAGCGGTTAGTGCTGCCATCTTATAACCTAAATGCGCATAAAACTGTGGTTATTAGCAAAATTGATTTATCGTGCATAATCCACCAGATGAAAATGAAAATCAGATGGCAACACCGTATGAGGACATTCAAAGTTGGCCGCACCATACAAAATCACATGGCAGGACCATACGAGGATTCAAAAAAAATGCTTCATCTTTCGCAACCTTGCCGTCATCATCAAATTACCAGTTCGACTTTCGTTCACGTGTCCGATGCATACTGCAAGAGTCAGGTATCTTGTACTAGTCATCTTTGCTAAAACATTTGATACCCTAGTTAGAATTGAAAAATATCAATAATTGAAAGAACGTGGGAAAAAATAAAGTTTTGAAATCTATCGTATTGCATGGCCATACCATTTTCAATAATTCTGAAATGTTTGGCGATTGCCTTGGAGCTGCTCGGTTTCGGTTCATCCATAGGTAACTTTTTTGCCGGAGATGAGAGGTCGAGGTTGGCCAGCAACTCATCAGTGGAATCGTCGAGCAACGACATAGTAACTAAATAAAATGTTGTGCCTTAGAATAGTTTTGTTAATAATCTGAAATAACTTACCTTTAGCCATATTTAATAAATATAAAGCTTTATAATGTAAGATGTGAACTGCGGAGTATTCGTTATTATTTTGGGCTGATTGCAAGTGTTTATCAGACTGATGTCATGGCAACAGTTTCCTGAAGCCGCCGCCGATGATGATGGCGCTACTGTTGGAAATATGGTCATAAGCTCCGTTCATTGTGCCGCATGTGTTACTGTACAGATTTTTTGCGTGCTTCTAACTATATTGAATTTAGGACTATCCGGAACGTGTTGAAACATGTTTGAACGTGACCATTAATGTCCTGCACAAAATCCATGAAACGTTCAAAACAAAACAATCGTTTTTCGCTTTCTTCATTTCTTCACACCACTTGCAGCAACAGTTGATCTCGCATGGACGGTGCTCAATCGGCTGTTTCGCAAGCACTGACAGCCTTTTGACGTATAATCGAGCCAGAGAACAACGGCTTCAAGCGAAATGTATGGGGATGACGTTCATGACAGGGATGTGGCATGCGCACGACAAATCTACATGTGACAAAAACGAACGGTTTTTTTAATCATATTTTTTAGTATCCGTGATTTTCCTTTAACCAATTTAATTTCAATAACCGCCAAGAGGAAGGTATTATGGTCCCTAATGTTGCCAAAGAGGATGGCCGAAATCGGTCAACTGGTTTCGGATACATGGCCGCAACATGTTCCGGTAATATAATGGCCATGGCCATGGGCGCCGACTTCATAGAAATAGTGGGGGTTGACAAATGAGATTTATCTGATTCTAGAAATATATTGCTTAAAATTTCTGCGTGGGATAAGTTAAGTGATTGGAATAGCAATTTTGATACTATCATAGACCACAATTTTGCAAAACAGCGTGAGGGTTGTGAAGTTTGAAATAACAAATCAAACTATCAGGAAAACGAAAAAAACGTTAACTTTCTAGAATTATAACCCACCAAGCGACAGTTATAACGACTTGGAATCCAAAAACTAGTCCATTGGTGGCCATCCCTAGAGTCTTAGTCATCACAGCACACACAAAAAATACATAGCTATGGTGAAAAAACCGTTCGTTTTTGGCATGGTTCGATTATGGCAACATGAAACATTTCGCCGTGTTGCCAAGTCGAACGGGGCCTGCATGAGTGTTTATACTCAACCCATGTTTAAAACATGTTTTTACTGGCATGGTTTCCTTTAGATAAACAGCTTGATCATAGCTAGATATAAATATCACACTTATTTAATATGTATTTACGTGCCTGTAGTAAAATAATATTCCTTAATATACACTACTTAATAATTGTTCCACGAAGAACTTCTTTAACTTTAAGTTATTAGCATTTATTACCTTTTAGTCAACCTAGTTCGCAGTTTAATTTTTTACGGATATGCCAAAGAAACCTGACACAGAAAAAGTACATGTGACTTCTGATGTTTCTGCACGTGAATGGTTGATTGAGCGTGGAAATTCTACCTTCCTCTCTTGTCTCAGAGCAGACTTATCGGTCCATAAAACTTTTCAACCATTATTAATACCTATCATGACAAGTAATTTGATTAGCTCAAGAAACGTGAAAATCCGAGTAATTTGGCATTGTTATCAAGTTTCTTACATAATATTTATGCAAGAGAAATTTTAATTTTTAACCTTTAAACTTCAATATTGAAAATTTTCAACTGTACAGGGTATTGAACCTTTTCGGTAGGTTTTCGAACGACTGCTGCAGACTCTGCCAAAAACAACCACTGCCCAAAACCAAAGATGACTAGAACAAGATACCTGACTTCTAGTTTTGTAATACATTTTGCCCACGACACCTTTACAGCGGTTAGTGCTGCCATCTTATAACCTAAATGCGCATAAAACTGTGGTTATTAGCAAAATTGATTCATCGTGCATAATCCACCAGATGAAAATGAAAATCAGATGGCAACACCGTATGAGGACATTCAAAATTAGATGGCTGCACCATACAAAATCACATGGCAGGACCATACAAGGATTTAAAAAAATGCTTCATCTTTCGCCACCTTGCCATCATCATCCAATTACCAGTTCGACTTTCGTTCACGTGTCCGATGCATGGAGTTCTCCAGGTGAAAACACACAAACACTACGACACGGCCCGCTTTACACTGTATATTGAAATTTGTGAGAGTGTGAATCAAACTCGGTAGTTTTTTATGCTCTCTTTCAGATGACAGTTCTCACTGATGACAAAAAATTCTTACAGCTAACAAAAAATAAATCGTAAACATCGCACTTATACAAACGCACTTGGAGAACTCTATACTGCAAGAGTCAGGTATCTTGTACTAGTCATTTTTGCTAAAACATTTGATACCCTAGTTAGAATTGAAAAATATCAATAATTGAAAGAACGTGGGAAAAAATAAAGTTTTGAAATCTATCGTATTGCATGGCCATACCATTTTCAATAATTCTGGAATGTTTGGCGATTGCCTTGGAGCTGCTCGGTTTCGGTTCATCTATAGGTAACTTTTTTGCCGGAGATGAGAGGTCGAGGTTGGCCAGCAACTCATCAGTGGAATCGTCGAGCAACGACATAGTAACTAAATGAAATGTTGTGCCTTAGAATAGTTTTGTTAATAATCTGAAGTAACTTACCTTTAGCCATATTTAATAAATATAAAGCTTTATAATGTAAGATGTGAATTGCGGAGTATTCGTTATTATTTTGGGCTGGTTGCAAGTGTTTATTTCGAAACTGTAAAAAGACAGTGCAGCCAGTTTGATTTTCGAACATGACTTTCAAATATACGAAAGCTCTGTAGCGCTGGTAGCGCTAAAGCTTTTAAGTTGTTATGAAATGTTGGAGTTTTCCAGCAGAAATATGATATCAATAACAAATATAATATCAAAATAACAACCAATTATAATGTTACATTCGCTTAAAATACATTATTTCATTTATACCCTTCATTTATTAATTGATCCATTCCTACCGTTTATTTATTCGTTTGAATGAAACTTAGCAATCGATATCAAACATGTTATTCTCCTATTTCACATCGTAAGTGGAATGATGATAAAAGGCGCCGTCACGACGCTTGACTAACCATTTGACGAAAACATTAGAATGATTCAAACTATTGCTTTTATAACCGTGATGATTTTGCTCAATAACAATTTTTATATTCAATATTTTCTATAATTTAAATGAAACAATTACTGAACCCCATGCTGATTATTGTCTGCTAGTTCTTTTCTATTTTTATTTTATATTAACATCTCAAACATATTTTGGGAAGCATGTTATTGTTTTAAGTAATTGGGCACTAAACTTTTACACGGATTTCTGATTTTTATATATCAGCTGAAAGAGGGCAATTTTCTGAGCAAAACGTGATTTTTTAAAAATTTTTATCTTTTTCCTTTGATTTTTAAATGAAGAATAAAAAACTGCTCGAAATGCCTGAAATGACAGTTCTCCCATATACCGTACCTTTCGAGCAGTTTTTTATTCTTCATTCAAAAATCGAAGGAAAACGATAAACTTTTTCAAAAATCACGTTTTGGCCAGAAAACACGGCTTTTTCAAATAATATAAAAACACTGGTATAGCTTTAGGACCCAATTCACACTTTTTTGTAAATCTCGATTCCACCCAACTGAAGTGTCCGTACTAAATATCCGAAATTTCGATAGTGTTACTGAATCATAGTTTTCATTGTTTTTTGCTGAATCCTTAGTAAATTTAGGCTAAATCGCGATAGCTCGGTGATATGTAATCGAAAATAATTTTTTCTAACATATAACATTTTTATAACATAATTTTATTGTTTTACATTTTGCAACAGGAAGAACGTTCTGAGATCTATCGTAGCATGATAATAAACAATCCCTTGTAGCATAACTGGATTCATGATTTGACTGGTGATGATGAACCACTTTATTTCAATTCGCACGCCGTCTTGTCTGTTGCTGAAAAATTCGGTCCATCCATAACGTGATAGTAAAGGCAATGTGGGGTTGAAACGAACTCTACGCGAAAATTTCCACTGTTAGTATTTTTCTATAATAAAAGATCTTAGCTGCAAGTGTGTTATACTAACACTGACTAAAAGTATAATATTGAAGGTGGATATTGTGTGTAGCACACTTCTATGCGAGAGAAAAAAATCGTCGGTTTCGTGCAACACCGACACAACAGATAATTTTTTGAGCTTTGGATATCAACCGATGCCAGATACTAAATCAAGAAAAATCCATAGTTGTCTGTAGATGTTTGTTGCAGCTTTTTCGAAAAAATGCTAGACAAGATAACAAAGATTTGTCTATTAACTCATGCAACTTGTTCAGAAGACGTACGAAATAGATCCATTATCGTGGAAATACAGAAGATTTTTAAACGTTATCTTGTAACGCAGTATTCGCGAAACTATGCATTTTGAGCTGTGTCAGTGTTGTATGAAACCGACGATATGTGCTACAGGCGCAGTTTCGGCGTATAAACCCATCAGTCGCAGTTGACCATTCAGTTCGTTCGGAGGTTTACGCGTTCGCGTAGTGTTTACTCCCGGTCCTAAAATCCCACGCCATCTGTTGTTATTTGGCAGCCCCCCCTCTGTGCCGCACCCTCATTGACGCGTCAAGCTGCTAAGAGTTCTACTCACCAAGGGCTAAGGGTACCTAACCGGGATTTAAAACAAAGGTGTGTGTGAATAATTTTATTTTTGCAGTGAGTTGGGAAATAAATGATGTCACAGTTGGCTATGAGATCATTCAACTGGAAGATGCACCAAATACCTCATGTTTTTAGCCTTTCTTATCAGCGGAATTCTTACGAACTTGTTGATGTTCTGTGTTAGCCGGTTATCATTGATGAGTACAGTCATTTACTATACATTTTAATTACCGGTTAAGAAGATAGAGTGTTCTTGGAATTCTAAAGGAATGTGGGTGTCGTTGAGCAAAAGCGGAGTTTGGGACAATGGAAGCACAAGTGTCTGCTTTAATCACTGTCACAGTCGTATTTTTGGCACCCCAAGTTCGTAGCTAACCCATTGTTACGATCCCTGCGGTAAATGGATCTTTCACTGTTTTATGTATCCAGTGTAGCACGCAATCCAACAAGATTTTCTTGACCCAAATAAAGCGCGCGCATCAGGGGGAGCTCACGCTTTAGGCAAGTGGCCATGCGGGGCCGAGCCAAGCATGTTTGCATTCAACAGGAGAACTCGACTGATGATGTCAGCTTGGTAGACGAATTGCTATTTTTAATTTTCTTCGTAATATCTCCCTTCGTTGAGTGTTGAATCGGTGTTTCAAACTTTTGCATTTGTGCGCGCATTGAGGTGAAGTGTTGAAATTATTACTCAGCCAATATTTAGATTGGAAGTTCGCTTGATCTCAGAGAAAAAATGTTTTTGGAGAAACAAAGAATTTTAACAGAAATACTTCTGTTATTTAAACCAAGGCCCCTCATTTTTACAAGCTGATTTTGAACTGTTGAAATACTAAGTGTTTCATGCATGTGACTAAATGTCAGAAGTTTATAGTGTGATCTACGTTACTAATGAATTTTCTATTTCTGTTGCAATACATATATGTCTATAGACCAATAATACATTTTTCTAACAAGTTATGCCGGAAAAATTGTTCCTTTATATCGTTTGTCCAGGATTCAAGACTTTTTTCCTTGAAACTATTATTAACGAAGCGCAGAGCAGGTGCTCGGTAATATAAACGATTTTCGAAGTAAATGCCTTGGGTCACATATATAATACACTCGATACAATACCTCAAGCTTGGCCACCGAGAAGAGGTAAACATCACCTTGACTTCGATGTCCGTAAAAGGAGTGCAGAATAAGCATCGCTTGCGGGTTTTCGCGTAAAGTTGCTATTGATTGGTTTACGTAAAATTTTTATTAAACGATACTTTAACATGGATGTCGTTTATCTACACAAAAGCTTTAGACATGACTGTTTTAAATACACAATACATAAGGGTAAAGTCATTTCAAACGTGACTCATAGGACGCTGCAAATGGTGAGGTGTGGCGTCATCGTTGTGGATCATTTCATTACAATCATTGAATAGCCACTGTTGCATTTCGACGTTTGATATGCGAGTCTCGCTTGGCCGAGCATATAAGCATGTAGCAAAACAGCGCTGTTGCTTCGTCTTCTGTGTTTGACATTCAAGGGCAACAGCTTACAAGAAGCCTTGCGTAGTTTCTGCTTCCTTCCGTAGACGCATCTTATGAATTTATTGTCAAGATTGATAACTGCGAAAAATATTTTCAAAAAAATCATTTCATTAGGGGCCATCCACATACCACGTGGACAGATTTTTAACGATTTTGACCAACCCCCCCCCGTGGACAAATGCCCATATAAATTATAAAAAAATTGTAAGGACCGTGGACATCACACAACCCTCCCCCCCCCTTCAAGCTGTCCACGTGATATGTGGATAGCCCCTGACATATTTTCGAGTTGTTCTCAAAGTGCTTACTTTAATGCATGTGTTGTTTGGCACTTGGCTAGAAGCACTGCTCCTGGTGGTAGAAGATTGTGAAAAGTATGGTTATTTACCACAATTGTAAACTCTGCATTCTGGCATATTTTATATTACATGACAATTTTTTTTACAAATTATAGCGAGAAAGTATGTTTATTCGACTACTATTAAAGAAATCCGTTATCCTTTCGCGGTTAACCACACATATTAGTGGTTACATAAGTGGTTTTATTTAATAGAAAATTATAGCTCCATTTCAAATCGACTATTATATTTTATTTTTGATACAGTTTATGAAGCAATACATACAATGTTAAAGTTTGTTTTTTTTTTCTGTAATAATGAGTACATATATCGAAAAGCAGTCCCCAACAAACAATTTTGTTGACTACAGCTTATTAAGCTGAGCGAATTTGGCTAAACTATAGTTTATTCGTATTTCAGCAAAATGTTTGTTGGGTCGTACCAACAAATACAAAAATTAGTACGCAAACATTGAAAAAAAAAAAAACTATGAAATAGAAAGATTTATTATCATGTTTACATAACAGTGCATCGAATAAATCAAGCAGATTGTGAATTTCTGTAGAATGCTCGAACCATATATTCAAGATCCACCAAAGTAGTACACTAAAGTCACTATTTACGCGGGGGATACGTGCCGCGTAAAAAAAATGCGTAGAAAAACCGCGTAAATTCCGGAATCTGCGTAAAAAAAACCACAAAAATTCTGCAATCCGAGTGAAGAGAATCCAAAATCCGCGCAAAAAAATACCGCGTAAATTCCGGAATCCGCGTAAAAAAACTGCGTGAATTCCGGAATCCGCGTAAAAAAACCGCGTAAACTCCAAAATCCGCGAAAAAAAACCCGCGTAAAAAGCGACCTTAGTGTATATTCGTTAGGGTGCCAGCCAAAATGGTCATCTCGAATTTAAAAAAAAAAACCCTATACAAAATGTTCACCTGCTCGAAAAAACACCCTGTGCGAAATTTCAGCTCAATCGGACTTAAAATGGCGTGGCGCAAAGCGATTGAAGTTTGCCTTTTTTGAAAACCGAAAAAACACCCGTGAAATTTCGGTTTTCGAATTTTTTTTTGATGCCAAATGACTTAAAAATGCATGAAACGTCGAGAATTGGTATAATCTGAAAAAAATTTTTTTTGCAAAAATCAGCTCTCTGGGACTTAGTCGTTTTTTCAATTGTGGAAGGCGGAGTTCAAAATGATTAGAATTTATCTTTTGAAATTGATCACTAGTCTCTCGAAATAGCTTGTATAATGATATACACTGTAACTAGCATCGAATACATTATTTTTCATTAGGGTGGTTCATTTATTCGGCATAGAGTGGTTCATAATATTGTGAAAAATGAGTATAAAATAAAAAACAGCACTTCGGATCGTTTGATTGGTGTGACGTCTTCGACAAAGTTGTAGTTCTTTCCGAAAAAATTACACTCAAAAAATTATTTGATGATTAAATTTAAGAAAAATTAAAAATTAATTATTCAAAAGGGCTCATATTTTAAAAACTTGATTTTTTAATAAAACACAAACAAAAGATTACCAAAACAATGAAACCAGTCCGATAATTTAGAAATCAAGAAAAATAACTTATCATTTTTCGAAAAAAAAAAATTGAAAAAAAGAAATATATTTTATTAATATATTATTTTTTTTTTTTTTTTGGAAGGACAAAATATTATTTACAACTTTGCCGAAGACACTATGCCGTTTCGACTGTAGACATATTTTTAATTTCCAATAGAGCACTCTATGAGGAATTAAGAATATTTCTACAGTCAAAACGGTTTACTTGATTGGCATAGTGTATCTGGCAAAGTTTTTTTTTTCTCGCTTATTTTCCGTCGGTCTAGTTCCGCCACTGTTATGGCCAATCACCGATGCCCAGGGAGGCGACTCCACACCCAGGACCCTAACTCACGACCCGTTTTTAACGGACCGGCGCCAACGGCTTTACTTCCTCATGCGATGGAAGGCGTGATCCCAGAGATTTTTCGCCTCAGAAAATCTCCCGGTGTCGGCTAGGATTTGATCTAGACCAGTTGGGTTGGTTGTGAGTGGATCACGCCACCTCACAACCATCGACACCTATGTCGGCGGTGGGATACGAACCCAGGCGTCGAGCGTGGTTGGCGGAGACGTTACCAACCACACTAGGCCCCCGCTCATATCTGGCAAAGTTGTAAATAATAACTTTGTTCTTCCAAAAATAAATGTACCCTGTGAAAAAAAATTTAATTAAAAAAAATATATAACTTTTTTTTCTGATTTCTCCATGGCCGGTTTCGTTGTTTAGGTAAACTTTCGTAGTTTCTATACAAAAATCAGTTTTTTTAAATAGGTTGTTTTGGATAATCGACTTATTTTTTTTTTCTTCATCTATAGTTTATTTGACACGGCACAAATGCAATTCAATGTTTAACGGCGCCAATTATATCTGGTAGCTTACTTTCTAAAGTATCTTAATAACTAAAAGCAAATTTTTTAACCTCGCTGCCGACTACGAGCTGAAAGATAATCAACTTATAACTTTCTTTAACTTTTTTTTTCCAAAAAATAATAATTTCTTTTTAGAGTGATTTAAAAAAAAAAAAAAACTATTATCTACAACTTTGCCGAATACGTCACACTGCGCAAACGAACCGTGTTGGCTCTAACAATAAAGGTAATCATCAATACCTATCCGAAATAGCATTTTCAATAGCTTTTCGAAAATGAGTTGTGTTTCAAAATATTAAACCAATAGCACAACATGGCATCTTTTGCCTATAAGAACGTTTATGCAAAGTTTCAGCCAATGGGGTCAAAACGACGCAAACCCAGAAACAACGAGTCAAGTGTTGCGTATCTGATTGAGATCCCTATACTCTCATTATCACTGAATAACATCGATACAGTCTTTTGTCCGATTATGTAAGCCAGAGCACTGTGTGTTCAATCAAGTGTTGGCAAAGGACATTATTGTGGTAAATAAAACGAATAAATTGTCGGGTACAACATTCGAAAAAACAAGTACAGGTGTCTTAGAGAGTAGATTTTTCAAACAAAATAAAATAAAACATATTCCATCAGTTTCCACCGTTTCATGTGCTTTTAAGACACTTGGAATGGAAAACATTTTTCTGATATTCGAATTCCATGTACCTCCCATGTGTGAGTTTGCAAATGACATGAAAGCATTCAACATTTTCCGCGAGACACAATCTTAATTTTGGTTGAGATATTTTTTTTTACACAGAGTAGTTTTTTGATACATTTTGTAAATTTGTTTTGTAATATCTTGCTATTTTACATATAATTTTTCCAATTCAACATTGCCACCCTAACGACAATGATATAACAAATATTATATTTTCAGGAATTTTTCTATTGGTATTTAGTGAAAAGTGATTTTTTTCATTTTATACTCATTTTTACACAATATTACGAACCACCCTATGTCGAAAAAA
The DNA here is from genome assembly GCF_029784165.1 of Wyeomyia smithii. Lineage (NCBI taxonomy): Eukaryota > Metazoa > Arthropoda > Insecta > Diptera > Culicidae > Wyeomyia > Wyeomyia smithii. Next base: position 72,447,760 of record NC_073694.1, on the reverse strand, counting down.
TGAACCACCCTAATAAAACATAATGTATTCGATTATATCATGATACAAGCTGTTTCAAGAGACTAGTGATCAATTTCAAAAGATAAAATCTAAAAATTTTGAACTCCGCCTCCCACAATTGAAAAAACGTCCCAAAGAGCAGATTTTTTCAAAAAAAAAAATTCAGATGACACCAATTCTCGACGTTTCATGCAATTTTAAGTCATTTGGCATCAGAAAAAATAAATTTCGAAAACCGAAATTTCACGTTTTGGGTGATTTTTCGGTCAAAAAGGCCAAAATTCAATCGCTTAGCGCCACCCCATTTTAAGTCCGATTGAGCTGAAATTTTGCACAGGGTGTTTTTTCGAGCAGGTGAACATTTTGTATAGGGTTTTTTTTTGAAATTTTCTGGTCACATTTTTTTCCATACGATGATTGGCGCCCTAATATTCGTTTGTATTCTAAGCTTAAAATGCATGTTTCGACGTTTCGACTGATTAATATATTTTTATTTTGAAAATGTTTATTCCATCGTATTTCTCGGACAGTTTTTTCGAACTGAAAACTGAAATCAAGACAGCAGTCTAAAGAAAAAACCTAAATTAATCCACCTAGCGGTCAGACCAAGCCTTTCTCATTCGTACTCATTATTTGTTAAAATAGATTTACACGAACACTTCATTTCAGAAAAAATACCCCTTGATCATATTTGCTGGATTTATTTATCACTCTAAAATAACAAATCATTGGTAGCAGTGAAACCATACCGAACATTTAAAACATAATCTTCAAACATATATGAACATACATTAACACATGCGAATAACATGAAATAAATATGTTTCAAATATATGACGCGAAATTTTTTTTTCGATCGTGGTATAATCGAAACGTCACTGTACTCATATAAAGGTTGGACTCGATTATATGTAGGCTCGATATATTATTCATTAAAATATAATATTTGATTCGATTGTTTATAGTAAGATTTTTTTTTCTATATCGAATATGACTTGCTTTTCACAACTTTTGAACCACGTGTACAATCTTACTAATTCGTCAGTTAACCCTTAACTTGCCCGTTCATCTGAAATCAGTATTGTTCAAATCGGGTGTGTAGTTTCTTAGATAATGATGTTTCGTGATTTTTACATTTTGTTTCATTACAGACGAAGTTAAAGTCCGATTACAGTAAAATTTAATAGGGTGTTATGAAGAAGTTAGACCTTTCATTTGACACTAATTTTGTGAAAATCGGTTCAACATTCTCTGAGAAAAGTGAATGAGTTTGAGTAGTCTTCGGAATATATTTTTCTTTTCATAGCAAGGTAATAGTCCGATTGCAGATAAAATCAATAGGGTATCATGGGGCAACTGTACCTTCCATATGACACTGATTTTATGAAAATCGGTCCAGCTATCTCTGAGAAACATGAGTGAGATTCAATAGTCTCCAGAACACGCTTCTGTCCATAGCTTTTCGAATACAAGTCCAATCTATATAAAATTTAAAAGTTAAGGGTTCTTTAGGAAGCCCGTTTATTTAAAACCAATTTCATAATTTTTACATTTTGATACATAACAGATAAGATTATAATAAAATTCAATACGGTCTTATGAGGCAACGAGAACTTTTATTTGCATTATTAGTTTCATGAAAATCGGGCTAGCCATCTCTGAGCAAATCGAGTGAGATTGGGAGAGCGTTACATACATACATACACACACACACCTATACACACACCCACACCCACACACCCACACAGAAAATGCGTCGGCGGACGCGAACCTGGCACTTAAGGAAGGCAAGCTGAAGGTCGGCTGGTCAGTATGCCTCCTGGGTATACTGCAGCCACTGGACGTTTGCTTCCAGTGTTTTGAGGGAGGACATAAGTCCTGGGCCTGCAAGGGACCCGACAGGAGCCAACTATGCAGGCGTTGCGGTGGTGCAGGCTATAAAGCGAAGGACTGTGGGGAGCCTCCCAAGTGTATGGTGTGCTCCGGAAAACGGGACGCCAAACACTTTATGGGATGCCCCAGGTGCCCATCCGGCAAGCCGGCTATGAAACCACGGGCGTAAGGGTGAGGCAACTGAACCTGAACCACTGCTACGCAGCTCAGCAGCTGCTATACCAAGCAGCCACTGAGTCGCTGTCGGACATCGCCATTGTATCGGACCCTTACCGCATCCCTCCCGGAAACGGTAACTGGGTTGCGGATAGGTCCAGCATGGCGGCCATATGGACGACGGGCAGGTTCCCGGTTCAGGAGGTTGTTTCAACCTCAGAAGAAGGGTACGCGGTTGCCAAGGTGAACGGAGTGTTCTACTGCAGTTGCTATGCTCCGCCGCGTTGGTCTACCGGAAGGTTCGCACAGATGGCCGACCGGTTAGCCATAGAGCTAACGGGCCTAACACCGTTGGTGGTGGCAGGCGACTTCAACGCTTGGGCTGTCGAGTGGGGGAGTCGCTCCACGAACCAGAGAGGCCAGATCTTGTTGAAAGCTTTGGCAAAGCTCAACCTAGATCTGGCCAACATTGGGTCCAAAAGTACATCCAGCAGAAATGGCGCGGAGTCGATCATCGACGTGACGTTCTCCAGCCCAGGACTGATCACGAACTGGAAGGTAGACGATGGTTACACCAATAGCGACCATCAGACGGTCTGCTATAGTGTAGACAACAACGAGAGGCGGCAAGCGACGAGTAGGGCCAACACTCCGTTCGCCCGCGGGTGGAAGACATCGCATTTCGATGCCGAGGTATTCGAAGAGGCAATGAGACGAGAGCGCGAGTGGGGCAGTCGGCTTCGCCCGACGCCCGACCAACTAGTTGCTATGCTATCTCGGGCGTGCGACGCCACCATGCCTAGGACTCGCCAACCTAGGAATGGAAAGCCACCGGTCTATTGGTGGACTGACGAGATAGCGGACCTTCGCAGTGCGTGCCTCCGTGCGAGACGGAGGATGCAGCGTGCGCGAACAGATGAACAGAGGACAGAGCGCCGCGCAGCATTCAGTTCTGCCAGATCGACGCTGAAGAGTGCGATTAAGGTCGTCAAGAGGGCCTGCTCCGATAGGCTATGCGCGAGTGCCAATACGAACCCGTGGGGTGACGCCTACAGGATCGTAATGGCCAAGACCAAAGGCGCGCTGGCGCCTGCAGAGCGATCACCAGCGATGCTGGAGCGAATCATCGAGGGACTCTTCCCGCGCCACGAGCCAATTCCTTGGCCTCCGGCGGTCGAGTCTCACGTCCGACGTTCCAGTATCTCAGACACAGACCAGGGAGGGTCGGCCAACCTGCCGAGCATCCAATCCGTGGGCGACGACAGCCGTGTCGAGGTTCAGGAGGAGGCAAGGGTTACGAATGAGGAACTCATCGTGATCGCCAACTCTCTAAAAGTGAGCAAGGCACCGGGACCGGATGGTATCCCTAACCTGGCAATCAGGCTGGCGATAAAAACGGCCCCCGGGCTGTTCCGAGTAGTCATGCAGAGGTGCCTCGATGACTGTCTTTTTCCGGATAGGTGGAAGCGGCAGAAATTGGTCCTATTGCCAAAGGCTGGGAAACCACCAGGTGACCCATCGGCATATAGGCCTATCTGTCTGCTAGACACGGCGGGCAAGGTGCTTGAGAGGATTATCCTCAACAGACTGGTGAGGTACACAGAGGGTGTAAACGGTCTGGCAAGCAACCAGTGCGGCTTCCGGAAGGGCAGGTTCAGACTGGATGCCATCGCCTCCGTCACCAAGACGGTGGAGATAGCACTCCAGCGCAAGAGAAGGGGAATACGCTAATGCGCAATCGTCACGCTTGACGTGAAGAATGCGTTCAATAGCGCCAGTTGGGACTCCATAGCGCTCGCGCTCAGGAGCATCCAAGTACCGGTGTCGCTGTACAAGATTCTGGAAAATAACTTCACAGAGGACACAACACAGAGGAGGGTCAGAAGTGCGTTCCAATCACCGCAGGGGTTGGCCGAGCTGCAGGCCACCACGGGTCGACGCCTGGCGACCGTCGAGGCCATGCACGCGTGTGTGACCACCGATAGGTGTGTGATAGCATCAATTAGTCCTGGACCGGCAGCGGGAGCTTGCCTAGGGTGTGGTGGGGTTTCGGGCATTGGGCAGTCGATTCCCCGTAAAAGCCACGGCCACCCGTAAACAGCTTCGACGGAGCGAGTAGTGCCGCTCCCATCATCCAAATGCACTAACCTGCCTATTGGGGCTGATACCAGTAAGGTCCCAATTATGGTGTACTGGTCGCTGTGTTTTTAGGTTTTTGAGAGGGAATACGATTTTATACCACGACGTAGGGCTGGGACCTGCACCGAACTCCCTTAGTAAAGTCGTGTGACAACGGCTTGAAACGGCGAGGTGGCATACGGCTGCAGGGGTCTCCGTTCCGTAAAACCTGGCAGGCCTTCCAGTACGTTCCGCGGTCATTGCCTGATGGGAATCAGACAGGAGTGGGATCAGATGCCCTTTCCTGACTTACGCCGGTCGGGAGGCGTCATAGTTGCTCATGAGGGGCTATGGCGACCTTCACTAGCCATGACCTCACTGCTCCGGCATAGGCCACCATGAGACCATATAGGCGACCACTCCACCATGACCAAGGATAGCGGCTGGAAGGGGGACCCTTTTATCCAAAATGTTTACCTATAAAATCGACGAAGAGGCGAAGGTAGTGGATGGGGCGGACGGGTTAATAAACCCGTTTGCCAGGCGGGGCATCGCCCGGTCTCCACCGAGACTGGCCGATGCCGGTAAAGGCGGCGCACAGGTTGGTACACCTTTTGCGACACCGACAGGGGAATTCCGAGTTGGGGCAAAGGCGGGCACGCCTAAGCCAGCACCAACCGAAACGGCGAAGACTGGTGGCAAGGTGGAAACACCTAAAACCGCCAAGGAGCGGGAACAGATATCTGGGGCTATGCTACTCTCTGCGGTAGAAAGCCACATGAATAAGTTCCCAAGCGTGGAGGCGGTGTCCGTACAACTTGATGAAATACTCAAGTTCACGGACGAACGTAGCAACATATCAAAAGACCTGAAACAATGTCTTCTGTTGTTACGTATGAACGTATGCAGCACGAAGTCCGGGCTTTCGCAAGCCCTTAAACGGGCTAACGATGCCGAAAGCAAGGCACTCGCGCTAGAGGCGAGGCTCAACCAGCCTAAAAAAGGGAGTGCTGCAGCTGTGTCTAAATACACACAAACAGCTGCAGCATCGTTTGCCGAAGTCTGTTCAACTGAACCGACTGGCAAACGTGCGAGGGGCTCTCCGGGGGAAACGGCCCCCAGGACGCAACGAAGGCGGTTGTTCGGTGACAGCCAGGAAGCTGGCTCGTCGGTCCAGCCGAGCAAAGAACCGGAAAACGGCGAACCGGCAAACGGCGAAGCCACGGATTGGACCACCGTGGTGAATAAGAAGCGGCAGAAGCGGGAACGTCGCGCGAAGCGCGGCGACCGCAATAAGAAGCCGCAAGGGGCGAGTAGGCGGAGCAAGGGTGACGCGCTCATTTTCAAGACCGATGCGTCTAAGTACGCCGAAGTCTTGAAGGCCATGAGAGGCGAACCCAAGCTCAAAGACCTCGGCACGGACGTCAGGTCAATTCGTCGGTCACGCACCGGCGAGATGATCCTCGAACTCCGCAAAGAGGCGAAGGGCAAGGGCTGTGCCTATAAAAAGACGGCCCAGGAAGTGCTAGGCGAGGAGGTTCAAATCCGAGCCCTCACTCCTGAAGTGACTCTCCAGCTTAAAAACCTGGACGAGATCACCGAAGGGTGCGACATAGCACAAGCCTTCGAACGAGAGTGTGGAGTGGTAGTGACCGCAGAGGCAGTTCGTCTCCGCAGGGGCCCGGCCGGCACCCAGGTTGCTACCATAAAGCTTCCACTAGCGGAGGGTAACAAGGCCCTGAAGAAGGCCACGTTGAAGGTGGGTTGGTCGGTCTGCCCTCTGGGCACCTTCCAACAGCCTGACGTTTGCTTCAGGTGTTTTGAGCGGGGGCATAAATCCTGGTCGTGCAAAGGGCCCGACAGGTCCAATTTATGCCGCCGCTGCGTTGGCGCAGGCCACAAGGCACGGGACTGCGGTGCACCTCCCAAGTGTCTGGTATGCACCGGTAAACGGGACGCCAAACACGCCATGGGAGGCCCCAAGTGTCCGGCTGCACGGCCGGCTACTAAGCCGCAGGCCTGAGGGTGATACAGTTAAACCTGAACCACTGCTATGCGGCGCAGCAGTTGCTACACCAAGCGGCTGCTGAGTCGTTGTCGGACGTGGCCATCGTCTCGGACCCATACCGTATCCCAACCGGAAACGGTAACTGGGTATCGGACAAGTCTGGGAAGACGGCCATTTGCACGACAGGCAGGTCCCCGGTTCAGGAGATTGTGTCGACCTCCAGAGAGGGGTACGTTATTGCCAAAGTGGATGGAGTATTCTACTGCAGTTGCTATGCTCCGCCAAGTTGGTCTACCGAAACGTTCGCGCAGATGGTCGATCAAGCAACCGTGGAACTGACGGGCCTATGGCCGTTAGTGGTTGCGGGTGACTTCAACGCTTGGGCTGTTGAGTGGGGGAGTCGCTGTACAAACCAGAGGGGCCAGGTCTTGTTGGAAGCTTTGGCAAAGCTCAACTTAGACTTGGCTAACGTTGGTACAAAATGCACCTACAGTAGAAACGGTGCCGAATCGATTATCGATGTGACGTTCTGCAGCCCGGGACTGATCACGAACTGGAGGGTAGACGACAGCTACACGAATAGCGATCACCAATCGATCCGCTATGAGGTAGGCGTGCGGAAGCAAGCAGCGAGTAGGGCCAATATTCCATCCTTCTACGGCTGGAAAACATTGCATTTCGATGCAGATGTTTTTGGGCAGGCAATTAGATGGAAGCACGAAGGGGGTGAACTGCTCCCGGATGTGGACCATCTAAATTCGATGCTGTCATAGGCGTGCGACGCCACGATGCCTAGGTCTCGTCCGCCTAGAGAGGGTAGGCCACTGACATACTGGTGGAGCGATACGATAGCAGGCCTGCGCAATGCATGCCTCCGTGCAAGACGGAGGATGCAACGCGCACGTTCCGACGAGCAAAGAGCGGAACGCGGTGTCGCATTCAGATCCGCTAAGGCAACGCTCAAGAGCGCAATCAGAGCCAGCAAACGAGCCTGTTTCGAACGACTCTGCGCCAGTGCCAATTCGAACCCGTGGGGTGACGCCTACAGGATAGTTATGACCAAGACTAGAGGTGCGCTAGCCCCGGCCGAACAATCACCAGCGATGCTAGAAACGATCATTCAGGGCCTCTTCCCAAGCCACGAACCAAGTCCCTGGCCTCCGGCTGACGAGTCACCACCTACCGTGAGTGACGGCAGCCGTGCAGAGGCTGACGATGCGGTAAGGGTGACGGAAGATGAATTGATCGAGATCGCAAACTCCCTGAAAGTAGGCAAGGCTCCGGGACCAGACGGAATCCCGAACTTGGCCATCAAGACGGCCATCAAAGAAGCCCTCGGGTTGTTCAGGGCGGTCATGCAGAAATGCCTTGACGACTGCCTCTTCCCGGACGTGTGGAAGCGCCTGAGGCTGGTGCTGTTGCCGAAGGTTGGGAAACCACCAGGTGACCCATCGGCATACAGACCAATCTGCCTGCTGGACACGGCGGGCAAGGTGCTTGAGAGGGTAATCCTCAATAGACTGGTGAAATATACAGAAAGTGAGAACGGTCTATCAAGCAACCAGTTCGGTTTTCGAAAAGGTAGGTCCACGGTGGATGCAATTCTCTCCGTCACCAGAACGGCTGAGGTTGCAATCCAACGCAAGAGGAGGGGCATTCGTTACTGCGCGATCGTCACGCTTGACGTGAAGAACGCGTTTAACAGTGCCAGCTGGGACTCCATAGCCTTAGCGCTACAGAGTCTCAGAGTGCCGACGCCGCTGTACAAGATTCTGGGCAACTACTTTCTGAATCGAGTGCTAGTGTATAACACAAACGAGGGTCAGAAAAGCGTTCCGGTTACCGCAGGTGTACCGCAAGGTTCCATCCTGGGTCCGGTACTGTGGAACGCTATGTATGACGGCGTGTTAAAACTAACACTCCCTCCAGGGGTGGTGATCGTGGGCTTCGCCGATGACATAACTCTTGAGGTCTATTACGAGTCTATTAGAGAGGTAGAGTTAAAGGCCGCGCTATCAATACGCGTAGTAGAAGACTGGATGCACTCCAGGAAACTGGAGCTAGCGCACCATAAGACTGAAGTTATTGTTGTAAATAACAGAAAGTCTGAGCAGGAGGCATCGATTAGTGCCGGTACATGCACTATCGCCTCAAAACGCTCGTTGATGCTTCTGGGGGTTATGATCGACGACAAGCTCACGTTCGGGAGCCACGTCGATTATACCTGCAAGAAAGCTTCCATGGCTGTGGCAGCGCTATCTCGCATGATGGCAAACAGCTCGGCGGTTCGTAGCAGCAGGCGCAAAGTCCTCGCTAGCGTGACCACGTCCATACTCAGGTATGGAGGACCAGTGTGGTCCAAGGTTTTGAGTACCTCGTGCCATCGCGGCAAACTCGAGAGTACGTACAGGCTAATGTGCCTAAGGGTCGCGTGCGCATACCGAACAGTGTCGTACGAGGTGGTCTGCGTCCTGGCTGGCATGATGCCCATCAGCATCATCGTCAAAGAGGATGTTGAGTGCTTCGACCAACGCGACACGAGGGGTATTCGCAACACCATACGGTCATCCTCAATGGCCAGGTGGCAGCGGGAGTGGTCCAACCTTCCATCTGACACAGATCCTGTCAGGCCATGGCTGCTTTAGGCAGTACCTGCATAGGTTCGGGTACGCCGAGTCCCCTATGTGCCCCGCTTGTACGGGTGCGGAAGAAAGCGCAGAGCATGTGTTCTTCACATGTCCGCGCTTCGAGCGGGTACGGTACGAAATGCTGGCAATAAGTGGGATGGACACCACGCCAGAGAATATAGTGCGTAGGATGTGCGAAAATAGGGAAATCTGGGATGCGGTCATCACGGCAGCATCACAGATCGTTAGTATTTTGCAGGGCACCAATCGACGGGAAACCATCGACGTGCCCCAGTTAGTTAACGGTTAACTAACTGGCCTGTATAGGCTGCTCTGCTACCCATAGAGGTAAGTGTGAAAAGCACGACGGGCCCTCTCCCTGAAGTAATGCCTAACGGCGGTCCCGGGGAGACAAAGGGCTTTAGCTGTTCAGCTTAGGTTGCTCAGCATGGGTAAAAGCAGGGGTTCCGCAAGGTTCCATCCTGGGTCCGGTGTTGTGGAACGTCATGTATGACGGGGTGTTGAAACAAAAGTTTCCTGTAGGGGTTGTGATCGTCGGCTTTGCAGACGACATAACGCTAAAGGTTTACGGCGAGTCGATCGAAGAGGTCGAGTTGACGGCTGCGCATTGCATAAGGAAGGTCGAGGACTGGATGCGCTCCAGGAAACTGGAGCTCGCGCACCATAAGACGGAGGTCACGGTTGTGAACAACCGTAAATCGGAGCAACAGGCGGTGGTCAGAGTCGGAGACTGCACCATCACCTCAAAGCGATCGTTGAAGCTCTTGGGGTTATGGTCGACGTCAAGCTCACGTTCGGGAGCCACGTCGACTATGCCTGTAAGAGGGCCTCATCGGCTATTGCAGCATTATTTCGTATGATGTCCAATAGCTCAGCGGTCTATGGCAGCAAGCGAAGACTTCTTGCCAGCGTGGTTTCGTCCATACTTAGGTATGGTGGGCCAGTATGGTTCAGAGCGCTAGGTACAAACAGTTACCGCGGTAAACTGGAAAGTACCTACAGGCTCATGTGCCTGAGAGTTGTGAGTGCGTATCGTACGGTGTCATACGATGCAATCTGTGTCTTGTCCGGCATGATGCCTATCAGCATCGCCATCAAGGAGGACAGAGAGTGTTTCGACCAACGTGACACAAGGGGCATACGAGGCACCAGAAGGTCATTCTCGATGCTCCGTTGGCAGAGGGAATGGTCTAATTCCACAAAGGGTCCATCTGCCCGACTTATACCGGAGATATCCGGCTGGGTCGGGAGGCGACATGGCGAGGTGAACTTCCACCTGACACAGATCTTGTCAGGCCATGGTTGCTTCAGGCAATATCTGCACAGGTTCGGGCACGCGGGGTCCCCCATGTGTCCCGAGTGCGTGGAAGAGGAGGAGACTGCAGAGCATCTCTTCTTCGTATGCCCCCGTTTCGTAAGAGCGAGGAGCAACATGATGGCTGTGAGCGGGCCTGGCACTACTCCGGACAATCTTGTCCGGAGGATGTGCGACGACCCGGACATCTGGAACGCGGCCTGTGCAGCCGCCTCCCAGATTGTCCTGGAGCTACAACGTGTGTGGTGGGTCAATCACCAACACGCCAGTGGTAGCTAACTACCAGTCTCCAGGTAGTTAGCTAGGAGGTTATAAGAGTAAAGAGGGTGCATCACGCACAAAAGCCACTTCCCGACGTAATACTTAACCGTCGTTCCGGGAAGAACAAAGCTGGAGACTGGAGGGGTTTTAGTGGATCGGGACAGGGATTAGTAGGTGTCTGGGGGAGTGTAACTACCCCAGCATCTCTCCCCTAGTCTCATCCCCACACCCTGAGTTCTCTTCTCAGGTGTCTGTTTGCAGATTTCTCCGCCACCTTAAAAAAAATAAAATAAAAACAGAAAATGCTAAGCTCGTCGAACTAGGTCGATTGATATACGACATTCGACCCTTTGGAGCACTTTTATACGTTTGGTTTTTGCAGTGATTGCTATACCTTTCTAGGAGAAAGGCAAAAATCAATAGAGTCTTATGGCGCAACTAGATCTTCCATATGATACTGATTTTATGAAAATTGGTTCAACCATCTCTGAGAAATATGAGTAAGATCAAATAGTCTCCAGAACACATCTCTTTCCATAACTTTTAAACCACATGTCCGAGCTTTATAAAATTCGAATGTTAAGGGTTTTTTTAGGTAGCCCATCAATTTAGAACCAATTTTGTTAAAATCGGTTGTGTAGTTCCTGAGATAATGAACTTTCGTTATTTCCACATTTTGATACATAACATATAAACCAAAAATCCGATTACAATATAATTTAATAGGGTTTCATGGGGCAACTAGTCCTTTCATTTGAAATTTTTTTTTTTTGAAAATCGCTCCAGTCATCTCTGAGCAAATCGAGTGAGGTTGAAAATTTGCACATACACACACACATACACACACATACAGAAAATGCTAAGCTGATTGAGTTGAGTTGAGTTGGGTGACATATGCCATTCGACCGTTTGGAGCACTGTGTACCTTCGGTTTTGCCAGAGATAGTTATACCTTCCTCGAAGAAAGGCAAGAATTCGTGAATGATATAAACTCATCGGAAAACGTTTATATTTATAACTTCTGGACCACATGTTTATTCATTGTAAAAATCATCGATGGTTCTGAAGACAGCCTGTTCATTTGATACCTGTTTTGTTCCAATCGGTTGTGTAGTTGCTGAGATGATGAAGTTTCGAGATTTTCACATTTCGTTACATAAAAGACAACGTTACAGTCCGATTATAATAAAATTCAATAGGGTCTTATCAGACAACTAGACCTTTCATTTGCAACTTATTTCGTAAAAATCGGTCCAGCCATCGCTGAGAAAAGTGGGTGAGTTCAAGTAGTCTCAGGATAATGTTTCTTTTCATAGCCAGATTTCACATTATTATATATAACGAACAAAGTTAAAGTCGGATTACAATAAAATTCAATAGGGACTTATGGGGCAACACGACCTTCCATATGACACTAATTTTGTGAAAATCGGTCCAGCCATCTCTGAGAAAAGTGAGTGAGATTAAACAGTCTTCGAAACACGTTTCTTTGCCTAACTTTTGAACTACATGTCCAAACACTGAAAAGTTATTTTAAAAATGGTCCAAAAAACAAGACCGTTCTTTTGATACCAATTTTGTTCAAATCGGTTGTGTAGTTACTGAGATATTGAAGTTTTGTGATTTTCACATTTCGATACATAACCTCGAAACTGAAAACCCGATTACGATAAAATTCAATAGGGTTCTATGGGGCAACTGGACCTTTCATTTGCAATTAGTTTCATGGAAATCGGTCCAGCCATCTCTGAGAAAATCGAGTGCGATTGGGAGACCGTTACATACACACACACACACACACACACACACACACACACATACAGAAAATGTTCAGCTCGTCGAACTAAGTCGATTGATATACGAGATTCGACCCTCTGAAGCATTTTTATACCTTTGGTTTTTCCAGTGATTGCTATACCTTTCTAGGAGAAAGGCAAAACCTTCAATCTTTTGGAATCTCTCAGAAGCTCCAATGTTTTACTGTTAATATCTGTGAAATATCTGTTTAAACAAATCTGATTAATACAATTGAGGTAATAGAAACGTGCAAACATTGGGAATTTTGAGTTTAAGGTACCATTTGCTTTTTGTTTTCCTTCTGGATTTTGCTTTTTGTTTGGTGTGCGTTTCTACTGCAGTGCTTTTAAGGAGTCGCGGACATATGTCCAAGCTAAGTTCCAAACATGTATAAAATTTTATAGTACTAGCAATAATGTGGTAGAGCCCTCTGTGAAACCAGAAACAATTATTATTTTCCCACATCCAAAAGCTTTGCAACAATTTGGCGTAACCGTAACCGTCGGTTTAAATTAGGATGGTTTAAATTAGTTTATTTGACACGGCACGATACATTTTCTGTTTTACTGAGCCAAATACAATTCGTATTAATTCTACGTTAGCAGGGAAAAGAGGGAGGCCTTTTTTTTTATTCTCGCGGCCGACTACGAGCTAGTGGGGATTTAAGGTGAGAGGAGGGGAGATACAATTTTGACTTAAAACTATTTTGGAACTTTGTTTTTCAACTGGTGGAGCAATTGTATTCTTGTTTGTTGTGGGTTCAAAATATTTGTGTAAGCATAGATGCGGGCTCTTCGTTTCCGTGTCTTCAGCATAGCATATTTGTATCCTCAATCTGACAAATAGACAAAGAAAATTTTAAATTTTAATGTCAGCGTTTTTCAGGAAGCAGTTTAGCTGTGTCATGTACTGGAGATCACCGCTTCCCAGAATGTCTCTAACGGGTACGTTCGGTTGTTTTCCTCGGGCCCGAAGGGAATCTATAAGCTCGGACCTAACACCACAGTATTCGGTACACGACCAAACAACATGCTCGATGTCATGGTAGCCATCGCCACAAACGCAGTGATTACTGTCTACAAGCCCTATACGAAAGAGATGCGTGTTTAACGTGTAGTGATTGGACATAAGTCTGGACATCACGCGAATGAAGTCCCGACCGACATCCAACCCCTTGAACCATGCTTTCGTCGATACCTTAGGAAAAATGGAATGTAGCCACCGTCCCAGTTCATCTGAGTTCCATGATGATTGCCAACTGTTGAGTGTTCTCTGACGCAAAATGCTATAAAATTCATCATAAGCAATTGGTCTTTCATAAATATCGCCATCAATAGCACCCACCTTAGCTAAAGAGTCAGCCTTTTCATTACCCGGAATCGAGCAATGAGAAGGGACCCACGCTAAGGTAACCCGGTAATTTTTATCCTTTAAAGCACTTAAAAACCGCCGTATTTTCCCCAGGAAATACGGGGTGTGCTTCACAGGCTTCATCGATCGCAGAGCCTGAATGGCACTGAGACTATCTGTGAAGATGAAGTAGTGGTCTGTGGGTAGGGTTTCGATGATTCCAAGAGAGTACTGAATAGCAGCAAGTTCTGCGACGTACACGGAAGAAGATTAAAGAAGATCGGTTGTCGTCGTACAGCGACCCCCATAGCGAACAGTGAGAGTTAAAATCTCCCAAAATCAAAAAAGGTGCGGGAAGCAATTCTGCTATATCAAGGAGTTGCTTCTGTTCAATCCGCGCGGATGGGGGAATATATAACGAAACAAGGCAAAGGTCTTTTCCATTCATATTCGTTTGAATGGCAACAACTTCAATATTCGAGATCGAGGGGAGGTCGGTTCTGAAAAAAGAATAGCACTTTTTGATCCCTAAAAGTACCTCTCCACCGTGTGAGTCTCGATCTCGACGAATGATGTTAAAATTGTGGAAATTAAGTTGGTCATTTGAATTGAGAAAAGTTTCACAAAGCGCGAATGCATCACAATTGTATGTGTTTATCAAATGTGAAAATAAATCAAATTTGGGGATGATACTTCTGCAGTTCCACTGTAGCACAGTGACAAAACTCCTAACCTCTTTAGACGTATTAGTCATCGAAATATACGATAGCTGAAATGAGGGGCCAAGTTGCTGTGAGTTGCTTCAAAAAGGTTTTCACTGTGGGGAGAATGGCAAGAAGAATGTTTTGAAGGGGATCTGGTATGTTGAATGTTTTAAATATCCAGTCCACAATATCAGAGAATTTTATGAACCCTGTTTCTTTTATGTCTTCTGATCGAGAAATGGGTGCACGAGGGGTTTTTGGTGCCCCAGGAAGCGGTGGGTACTCCTGGTTTGATTTGAAATTAAAACCGCGGGGTACTTGCTTCGGTTTTTCTTCACCGCTTCCTTTTTGTGTTGTCTTATTGGTCATTCCGCTAGGGGTTATCTTACGACCTTTACGAGAAAGATAAGGAGAGTTGAGCATTCTCCTCTTCCTAGATCCCTCTGGCAAGGCATAAGAACACCCTTCGACGGGATCGTCAGATGTACCCTCATCGGTTGGCAAAAAGGAAAAGATGTTTCCTGTCGAGGGTGGCTCGGCCCTCTTAAGCATTTCTGCAAAAGAGCGCTTTGATCGTTCCTTAAGGGAACGCTTAATTTTTTCCTCGCGCTGTTTGTACGCGGGACATGCCGGAAGGTCATGCCGAGTTCCCTCGCAATAAAGACACTTTTCAGTATCCCCACTGCAAGCGTTCTCAGCATGATTGCCTCCGCACTTGCTACAGCGTGCCTTGTTGCAGCAGTAGGTGGCTGTGTGACCTAACTGCTTACAGTTTTGGCAATGCATGACCCGCGGTACGAACAGGCGTACAGGTAGACGAACCCTGTCCAAGCGGACGTAGTTCGGCAGCGCGGATCCGGCGAATGTTACTCGGAAGGAATCCGAAGGGAGGAATTTCTTCTTCCCTTCTTCAATGGATACTGAATGCAATTGCTTGCAATCCAGTATCTTTACACTTTGCATCAAGGGGTTTTTAAAACAGCCAACTCCATGACGCAAAATGTCATCGACAGTGAGATTCCCCTCGGTAACCACACCGTCGATTTCTACATCCTTGGCAGGGATGTACACGCGATACTCTCTCGTGAAGAGCTCGTAGCCAGCAATTTCGTTTGCTTGCTTCAAGCTACTCACGACAACTCGCAGTTTGTTCGGCCTCACCTTCGTAATCTCGGTTACGGCCGAAAAATGTTTTGCCAGGTCCTTGCCAATTTGAATAATATTCAATGGCTTCTTTATGGGCCGGAAATAAACAACGTAGGGACCGCCAGCGGCATCTGGGTAAGCTTTTACTCGTACTTCCGGTACTCTTGGTACAGGACTTGGCAAAGGGGAGGGCACAGGGGAAGGTAGGGGTGAGCTGATGGAAGAAATTTCAATTTCTTCCCCGTTTGTTTCCACTTCCAGGAAAAGTTGCACCTGCATGTCGTCCATTTTGCGGGAGCGTTACGCTCTACCGCACACAAACGATAAATATTCGAATATGGGGGGGGGGGGGTTCAAGTAGTTGATATTAAATTTTAAAAACAATTTTTCATTCTACAATGGATCAAATAAAAAAAAGACAGTAATACTAATACTAATAACAATAGTAATAATAATAATAATAATTATAGTAATAATAATAATAATAACAATAATAATTATAATAATTATAATAATAACAATAATAATAATAATATTAATAATAATGATAAAAATTCTAAAGTGAATACTTCACCGAACGTCTATGTCACGACCTCACGGCTGATAGTTGGATTAATCGAGTGTCTCCGCAGAACAAACAATGACGATCCAGCTTGGTGTTGTGACACAGTGGCCGTATCTTACACTCGACCTTGTAGATGCCACTTGTAGTTGACTTCCACTCGCTCGATCGTATGATGGTCCGTGCTGCTAGCGGGGTAACAGCGGTGCGGGAGAATTGTTCTTGCTGATATATCAGCTGCGTATCGAATCACTGGCGGGGTAGCCTGCCCCTACCAGTGTGCAGATGTTTCTGCCGATATATAACAGGCTATTGCTATCGCGCAGCACAAGAACTAATCGACAAAAAAAACACCCGTACGATAACTCGTGTATTGTTATTTTGCGAACTCAAACTGAGATAAACAATTTGCGTCTAATCGAGACGAAAGCAAAACAACGAATCCGACATAGACGTCGATATTGCAATCTTTCGCTTATCGATCAAGAGATCGGTGTTTGGTGTTCAGTTGTTATAATACAATAAGCACTTTAAAAAGGTGTTAGCTCGTGATTGGTTGAAAACTGCGAAACTGAACTGAAAATAGTAGGTTTCAACTAAACTTTTTACTGATTTACTACTCAATATGCCAATATTGTATCACAAGTTTTGGCAACCTTCGAGGTCAAAATCCGTTCAGTTGTAATCACATAATAATAGATGCAACCCGTTTCAGCCCGTTTTCTTTCAGGTAATCAGTTTTAATAACATTCTAACAGCAGATCGTTGAACTGTCCGATAAAAAAGGTTGCTACGAACTTTCATGAGCATTATGATGTCTTGAAGGTGAAGATTTTTCATCTTCACCTTCAAGACATCATAATGCTCATGAAAGACATCAAAATGCTCATGGAAGCAAACATTAGTTGATCTATTGGGACGACCACTGATATAAAAGATATCACAGCAGGCACTTGGTGTCTACTAATGAAGTATGTGCCAGGCGTGCTCGCATGTGATTTTGTACGAGGCTGGTGTCACTGGCAGCGCTATCTGATAACGTATTGCTAGTACTAAGAACTTTACACAAGTTTGGGACTTAGCTTGGACGTCTTTCTGCGGTTTTAGCTTTCGCAGAATGTATCTCGATTAGTGCAGTAAGAGTGTCAGACGTAGTCCTACGTCAAAACGTCGTAGTGCCTAGTACTCGTTTAACATGTTTATCCACGAATGTATTTAGACACCGTCAGAAGCAAAAGAAGACGATTATCGCAGTGGAAAGTTATTTTACCGTGACCATTTACAACAGTCAGTTACTGTGCAATGTTGACAGTTAGCATCCCATTGCTGACCCGTACAGTTGTGTACTGGTATAAAAGTAAGTTCGCAGCGCAGAGCTTAGCAGCGGGTACTGTTTTTTTCTCCACCTATAGCAGCGGGTATTGTTGTGTATGACGAAGAGCATAAAAGCATCGGCGCAATGCGAAAGTTAGAAAAACATAAAGTTATGAATTTTATACAAGACTCATAGCTGAAACAATTCGTCATACTACTGTTGCTTCTGCTCATATTATGGCCATTCCATTCACATTATTAATCCCATGCACAATGTTGATCGCATCTTTGAAATCAAATAAAAAGTTCCCCAAATTTCGACTGTTCATAATACATAACACCGATTTTGTTCCGCCAAAAACACAAAATAACTTCGTGAATTTGGATATTAGTATTAAACATATTTTTCATTACTCGTCCCCACGCGATCCAAACATACTTTCCTACCCCGTTCACAGTAGAGAAAATGATGTTAAGGAGAATCTCCGTGCTCGAATTTTGTCCGAATTATGCAACATAATTTCCTCGAAAATCATCAAAATCACGTTTGTGAAACTTTGATCGATTGTTTGCATAGAGTAGCAATCGAACGTTATTTATTAGATACATATAAGCTGAGATTTTCACGCTCAAAATCGTCAAGTGAAAAGAAACCTTTCTGGTTTTTGACCTTATTTCGTGCAAAGGGAAGTCAGTGAATCTTTTATGTACAAGCCTTCATATCCGTTGAAAACACTTGTACCATCGTTCAATAAGATGAATTTGGGTAGTTGGCCCGGTTAAGGTCCAGTTTTGCGTTTTTTCGAGGCAAAAAATATTTAGATCAGACTCAGAACATAGATTTCCATAAAAAAAATGGTCTCTGAATGCGTTTAGACGGTGTCTTACAGTTAGTTTTCATCGATAAAACTTTATTCTATCTGCAAGCTTCGATATATTTTGTCAATCGCCTCTGAGGCGCCTTTAGAAACGTTGATTTTTGATTTGGTTAAATATCCCTTAAGGAGCTCTAAGCATGCATATACTCCGAGGAGTGTTAAACTTCTTAGTAGACATTCATACTGAATAAGGTAGCCTCAAAGCTGCATGACTTCCGAAAACAACTCTGTTCACAACACAATAAAATTCTCTGATTTTTTTTCGACAGTTAACCATTCTGCACAACTGCTTGCTGAACCGGCAAGATGTCGCACTCGGTCGTCATAACACGGACAACAACCACCACCGCCAGCGCATCTCATGTTGTTCTCAACACCGGCTACTTGAGAACAACACCTGGTCTACTGAAACTTGCTCAGTTGGTTCGTGTTCTTATTTCAAGTCAAACATACTTTTCTCAAACACCGCTGTTTTCATTACAGATCATTGGCGCTGTCATTGTAGGTCTAGTCGCATGGCATCTGCGTCGCTACCATTCCGTCTATGCCAGCGGTAACCCGGAATTGTTCTTCCTGTTGATGGCGGTTTCGTTCCTTATAGGCACATTTTGCTTGCTGGTGTCCTGTTTGGTTTCGCTCAGCACTGGAGGAATCATTTCCAAAACTATTTACGAACTAGTCTACCACACCATTGCGTTCCTGTTGTATCTGATAGCGTCAATAATTCTGCTGGTGGACGTCACTAATGGAAGATATTACTCGAATCTCAAGGATGCCTATATGGCAGCTTCTGTGAGTTTTCTGGCAAATACAATATGATTGACTAATTATCGTTTTTCTACTCGTAGATAATGGGAATCATCGTATCTGCACTCTACCTCTTTAGTACTTTGTTAGCTCAGCGCTCATACCGTGGCATCTAAGGTCTGATTTGGCAAGAAATTTAAACAGCGGAAATTTATGCATTACCCACTTCGAAGCATAAAGCACAGACTAACATTTTGAATGAATTTTAAAAAAAAAATATCGTTTAGACGATAGCAGTACTTTGCGTAAGTAACACCAGCACCATCTAGAGCAGTTTTCGCGCCGCATCTTATGTTTCGACAACAGCGCCAGCGTATGTGCGTATACAAAACTGAGAAGCGAACCAAACGGCGTTGTCGCACGATGACTATCATTTGAGAGAAAATTTTAAACTACCGTTTTTTGAGGCGATGAGATTATGCTCCGGTGTTACGCCTGTTAGTTTGTGAAAAAAATCTTCGAATATGTGGTGAACTCAATAATTTTAACACGAAACTAGTACTTTAATATTCTACTATCCGTGTATTGCTAAAATTATGCAGCCGATCTTTTAGTAGAATATGATAATTGTAGTAGCTACATCTGGAGAGTGTCTTGGTTTTTTTTATCAGGATCATTTTTCAATTAGTAAAAACGCTGGATTTATGCATAAAATTATATTCAAAAGTGTCTTCTCAACGTATTTCGCATTACGCGAATAGAAAATGTGTGCCTACCAAATATTGTACAAAGTTTTTAATTCTCTTTTTCATTTTTTACCAGAACTTTGATAAATTATATTGTGACCATGCATTCTAACTGCCAGCGCATTGGGAAGAATTCCTAGTTCTTCCAGCAATATTCGTGAGCATATTAGTTTACTAGTCGGAACAATAACTTATATCGAAAAAACATATTGAATAAGCGTTTAATTTTCGAACATTTCCTGTAAACTCTTTTTTACTTAATGCAGTGTATTGTGAAAATAAATGTTTTGGTATATCCGATTTACTTTGGTTACTAGGAATTGACATTGAGAACACAACATCAACGCATGCTCAGGAGTTCCGGCAATATTTCAACTAGTGAACCTATATATTAGAGAAATGACAAGGCACTCACCGTTAAGGCAACTGTCAACATCAAAACGGATAACGGCAATGCAAAATTATACAGATCGCCCGTTTTGACTAATTTCAACTAATAGTTTTCTAATACGAGTGTGAAATAGTGTTCGACATCGGACCGGGTAGGGTCCGGTAAAAGTCCGGTCCGGTCCGGTCCGGTCCGAAGTCCGATCGGACCGGAACCTTCAAAGTCCGATTTTTTTCCGGACCGGATCGGAACGAAGCGAATTTTTTTGCTATTTCGTTTTTTCTCCTGCTGCTTCGAAACTAGTGAACAACTGATAGACTCGCACAACTTGTTTTGAGTTTGTACTTAATTCAGGGTGGTCAGCGAACCGGGAAACCTTCAAAACCGGGAAAAAATCGAGAATTCGAAAATGAACCGGGAAAACCAGGAAATTTATCATGTCCATTTTAAACATTATTTTTTATTTTCACATGCTTGGGATCTGTTGTATTAGTTCAACGCGCTATACATTTTCTGTCATCTCACAAACACTAGAAGGCTCAAGGAACCATTCAGTTGGTCTCGGGGTAAGGTGCTGGAGTAACAACCCAGTCGTCATACATTAGAATCTCGGCTTAGAGAGACGACCGTTAGAGTCAATAGGATCCTAGCGCTAGCCCCGCAATTGTTCCGTACACTAACAGTTGTCTGCGATTGTTTTTCTTTAATTTATCTCCCCTTCATTCGCACTGATTAGGGCTTCGACTGTAAGTGGCGATCAAACATCAAAACAACCACTGCTTTACAGGTTCAACGTCTAATGTCATTTATGTCTGAGTTTGTTTCGAATTATTCATAATCGATGTAAAAATATTCTTTAAAAAGTAACAAGATTTGAATCTTAGGTTACAAATCGCAACAAAAACTAACAAAACTTTGGGAAGGTTAAAACTTTAAATTACTAAAAAATATTTCGAAGGCCAGAGAAGTCAATGATTCCAATCAGGCTTTACATGTTAATTTGAAATAGACAAAAGCTAAACTATGATAAAAAAAAATATCTAAAACCTAAAACAAGTAACGCCTCCACCAATCACGCTGGATCTGGGTTCGAATCCCAACGCCATAGGTGTCGATGGTTGTGTGGTGACGTTATACACTCACAATCAACCAAAACTGATCTAGATTCAATCCTCCGGAGATTTTCTGAGGCGAAAAATCTCTGGGTTTTTCTATCGCATGTGAAAGTGAAGCCGTTGGCGCCGGTCCGTTAATCAACGGGTCGTTAGTTAAGATTCTAGTTGGAGTCGCTTTCCCGGGTGTCGGTGATTGACATAACATTGGCAGAAATAGACCATCAGAAAATAAGCCAAAATAAAAAAATCGTAGCCTAACCCATTCCCGGCGGATGATGCCATATGGCATTACCTGCCATTCAAACTTTGATTTGAGTTCAACAATTATACTTGAAAATTTACACGACGAAACTATTCAGCATCGTTAGAGAATAGATTGATGTTTAATATGCAATACAGTTTATGTTAATTATGCATATAGTTGATTAGTAATAAGAGTTTAAAGTTCATTGTTTGAGGTAAAAACTGATTTTTCTCCACCGGTAATGGGTTAAGCTTAAATCCGCTTGAGAAAATGTCTTGAGGCCAGAAATTTCAGGAATTGGTTTTAAAGAATTTGCGTTTCAAAAAGCAGAGGCAACGAAAATAATTTAAAATTCAATTCAAAATTTATTAAATAGTATTCTAGAGGCTTAAAATGCAGAGCCTCTCTTTATTTTTATTTTTTTTTTTTATTTTTTTTTTTTTAAATTGCTTGCATACTCCTCTAAAATCAGAAAGACATATTTTTCAAATAAAAAAGGCAAAACTATAAGGGCCATAGCGGAAATAATTCTCCTAAAATAAACCTGGAACAATACCACGTAAGGATAACAATGGTATCAAATTAGTCCTTTCTATATTGTCAAGACAATAACTGAGCCTCAAGAGATCCTTATTGATCCACCGAACTTAGATATAAGTTTTGATTTCAAAGAGATAAGAAACCATCACCCTCAACGAATAGTAGTAAGGATTAGTATTTAGTTATAAAGAGAAAAACTTTGATGTTAATGTTAGTCGTAGGCTTAAATGACATGTATTTTTAAATTGTATTTTTGAAAGAGAAAAGATGAGAGGGTTTTTATGCCAGAGAGTGCAGAAAGTTACAAATATTGTTTTAGTTAAACAGTTTAATTGAACCAGTAATTAATTAACGTAAGTCTAAAATGACAGAAAATTGTTCCAGAGAACGGTTCAAAATAAATTAAAAATTTATGTGAAACATGAAGCACAAATTGATTCTAAATTATATCCTTATTTCAGCTGAGTAAAATAATGAAAATTTTAAAGGAATGACTTTTTCTGCAAGTTACAAGTTTCGAAAAAACCAACAGCAAATAGATGTTGGCCGGAGTAGTTAACCCTTTTTCAAGTTCGAAATGAAATTATGATATTAAAAACAAGATTCTCTCACAAAATTATTTTGTCAATAAATAAACGTGGTTGGACTTAAATATTTATGGAAAAACATCAATTTCTAACCGGGAAAACCGACTAAAACCGGGAATTTGGAATTTGAAATCGCCTGGCCACCCCGTTATTGAATGCCATCGGCTAAATTGGTGGAAAGTGAGTTACAAAATACATAATTTTTGTTTCATTTATGGTGTTATTTATTTTCTTTTCATCATTCAGGACAATTCTGAAAGAATTCCGAACCTGTCGTAAATGGCAAGAGACGTCCTGTATGTTTCTACGTCGAGTGTTCCACTCGTAAACAAATTTTCTTCGGGGCGGGTCCTCGTCACATCAAGTAGAAACAGACTAAGTAGGAAAATACAGGCATACCTTGATTTTACGCACATGCTCGTTTTTGAAATGTACGTAAAATCGAATTGTGCGTAAAATCGAAGCAAGATTTTCAATATTTTTTATAACTCGAAATTGATTTCCCTAACTTTAAATTTGCAAACAAACATATGAGGGTACATCTAATTATTACGTAACGCACGACCGAAGAGTGAACGGTTTGGAAAATTATACCGCCCATACAAAAAAATTTCAAAGTCCAAAAAAGAATTGCATTAGTTGTGTTACCTAATTATTAGACGTTCTCTAATGCATCGTGCATGGTAGAAAAATCACCTCGATTATTTAAAAAATACTCCTTCAGCTGCACAAAGTAGTTCCACAAAAAATTTTCCAGTTTCAATATTTTTATTGTAATTTTTGATTTGGCTGAAACTTTGCATAAACATTTCTATGGGCCAAAGATGCCGTTTTGTACTATTGGTAATTTTTTTTAGGAACACGACTTATTATTGAGAAGCTATTTAAAAATGCTGTTATGGGAAGGTATTGATTACACTAAGGTCGCTTTTTACGCGGTTTTTTTTACTCGGGTTTTTTTACGAGGATTCCGGAATTCACGCGGTTTTTTTACGCGGATTCCGGAATTTACGCGGTTTTTGTTTACGCGGTTTTTTTACGCGGCACGTATCCCCCGCGTAAAAAGTGACTTTAGTGTATTACTAATATTTCGAGAGCCAAAACAGTTTGTTTGATCGGTGTGACGTCTTCGACAACGTTGTAGATAAAAATTTTGTCTTACGAAAAAACACTCTGACAAATAATATTTTTAAAAAAATAAGTTGAAAAAAATTAAAAATTATTATCTAAAAAGCTCATATTTTAGATATCTAATTTTTCGTAAAAATTACAGAAGATTACCTAAAATTTTTTCTCCTAATTTCTCTATGATTGGACCGTTTCAATGTTTAGGTAATTACCTTTGCAGTTTTTATGAAAAAAAAAAAATTTTTTTTAAATGAGCACAAGCTAGATTAGATTAATAATATCTAAATTTTCTTATGACTTTTTTTCCGAAAAAAAGTTATTTTAGACTGTATATTTTTATTTTGGAATTATTAATTTCATCTTTGTTGAAAACGTCACACCGATAAAAGACATCGTTTTGGGATTGAAAATATTTGTGATCATCAATACTTTCCCAAAATAGCATTTGGAACAGCATCTCAAAAATGAGTCATGTTTTCCAAATTTTTTTCAATCATTTATTAATGTATTTTATTCGAACTAATCTAACTCATCGTATTCATTATGCACTTCTAAAAAGTGCCTTCCCTGTTTTGGTGTTACACAGTTCATCAATGGCCCTCAGTTTTTGAACGACATGAAATAAAACAATTTCTAGTTTCCATTAGGTGCTATCCATATCCTACGTGGACATATTTTGGCTAAATTCAGACAACCCTCTCTCTCTCTCCGTGGTCAAACGATATAAAAAATTCTCGGAAAATTTAACGGACCGTGATCACTTTCCTACCTTCCGACTCCAATTTAAACTAAAACGTGGTATATGGATAACCTCTTATTCTGGAACGATGTCTAATGTATATATTACCTGCAATGTGTACAATTAAAATAAAATACATTTGACTTAAAAATGTGTTTGAAAAAAGTGTGCATAAAATCGAGGTAAAATGTGCGTAAAATCTAAGTACGTAAAATCGAGGGTGTGTATAATCGAGGGTGTGTATAATCGAGGGTGCATATAATCAAGGTATAGCTGTAATCTGGCAGCTACTTTTACTAAATTATTGGCTTAAATAAATGTTCCAAAACTAGGAAAAATGTAGAACTAGCCTTTTTGTTACTACACTCCAAATTTTTCAATTAAAAAAAAATATAATAAAAAATAGAGAAAAAAATTACAAAACTTAGTTTGTGCTGTATTGATTTAGTCAAACACTTTTCAACATGCATAAAAGTCTTTATGATATTTTTTTACTAAAATAACGCTCTCGAAAAAACTGTCAACTTTTGTTCCCGGACTTCGGACCGGACTCCGGACCGGAACCGGAACGGAGCCAATCGGACCGGACCCAAATCGAACCGGAACGAGCTAGTTCCGATTTTTTACCGGACCGGACCGGAACGCGGACCCAACGTTTTCGTTCCGATGTCGAACACTTGTGTGCAATATGGAATTACTAATAAGATCTTCAGATTTGCTAACTTTTGCCATCAACACATTTTAAATTCATCAGTATATCTTTTATACTATACTATCTCATCATAAATTTTTGTTTGATCAATTCTTGTTTTTATTAAAGTTTTAAGATTTCTCGCGTTCTTACGTTGAAGGAATGTAATTTTTGAGCCTCAAACTCTCAAGTATAGCATTGAATCTTTTTTTTTTTTTTTTTTTTTTTATGGGGGGATTTGTTAGCAGCTTAAGTATTTATGATAAATATTAGTAAATAATGAGTATGTGTGTCCAATCACAAATGGTGACTTCTCAACACTGTTAGAAATTTGTAATTTTAATTGTTAGGATTTGTTTGCTTTCGCAATTAGGACTTATCATTCGTAGGGATTTAAACCTACTTGTCAGAAAAGGGGAAGTAAACTTACAACTAACTTAATTGCTAACTTATTGGCTATAAAGAGAGCTTATCGTAGCAATTGAGGATTGCAACGATTTTTGTCGAAAATTGTTAATAATTTTAATTGACATAGCTTCTAATGGTTCAACACCAGTAAGTCTATGTAATTCGAGTGTACCAAACCAAGGAGGACGCTTCAAAATCATTTTCAGAATTTTATTCTGAATCCTTTGGAGCGTTTTCTTCCTTGTTGAACAGCAACTTGACCAGATCGGTACAGCATAAAGCATTGCTGGTCTAAAAATTTGTTTGTAAATCAAAAGTTTGTTCTTTAAACAAAGTTTAGAATTCCTGTTAATGAGAGGATATAAACATCTCGTATATTTGATGCACTTGGCTTGTATACTCTCAATGTGCTCTTTGAAAATAAGTTTTTTATCATAAATTAGTCCCAAGTACTTAACCTTGTCGGACCAACTTAAAATAACCCCATTCATCTTGACAACGTGATTATTGTTTGGCTTGAGGAAAAAAGCCCTAGGCTTATGCGGAAAAATTATCATTTGAGTTTTAGAAGCATTGGGAGAGATTTTCCACTTTTGCAAGTAGGAAGAAAAAATATCTAAACTTTTCTGCAATCGACTGCATATGACACGAAGACTTTTTCCTTTTACGGAAATGCTTGTGTCATCGCAGAACAATGACTTTGTGCATCCTGGAGGCAAATCAGGAAGATCTGAAGTGAATATGTTGTACAGGACTGGACCCAAGACTGAACCTTGAGGCACACCTGCTCTGACAGGAAATCTATCAGATTTTGAATTCTGATAGACAACCTGCAGAGTTCGATCAGTAAGATAATTTTTTAAAATTTTGATTAGGAAAATTGGAAAATTAAAAGTTTGCAGTTTCGCAATCAAACCTTTATGCCAAACACTGTCGAATGCTTTTTCTATGTCTAAAAGAGCAGCTCCAGTGGAATAACCTTCAGATTTGTTAGCTCGTATCATATTAGTAACTCTGAGCAATTGATGAGTTGTGGAATGCCCATGGCGAAATCCAAACTGTTCATTTGCAAAAATTGAATTTTCGTTGATGTGTGACATCATTCTGTTAAGAATAACTCTCTCAAACAGTTTACTTATTGAAGAAAGCAAACTGATTGGTCGATAACTTGAAACTTCAGCTGGGTTCTTATCCGGTTTTAAAATGGGAGTAATTTTTGCATTTTTCCATAATATGGGAAAATATGCAATTTTGAAGCAGCAATTGAAAATTTTTACTAAAAAATCCATTGTGCTCTCAGGGAGATGTTTGATTAGTATATTAAAGATTCCATCGTCACCAGGTGCTTTCATATTTTTGAAATTTTCAATAATTGATTTAATCTCATTCAAGTTAGTTTCAATTATTTCTGCAGGTAAAAAAATCTGGGAAGAAATTAAATCAAATTGACGTGTGACTTCATTTTCAATTGGACTCGCAAAATTCAAATTTGAGTTATGAACACTCTCAAACTGCTGAGCAAGTCTTTGAGCCTTTTGTTCATTGGATACAAGAAAACGTTCACCATCTTTTAAAACTGGAATAGGCTTTGAAGGTTTCTTAAGAATCTTCGACAGCTTCCAAAATGGTTTTGAATATGGTTTCAATTTTTCAACTTTAGTCTCAAAATTTTGATTTCTCAGAAGAGTAAATCTATGTTTAATTTCTTTCTGTAAATCTTTATAAATAGTTTTAAAAACAGGGTCACGAGAACGTTGATATTGACGTCTGCGGACATTTTTCAAACGAATTAGAAGTTGAAGATTTTCGTCAATTATTGGTGAATCAAATTTCACTTGAGCCTTTGGAACAGAATAATTCCTGGCATCAACAATTGCACATTTAAATGCTTCCAAAGCGGAATCAATATTCACTTCGTTTTGCAAATCAAGCTCATTATTGAAATTTCTCTCAATATGAGTTTTGTATCTTTCCCAATTAGCTTTGTTATAATTAAAAACAGAGCTCATAGGGTTTAAAACTGATTCATGTGATAAAGAAAAAGTTATTGGAAGATGGTCAGAATCAAAGTCAGCATGTGTGATCAAATCACTACATACATGACTTTGATCTGTCAGCACCAAATCAATTGTTGAAGGGTTTCTTACAGAAGAAAAGCATGTAGGACTATTCGGAGACAAAATAGAATAGTATCCTGAAGAACAATCATTGAATAAAATTTTGCCATTGGAATTACTTTGAGAATTATTCCATGAACGATGTTTAGCGTTAAAATCGCCGATTATGAAAAATTTAGAACGATTTCTGGTGAGTTTTTGTAAATCACCTTTAAAATAATTTTTGAGCTCGCGTGTGCATTGAAATGGTAAATATGCTGCGGCAATAAATAAAATCCCAAGTTCAGTTTGAACTTCAATTCCCAAAGTTTCAATAACTTTCGTCTCAAGATGGGGAAGAGCACGATGTTTGATTCGGCGATGAATAACAATTGCAACTCCACCGCCGGAACCCTGAATCCTATCATATCTATGAACCACGTAATTGGGATCATATTTTAATTTTATGTTAGGTTTCAAAAATGTTTCAGTAATAATTGCAATATGCACATTATTTACTGTTAAAAAATTAAAAAGCTCATTCTCATTGGCCTTCAATGAGCGAGCATTCCAATTTTATATTTTAATTGTTTTATTTAAAATCATTGCTAAATTTTAAATTAGAAACAATTTTAATAGTAAAATTTGTGCCTATTTGAATGGCTTCAAACATTGATTTTGCCTGCAACATGGCGTTCATAAGATCGAACATTGCCTGTTACAAAAAAGAAAGTTTACCTGCTGTAATAGGCCACAGGCAGTTGACATTAGAAAAAATATTTTCGGCAGCAATATTAGCTGGAGTAATAGGTGTACAATTATTTTCTAGCGTGTTTTGCTTACCCATATTAACGGTCATTTTCGAACTACCAACACTAGGCGGTATAATGTTCGAACTACCTGTAACCTGTGCATAAGTTAAACGGGTATGCAAAGGAGTAGGTAAACTATGCGTCACTGGTACGCTTGGAGAATTTTGTTTTGAAGTTGGTTTTAATTGAGAAATTGAATTTTGTTTACCTTGCCTTGCCTTAACAATTGCTAAACGGACTGGGCATTGATAAAAATTTGACATATGGTTGCCGTTACAATTCGCACAGCGAAAATTTTTACTCTCTTTCACAGGACATGTGTCCTTTTTGTGAGAAGAGTCTCCACAATTAGAACATTTTTGGTCCATGTTACAGAATTTGGAACCATGGCCATAACGTTGGCAAGTACGGCATTGAGTGATATGCTTTTCACCTCCGCCATACTTCCTATAAGTTTCCCACTTTACACGCACATTATACAAAGCATGTGCTTTTTCAAAAAATTTTAAGTTGTTAACCTCATTGCGGTTAAAATGAATTAAATAATTAACAAGGGAAATTCCAGTTCTCTGACTGTTTTCGCCTCGTGATTTTTGTTTCATTAGAATTACTTGGGTAGGGGCTATGCCAAGTAATTCTGTTAGAGTAAGTTTGATCTCATCAACGGTTTGATCGTTGGTGAGACCTTTCAAGACAACCTTGAACGGCTTGGCGTTCTTGGTGTCATATGTAAAAAATTTGTACATCTTGTCAGTTAAATACTGAACAAGATGATCACGACCCTTTACTGAGTCGGCTAATAAGCGGCATTCACCTCTACGGCCAATTTGATAGGTAACTTTAACGTCAGAAACAAACGTTGAAAGTTCCTTTTTGAATATATTAAATTCAGAAGAAATAGTTACCACAATAGGTGGAACTTTCTCCTTTTTTAAAGATTTTATATTTTGTATAGTTTCATTATTGGTAACTTCCATTTCACCAGCTTCTTGCTCAGGCAAAATATCAAAAGGATTGTCACTACAGACACTCGATGTGTCAGAAAGAGATGCCTCTCTTTTCCTCCCCGCAGCGATGCGAGGTTTCTTTTTCCGTCCAGCCATTTCAGGTGATACGAAAAAAGTTAAAACAAATGTTAAATTCAAAAGTAGGTAGTCTTGAGAAAGACTGATGGGAAATAACTTTCAGGTAGTCTTTAAAAGATACACTGACAAAACACAAACTTTGAAGCTATAGGCAGTCAAAGACCAGTCCACAAGCAACCGAAAAAACGTCTGATCTGTAGGACAGTTCAAAACGCACTGTAATTTTTGAGCCGTTTTATTGTTTTAAGTTAGTTTTTAAGTATAAATTTTCAACACTCAGTTCAATTCACCAGGATTTACAGAAATTAGCCATTGTAACATAAAAATTAGTTTAAATAGGAGTCTTGATCGCAGTATAAAAGGTGTGAAAGGTTGACATAGTGGGATTATTTTTGATGTACCTAGTATAAGGGTGGGGAACCGTTATATGGAAAAAAATGAAACTTGACAGCACAATGCCAGAACCAAGTTTTTTTTGTTTTCCTTTGGGGCCCCAAACAATCCTAAACTTACCGGAAGCCGATTAGTTTTGTCTCCGCTTGGCGCATTGCATTTCAAATTTGTATGGAAATTTGTATAGGAAAACCCATTTTGCTCTCTAGAGAGCTCAGAAAAACTTAAACCATACGTTTTAAAACTTCAAAAAGTAGGTTTTTTGATGCTTAACAACTTTGCCGAAAACACTAAGGAGCTACGATGTCCATAAAAAAATGTTATAGCTATTTAAAGTTGAGTCAACATGCAACATGTTGTAAATCCTACTTACGCCCTGAATATTGACCTTAATTTGTTTGCCTAGTATAGCTCAGTGTATAAATTCGATACGAAAGGTTACTTCTGATAGCGATCCTACTGACTCCGGTACACTGGCAGTGTTGGCAAAAAAAAAAGATTTTCAGCATTTGATTCAACATACTCAACTTTGAACGGCTATAGCATTTTTTCAGGACATCCTAGATCTCCAGTAGCTTCGGCAAAGTTGTCAAAAAAATACTACACACTTAAATTTATTGCTGGGTCTCGGTAATTTTTGCCGAGAACGGCACCACTGAGTGCTCGGTTTAAAAAATAATGACAGCTATCACATTTTTTCGCAAATCTCGATTAAACCTAACTGATATTTCGGCATAAAATATTACCGAGCTATAACTGCCGAGATTACGGATATTTTTTGCTGAAATTTCAGTTAGGAAAACCGAGATTTACGAAAAAATGTGACAGCTGTCATTATTCTTTTAACCGAGCACTCAGTGGTGCCGTTCTCGGCAAAAACTACCGAGACACGGCAATAAATTTTAAGTGTGTATACTTTTACGAAGTGTAGTGCATTAATAATGCTGGGTCGAGCGCCCCAGAAAGAAAAATGCAAAAAACTGGGTTTTCCCATACAAATTTCCATACAAATTTGAAATGCAATGCGCCAAGCGGAGACAAAACCAATCGGCCTCCGGTAAGTTTAGGATTGTTTGAGGCCCCAAATGGAACAAAAAAAACTGGTTCTGGAAAATTGATCACTTTTCACCACCCTTACCTAGTATAAAACATTTACCTGCAGATAAAATAATACTGAAACATTTTTCCAATAATTGTTTGGTATGTACTTACTTTTCTTTTATGGCGACAGATCGTTGAGATCCTATTTTGAATTCAGAATACGCCTCCACAAAACTCGGCTGCTCCTCTCCAGTATCCTTACACCCACTGGTCTGGCATCCTCGTCGACAGTACACATCCAGCGCGTGCGAGGTCTGCCTCGAAGTCGTCGGCCTCTATCCGGTTCTCTGCTAAATATCATCTTTGCCGATCGCTCATTCGCCATCCGTGCTACGTGGCCAGCCCGCTGTAAGGCGTCGTACACAAATTACGTAATGCATGAAAGGGGGTTGTGTCTACGTTACTTATTGTTACGTAGAGGGAAGGGGGGTAGTATAGACACTTACGTAACTGTGATGTTCGCTCGGAATGGAAAATTTCGGAAGCGGGTCAGGTTGTTCAGGTTTAGGGGGGGAAGTCATATCGAACGTTACCTATAGTTACATAGAGAGGGAGGCGGGATAATGGGTCTGTAATCTAGATTTTGAGCGTTACGTAATTTGTGTATGATGCCTAATCTGCCGTGTTTCATAAGCTTGACAATATCAGCGTGTTTGTATACTTCGTACAGCTCGTGATTCATGCGCGTTAGTGGATCTACAGCATGTCCGTCCTCCCCAATTTTAATCCTGTTCCCCTCGATGACCTTCCTACCTTCCTCACTGTAAAACACTACTTCAAATTGTTGCTTTCAACGCTTGGCCACCAGGTATTTACCGGTAATCAGGATCCCCTCCCTGTAATTACACATGGCAGATTCCGTTAATCGTTCTATAGAAGCTCCTCGTGTCCTGCCTGGTGGAGCATTTCTCCGCGAGGACGATGAAGCCTCTTTTCAACAGCTCTTGCCTCCCGGTATTGCTTCCGCATTTGACGCGTCACACGATTAGCTGCTACTACCGTGTTAGCGTAGGCCCGGTTTTCCTCTTCCGTCACCACTAGACACTCAGCATCGAACCACCCACTACGCGTGGTTCCCGTTGTTATACCTATCACCTCTCGCGCTGTTTCGCTGACCGCATCATGGATACGCTTCGGTCGTCTTCTTCCTACCGGATTCGAGGCAAACACCATCTTCGCAGGGTCGTTATCCGGCATTCTTGCCACATACCCTGCCCAGCGTATCCGTCCAGAGCTACCTCCTGAATACAGGGTTCACCATAAAGTTGCGCGAGCGCATGGTTGATTCTTCACCTCCATACTCCGTTCTACTGCACGCCGCCAAAAAACGTCCTTAGTACCCGTCGTTCGAAAACTCCGTGCACACGCAGGTCCTCCTCGAGCATTGTCCACGTTTCATGCCCGTACATTCCGCCTTGATTGTTCGGTCATTTTTATCACGATCGCGTTCAGTAAACTTGAAATTTTACTGATCATTCTGTGATTTCCGGAAAAATTACTGATGTCGGTTAATTTTTTGCCGTAATACTGTTCAATAAAATTAACTTGACGAGTTCAACAAAAAACATTGCTGAGCTCTTCAGTAAACTAAAATATTTTCTGTACTTTTTATAGTTCAGTAAATATTTAACGATCTATCAGCACTTATCCAGATGTTACTGAAAAACCTCTAATTGTTTCCTGAACTTTTGTTTGTTTTTACTATACTGTTCGGTAATTTTTCTGCATCTGTCATAACAGAATCGCACATCAGGAGTCTGCCATTTTGAGATTTTCAGAAAAGTTTCGTGGTTGTGTTATTGAAAGTGTTCTACGAGTCGTACTTTCAAATTTACCACCACAGTAGATTAATTTACTTGAAGACTTTAATAGAAAGTTTATATTCGCCATGATATAAAACGTATCTAGTTTTAGTCGAATGTGCATGAAACATCAATATAATGGTCTGAACAATCCGAAATACCTGTATACAATAAATTATCGGTTGCAGTAGCAGCTATAAAAATAGTTACATTCATATTTATCTATATTATTATAACCGGGAAAAAGCTTAAGTTGCATTTTGCGGAACACTTGTAAATTTGACGAATCATCAATTTTATAAATGCCGTCTCATGCAGCAACTTTTGATGAACGCTTTGTAAATTTTTGCTGAGCTATCTTCTTTATTTCACGTTTCAGCAACAATGAAAAAATACCGAACGCTCGTCAAGCAAATGAATTACCGAACAGATTACTGATGGCTCAACTGTTGGAAACTTAGTAAAAAGTTTGCTGGGTTCGATAAAAGAAACTAAGTGTGTAGAGAACAACCGGTCTTATGAGCGTTTTGTACAGGTTACACTTCATACGGGGGCTCAGTCTATTCTACCGCAATTGCTTGTGGAGGCCATAGTAGGCACGACTTCCGCTGATAATACGCCTCCGGATCTCTCGGCTGGTATCATTGTCCTCAGTAACCAGTGAGCCAAGATAGACAAACTCATCGACTACCTCGACTACCTCAAATTCATCGCCGTCGATCGTAATGCTACTGCCTAGGCGTTGTCGGTCGGCTTCGGTTTCGCCGACTAGCATACACATTGTTTTAGACGTATTTATCTGCAACCCAATCCTCGCTGCTTCCCGTTTTAGTCTGGTGTACTGTTCTGCCACCGCCGCAGTATTTCTGCCGACAATGTCCATATCAATAGCAAAGCAAACGAATTGACTGGATTTGTTACAAAAACGTACCCCGCGTGTTGATGTCCGCTCGATTCAATACACCCTGTAGCGCTACGTTGAATAGCAGGCAGGAGAGACCATTCCCCTGTCGAAGCCCCCCGCGGGATTCACATAGACCCGGACCCGAGCTTCCCTGGAAAGCCGTTTTTGTCCATGACCTTCTAAGCTCATTTCGGTCGATAGTGTCGTACGCGGCTTGACAGTCGATGAATAGATGGTGCGTGGGGGTTCTGTATTCACGGCATTTCTGGAGGATCTGCCGTATGGTAAAGATTTGGTCCGCCGTACACCGTCCTTCCACGAAGCCGGCCTGATAACTTCCCACAAATTTGTTGGCTAGAGCGGCTAGGTTGGCAGCGGAAAATGATTTGGGAAGGCACTTTGTAGGCGGCATTCAGGACGGTGATCGAACGATAGTTCCCACAGTCCAATTTGTCGCCTTTCTTATAGATAGGGCAGATAATCCGGAAGGATGGGATTCACTCCTCTGGTAGCTGCTCTGTATCCCAAATTCTTGCAATCAGCCGGTGTAAACAGGTGGCCGGCTTCTCCGGGCCCATATTAATAAGCTCCGCTCCGATGCCATCCTTCCCAGCCGATTTATTGTTTTTCAGCTGCTTGATGGCATCCTTAACTTCGCTTATCGTTGGGGCTGGCACGTCTTCTATATTTGTCGCACCGGCGGGATCGCTTACTCCGCAGCCATGATCTCTTGCCTGGGCGCCATTCAAGTGTTCGTCGAAGTGCTGCTTTCACCTTTCGGTCACCTCACGATCGTCTGTAAGAGTACTACCACCTTTATCCCGGCACATTTCGGCTCGCGGCACAAAGCCTCTGCGGGATGCGTGGAGTTTCTGGTAGAACTTTCGCGTTTCCTGAGAATGATACAGCGGCGCTTATTCTCCCGGATGATTTGGTTTCGGTGCATATTCTTCTGTAGGTGTCTTTCCACATACTGACGAGTGGCACTGCGCATCTTAGCCACCCTCATCCTCATCCATCACCCTCCTACAATCGTCGTCGAACCACTCCTTCCGTTGGGTTCATCCCACATGCTCGATTACGTTCTCCGCTACGCTGTTGATGGCTATTTTAATTGTGTTCCAGCAGTCCTCGAGAGGACCTTCCTCCAGCTGGTCCTCTTCCGGCAGCGCAGCTTCGAGCGAATGCGCGTAGTTTTCGGCGACGTTAGGTTGCTTCAGTTGCGCGAGATCTAACCGGAGCGGGCGTCGGTACCGAATGTTGTTAACAACGGAGAGTTTTGGGCGCATCTTAACCATCACCGTCAGGTAGTGTAGCAGATGCGTTACTTGAAAGAAGTGTCCGCGGTCGGATAAACCGCCCGGAATTCCGGTTTTAGGCCAACGCACCTCTTGTATGGCTGCTACCTCCACTTTTGCCTTCCGTAGCGTGCCGGTTCGAGCAGAGTTGCAAGTGACAAGTTTTCAATCGTTGTCCTCTTTCGCCTACCTAGG
The DNA here is from genome assembly GCF_029784165.1 of Wyeomyia smithii. Taxonomy (NCBI): domain Eukaryota; kingdom Metazoa; phylum Arthropoda; class Insecta; order Diptera; family Culicidae; genus Wyeomyia; species Wyeomyia smithii. Next base: position 72,412,591 of record NC_073694.1, on the reverse strand, counting down.
TATATAACAATTGTTCCGATTCGCAGCATTCTCTGGATTGTTCGTAGTAAGTTTATTTCAGCGTGCTGCCTTACTAGAGCTGCGTTGCTTAGTCTATCGACTGATATAGCTTAACAACCCAATTGAGCCGAATAAAAACTAAGCAGATATCTGTGTGTGAGCATGCGTGTTACAAACCACAGCAAACTTAGTAACAACGCCTAAATCAACTTCAAACTAGACGCATTTATTTGAGAGGTTTTACGAGAAAGATAATTTTAAAACATTTTTTTGACGTGGAACTACGTCTTTGTTTTCTATACTGTGATACATTGTGTAAAATTAGAAATGAAACTGGCAAATGTTGCTCCAGATTACAAACGATAATAACAGCATAACCACATGATGGATAAAATAACCAATATGTTGGACAATTTTGCAGTACGCTAGTTGTCATTGTTATTTGAATAGCAATGCGGTTAAAATTGATAAAAAGTTTTAAAAACAAATTTACGCGAACAATGAACTAATTACATGCGAGCATTCCTAGCACACACACGCGAATGTTTTCTACTGGTTTTAATTGTTGTTGTGTGTAAACATAGGATATTTATAATTTGGAAAGTGTTTATGGTGAATTACTGTGACAGAATGCACGAGTCGCTAACATCTTTCGTAAGTAATCTGGTTAATTTAGTTTGATTTTAGACGGTACCGGCAGGCTCAATAATAACCTACTTTTTCTGCCACCGGTATTTTTTACAGGTGCGTTCGATATTTTTGTTCATTTTTACAGTTTCTCTCGGTGAATTTTATTGGCTGCTTGGTTTGGAACATTACCAAAAAAGCTGCGAAAATTACCGACCATTCGGTTGGTATTCGGTGTTTTATTTTAAGTGTGCAGACGACAGGAATAGACACCTCCCATTTTCTGTGGTATTCTCTGTATCGAAAAAAAGAAAGGCTTTCATGAACTTTGACTAATTTGATGTCTCGAAGGTAAAGGTTTTTCGAAAATTTTCAAACCACCCCTTTTTCTCGAACATTTTCTAAACCTGCTAAACCATGCTAGTAAAAGCAACAGTACCGTACAGTATATGTGAAGCAGAGCGTCGCTGGTTTCTCGTCGTCTATCATTGCAGTGGTACACGACTTCTATTCGCGCGCAATTAAGGAAAAACTGCAATGCTGCTACTGATGGTGATAAAAAGGTTATCTTAAGAATATGGTTACCATAACAACCATAAAGTTCTCAAAAAAATTTAACAGTTTTGGAACGTCATAAGGTACCTATAAGTAATTTTTATTTCATTTCATCTTCCATATTCACTAAACAATCATGACCGGTATAATATCGGAAGAGTGAATTTCTAAAAATACATATTTATAGAAAAGTAACAACCGGCGAATGCTTATTTTACATTTTATCTCATTTTACATTTTAACTTCTTTGTGATTGTTGATTGCTACAATTTTTTGCTATAACTTGTTGATAATTTTGTTCAACATACCTTCTCATGCTTTCTTATAACTGAACCACCTATGTAACAGCTTCGAAATTATTTCCAGAGTAAGATTTGATAATCAATTTGATTTAATCAGAGTTAAATAAGACAAAATCATTCATTATGATAACGTAAGTATGATTGGATTTGGTTTTCGAGGAAATAGAATTAATTTTGATTTAGACGCATCACGAGAAATTCTTGGTACAACAACGATACGCTCTCATCAGGTACAGTTAATTGCGAAAGCAAACAAATCCTAACAATTAAAATTACAATTTTTCTAACAGTGTTGAGAAGTCACCATTTGTGATTGGACACACATACTCATTATTCACTAATATTTATCATAACTACTAACAACCCCCCTTTAGGTACAGTGTTTAGTCTCACGTCACCATTCCATACAACCCTAGGGCTGTATACCTTGTAGTATTTCGAATTTTTATCGCTATTTCTTATTTCTTAGAAAAAATCTAATCGAGAGCAGATGCGACTAAAATGCGAAGAATGTTCAAATAGCTCAACTGTAGAGCTACGATAAAAAATTTACTAGTCTTACGTTGGCGGGTTATTCTGAAACTATGTATATTTTGTACGGTAACCCATGGAGAAATTTATGAAATATTATTTACTTCGTTATTACTGTCACCTGAAAAGTCTTCATCACTCGACTTTTCTGAGAAAAGACTTATTTCTCTATTCGATATTTTTTTTAACCGACTCAACATTTCAACGAAATATTTTTTTTTCTTCGTTCGAAATAGTGTTAATATTAGTTTCACGAGTGTAAATAACAAAATCACAATGAACTCTGGAATTTGATATCCATTAAAATCGCACTACAATATGACGGGTCTAAAACGAACCAGTCGAATTATGTCGATGCCTTAGTGTTCAAGCAACAAGGTATAAAAATTTCAACCAAATTTTGTAATATGTTCTGGAAATATCAATTCTCAAAAGAAATGGGTTGAAAGCGACTCAATCTAGGTCTACGGTTAAAGTGGGAGATTAATTGTCAGCGGTATTTCATAGTCGATTAGTTATATTGGAGCGTATGCATTCGCTTCATTTATTCTCAGGCACATAGAAACATCTTACACATTTTATCTGATATACAGTAATCACCCGATTATATCTGTACCCGATTTTATCTGCCCCCGATTTTATCACATTTTGATGTAGAAAGCTGGGTGATCAATCCTTCTAAAAGTGAGATAGAATATTTACTTTTTCATTAGATAAGGATAGACGCTTGGTGTCTTAGGCAAAGTATTAGGTGATCTCAAAACAAGAAACTTTACAGAAGACATCATGTTTCTATCTCTTACATATTGCAAGCAACATGAAGTTTTCTATGAGAAGGCATTAAAAATCGTTATTTACATTTTAAGATTTTTCTGGTTGCAACATGTGAGAGATATCAGCATGCTGTCTTCGGCAAAGTTTAGTGTTTTGAGAACATCTAATATTTTGCTTATGGTACTGCGCTACAAAAAAGCAACTAACTCATTTTACCAATTCAAACAAAAACATGAACGAATAAAAAACTTTTTTTATTTTTTTAGGTTTGTTCAGAAAAGTTTTAGGCAACTGAATTATCTATCCAAAAAAATGTTTTAAAAAAAAGTGTGATAGTCACTTTTTGTTTTTGAATTTATTTTTCACTACAGGATCTCAAATTGATTTTTTTATAAAAGCTTAGACAGTTTTCTCAAATTCATCCCTTGACGACTTTTCTCTATCTTTTGTCATTATTCAGATATATCGATTTATGAAAAAACAACTGCGGCTTTTTTCATATGTTTGTACAGATAAATTTTCCAAAAAAAATTAAAATCGCTGATTTTACGTATTTAGTTATTGATTTAACATCTTCAATAAAAAAAAATTTTTTTTTTCAATTTCCCGATTTTATCACTTTCCCTATTTTATCACGCCAAAAATCATCAGGGTGAGATATAATCGGGTGATCACTGTATTATGTTACTTTTAAAACAAAACGCGTCGAATTCGTCGCAGAAATCATCGCCATACAAACTGTATGGCGACGAATTCGGCGCGTTTTGTTTTAAAACAAACAGATAATATTTAATGAATAAAATATGTATGCAACCTTGAAATAACACATCTTGGAAACATATTGCACTTAGTTTTTGGCAAAATACTAAGTCAAAAGTCGAAAGGAAGTGGTAAAGTTCAAGTCTATTTCAAGTGCTAGTCAACTAACAGGTAAATATACTTTTGAAACAATTTAATGTCGTAATAACGTGAAAAGACACTAGGGTCATTCCATGTCAAGTGTCCGAGGAAATGCATCGACCATCTCCGATTTCGACCAAAATTTGTGAGTCAATGTATTTCAAGCCGAAACTTATAAGTACAAAGTGTTGTACCGTTTGGTGAACCCCTCGGCCAATGGGACTGCCTCCACTTTTTGCGAATTTAGCAAAACACCTTGTTTATTTTGTGAATATCTCGGGACCCTGAAGAGCTACAGGTGATATTGACATATCATTTTGAAGGGTTTTAAATGTAGAATCGAACTACGTGATTTTTTTTTCTGCAGTGTTGCCAACATTGCATTTTTTTCGATTCAAAACTTAATTTGCAATTTCCTCAAAATACCCCCCCTTCGATTTTGATTTTGACCACGCCAATGTGTTTAGCAGACGATTTTACATAGGAATCACTTATCAGCAAAAAATAAAATGTAGCGTTTCAGGGATACAGCATTTTCAAAACTGCAAGATTTTGGATTTTGTCTACGCACGAAAGCGCTTATACATAAACAGCTACTATCCTTATGGTATCCTAGCAGGCGTTTGTGTAATCGAAGAGTTGTTCCTTAGAGGAGCATCCGGTAATGATGTAACGCAAAAAATCCCGTTCTAGAATCATTTTCACGAAAAGTTGCAGGAGAGTTTTGGATACACTTTTCACATGAAACTTCATTTTATTGGTTTATCACATTGTAGAAATTATCCTTTCTCAATTTAAAACCGTTTTCTAACAGGCGAATGGTCATGTTTTTTCCTGATTTAAGGTTTGCTATGATTTCAAAATTGTAAACAATGTGTCTCACGGGTGCAGTCATTTCATTCTTGAAGATGGTGTGTTTAATTGGATTGTATTTAAAACAAATTTGTGTCGCTGGAAAACGGTATTGGTAATCACAGCAGCTTACGCGATGAGGTTTACTAGCTACTAAGGGAGCATGTATAAATGACGCAGTTTTTTTTTACGCCCTTCCATTCCCTTCCAGCATTTCGTCACAAAGTCAGACCTCTATAGATAATTTCGTAGAATTATAACAAACTCCTCACCACGCCCCCCCACCCACACCTCACCCAAATGACTTTTTGCAAACTTTATTACTAAAAACATACATTGTATCATAAATGAATAAGACAAGACAAAAAATTAAAAATGATCATAAACAAACAAAGCCGTGAAAAAAAAAACAATTAGAATAAATCCAAATTTTTCAATTTCATATTTGCTACGTAGCTTGGCGTGACCCCCTAGCCTCCCGCTCGTCATATTTCGTCACAAAACTGCTAGTCGTTGCATGTTCGAGTCCCGGCTCGGGAGAAGACTGTTATTATCAGTAGGAATCAGTGGCTGCGAAGCCTGTGTCAAATAAACAGAACAGAAAAATCTACATCTGCTCTAATCCTGGGTAAGAATAAGAATAGGAAGAAGAACATAGGCGGATAAATGTTATGATAGAGTTACTTGCTCTATGACGTGCTATGATATGAGCAAATTAAGATATTCGGTTATGATAAAATATTTTGGATGCGTTCGGAGATTTGAATTTGTATTTGTATTTGTATTTGAATAATCCATCTGACAATAAATAGTCTTAATTAATAAATTTACTAACTAATCACAGTTTTGAGTCTACTCATAAAATATCAGGTTGGTTCGTCAAACTGGAAGTGGTCTTCAACAGCGGTAAAGCCACGAACACACGCTGTGAATGGTTCATTTTTTCCGAACAAAGTGCGGTGAAAAACAGGTTGCAGTAATGTTGCGTTTCGGAGATTTCTGTTCGGGACACGAAAATTTACCATTTGAAGCAGTGCCGGGGCATCTAATTCTCCATTTAATAGCTTAGCGATGAACAAACATTGTTGTATTTTTCTTCGGCGTTCCAGAGTGTCTAAGCCCAGTAGTCGGCATCTATCAGGGTATGGTGGCAAGTTGTCGGGGTTTCTCCATGGTAAGTTCCGCAGTGCCAAACGAATAAACCGTTTTTAAACCCGTTCTATCCTAAGATTTCACGTGATCTGGTAGGGGTTCCATACAATACTAGCATTTTCTAAAATCGGTCGTACAATTGCACAGTACAATGCCTTCCAACAATGCGGCTCAGAAAAGTCCTTAGCCACCTTGGATACAAATCCCAACTGTCTTGTTGCTTTAGAAATCAACCCTGAGCGGTGCAAATCAAATGTCATTTTCGAGTCCAACAGGATACCCAAATCAGTCACTTCGGTTACTCTGGTGAGCGTAATGCCGTCAATATGATAATCCTGCGTTTGTATAACAGCAAATAACTTTAAATCGTCAGCATACACCAATTTAAAACAACCTCTATTCAAAATCAAAGCAGCATCATTGAAGAATAGAATGAATAGTAGCGGACCAAGATTACTACCTTATGAGACACCGGAATTGTTTGTAAATGCCCTCGATACGCAACCATTAATTCGTACCCGAAGTTCACGATTCGTTAAGTATGATTCTAGCCAGGACACCAATTGAGTAGAAATCCCAAGCCGAGACAACTTGTTAAGCAGTATTTGATGGTCAATTTTGTCAAAAGCTGCCTTTAAATCTGTATATATAGCATCGACTTGCGTTTTTTTCTCCATATTGATTATACATTCAGACGTAAATTTCATCAAATTCGTGGTAACCGATCTACCAGGCATAAAGCCGTGTTGGTCAATTGAGATATAGCTTTTCGTGACATCGAGCATAGTTTCACGCACTATAATTTCCAAAAGTTTTGAGGCTGCGGGTAGGCTCGTGATCCCTCGATAATTAATCACATTGTAACGATCACCACGTTTAAAAACAGGAGTCATAAAAGACTGCTTCCAGATGCGAGGGAATTTCATCTGCTGGAACGAACGGTTGAAAATAATACTCAATGGTAGCGCTAAAGAGGCAATCCACCGGCATACCACAACAGCTGGCAGACCATCAGGACCAGGAGCGAACGATCGTTTCAATTTTTTCGCTGCAGTCAAAACCGTTTCTACATCCACAGCAAATGCGTTGAGATCGATTAAATCAACGGGAACATCGCGGATGGCGTCACTTATCTCCGTTCTTGAAGCAGGATTCTTTGAGAATACTGATGCAAAATGCTCAGCAAACAACTGGCAAGAATGCGTAACATCAGCTGATGTAGTGTCATTGAAATAGACATTCTTTGGTGCGATGGAAACGAAACGATTATGATCCGATTGTCGTTTTATCCTAAACTGTACAGATTGCGATGTGTTCTAGTAATGAATAAACTTGAATCCCCTCAGTACGTAACAAAATGTTGATGCATTGCTCACTCGGAAATAATAAATACATAACTAGACTATATACAGCTCTTAGAAGAGAGTGATCCGCGCAACTCGTTGTGGTTTTTTCTCCGTACGTGGCTCGTCGCACGAGGAAAAACGATAGCAAAAGAGAATAATAAACTTGACTTGTCCCCTTCGTATCACAGTGACGCAGTAGCAATGATGTGGTGCGGTTACGGCGGAAGCGAGAGTTATTTTAGGCTATCGGACAACTTGGGCAACGATTGTTTCCGGCAGGTTTGCTACACAAATTAATGAAAAACTACTGGAGTAGTCTGAAACATGATATATAGTATTTTTTTGTTTTATTCATTAAACAAAGGCTGCTTAAGCAGGTAACACAAAAATTAATAGGTATTAAACTTTGCTATTATTCAATTACGTTGGGTTTGCGGTTATGTCGAACATTTTCCTCATATTAATTTGAGAGGTAGTGCTAAGAGGGGAGAGAGAGGAGGTGGCTAACTGATATAAATAAATTAAAAAAACGCAAGGTTGGCATAATTTGCGTGATTGATCGTGGGTCGTGGACGCGAAATAAACGCAATAGTCATCTTCGCGTGCTAATTAGTAGACATTCAAATGCTTGATCCTATCTCCTAGAACTAATTTCTTTTTAGTCGTATTGAACTAAGATTTTTAGTAAACATAACAATAATTCTTTTCTAGCAACAATAAGTTTCAGGGTACGTTTCGTTCGTTTCCTTTCGGATTGACTCTTTTTTACAAAGAATCACTGTGTTACTTATTGTTACGCAGGAGGGAGGGGGGGGGGGGTATTAGAGACAGTTACGTAACTATCATGTTTGCTCGAAATTGAAAATTTCGGAGGCGGGTCAGACTGATTAGTGTTACGTAATTTTAGGGGGGGGGGGGAGTCATGTCGAACGCTACCTATCGTTACATAGGAGGAGGAGGAGGGGGTCTGAAATCTAGATTTTTAACGTTACGTAATTTGTAATATAACACGTCGATGTTGTACCATCATGTTACATATCAGAGCAATTCCATCACAAAAACGGGCAACCAATTTAGTCGACCATTGCAAATATTTTTATAGTCAAAACGGTTCGTTTGATCGGTGTGAGATCTTCGGCAATGACGTAGATAATAATTTCAGCTTTAAAAAAAAACACTCTAAAACAATTTTTTTTAGAGATTCAAAAGTGAAATTAAAAATTAATTATCTAAAAAAGCTATTTTTTTTAAAATCCATATTATTTTATAAAAACAACGAAAGATTACCTAAATATTGAGAACTGTCCGATCATGGAGATATCGATTATAATAGGGTGCCAGCCAAAATGGTCATTTCGGGTTAAAAAAAAAACCCATGCAAAATGTTCATCTGCTCAAAAAAACACCCTGTGCAAAATTTCAGTTCAATCAGACTTAAAATGGGGTGGCGCAAAGCGATTGAAGTTTGGCCTTTTTGAAAACCGAAAAATCACCCAAGGAGGGGGTACGTGAAATTTCGGTTTTTGAAATTTTGTTTTTATTCCAAATGACTTAAAAACGCATGAAACGTCGAGAATTGGTGTCATCTGAAAAAAATTCTCTTTCGACTCTGGGACTTAGTCGTTTTATCAGGGTGGAAGGCGGAGTTTAAAATATTTAGAATTTATTCAATGAAATTGTTCGCTAGTCTCTCGTAATAGCCTGTATAATGATATACACTATAACTAGCATCGAATACATTATGTTTCATTAGGGTGGTTCATGATATTGTGAAAAATGAGTATAAAATTAAAAAAGCACTTCGATTCGTTTGATTGGTGTGACGTCTTCGACAAAGTTGTAGATAATACTTCTGTCTTTCCAAAAAATTTACAATTAAAAAAATTATTTATTGGAAAAAAAGTTAGAAGAAAAATTAAAAATTAATTATTCAAAGAGCTCATTTTTTTAAATTTGTTTTTTTTTTTTAATAAAACCTACAAAAGATTACCAAAACAATAAAACAATTGGATCTTTTAGAAATTGAAAAAAAATATCCTTTCAATTATTTTTTTTAAAGGAATGTTTTTCTTTTGGAAGGACAAAATATTATCTACAACTTTGCCGAAGACACTATGTCAAACAAACCGTTTCGGCTGTAGACATATTTTGAATTTCCAATAGAGCACTGTATGAGGAATTAAGAATATGTGTACAGTCAAAAAGGTTAATTTGATTGTCATAGTGTATCTGACTAAGTTATAAATAATAACTTTGTTCTTCCAAAAAAGATGGACCCTTGTGAAAAAAAACTAAATTAAAAAAATAACATTTTTTTCTGATTCCTCCATGACCGGTTTCGTTGCTCAGGTAATCTTTCGTAGTTTTTATAATTAAAAATCGTTTTTTTAAGTGGGCTGTTTTGGATAATTAATTTTTAACTTTCTTTTAATTTTTTTTTTTCAAAAAATCAATAATATGTTTTCAGAGTGTATATTTTTTTTGGAAGACAAAACAACTTTGCCGAAGACGTCACACCGCTCAAACGAACCGTGTTGGCTCTAAAAATATTTGTAATCATCAATACCTATCCAAAATAGCATTTTTCAATGGCTTTTCAAAAATGAGTTGTGTTTCAAAAAATTGAACCAATAGCACAAAATGGCATCTTTTGCCTATAAAAACGTCTATGTAAAGTTTCAGCCAATGGGCACGTTCACGTTCTGATGATGTAAACTTGACAGAAAATGTATGGTCGAACTGTCAAAACGACGCAAACCCAGAAACAACAAGTCAATTGTGTTCCGTATCTGATTGAGATCCCTACACTCTCATTATCACTGAATAACATCAATACAGTCTATTGTCCGAGAATATAAGCCAGAGCACTGTGTGTTCGATCAAGTGTTGGCAAAAGAAATTATTGTGGTAAATAAAACGAATAAATTGTCTGGTACAACATTCGTAAAAACAAGTACAAGTGTAGATTTTTCAAACAAAATAAAAATAAACATTCCATCACTTTCCACCGTTTCATGTACTTTTAAGACATTTGGAATCGAAAACATTTTTTAAATATTCAATGTGTGTGATTTTGCAAATGACATGAAAGCATTCAACATTTTTCGCGAGACACAATCTTAGTTTGGATTGAGATAGTTTTTTTGCACAGACTGGTTTTTCGAAACATTTTGTAAATTTGTTTCGTAATATCTTGCCATTTTACATGTTTTTTTTTCCAATTCAACATTGCCACCCTAAGGACAATGATGTAACAAATATTATATTTTCAGGAATTTTTCTCTTGGTATTGAGTGAAAAGTGATTTTTTTCATTTTATACTCATTTTTACACAATATTATGAACCACCCTATGCCGAATAAATGAGCCACCCTAATGAAACATAATGTATTCGATGCTAGTTATAGTGTATATCATTATACAGGCTATTTCGAGAGACTAGCGATCAATTTCATTGAATAAATTCTAAATGTTTTAAGAGTCGATTTTTGCAAAAAAAAATTTTTTTCAGATGACACTAATTCTCGACGTTTCATGCGTTTTTAAGTCATTTGGCATCAAAAAAAATTCAAGAACCGAAATTTCACGTACCCCCTCCGGTGATATTCCGGTTTCCATACGATGATTGGCACCCTAGTGTACATAGTTTAATCAGCCCACCAATAATTTTCCGCCGGTGCACTCTCACTATCGTGGACTCATCCGGTTGCCCAGCGTGTTTAATTCTTTGGCGGCGCAAAAGGTTTTTCACTTCGTCATCTTCATCAAGCCGTTTTCCGAAATTTAAAATATGAAATTCAATGGGGTGCTGCTCCCAGAGATGCCGATGGCAGTTTGAAATGATTATTGTTTTTGGCCGGTAAGTGCATTTCTCCGCCGCGATGCATCTGAAACCGCCATTCTCTACTGCGAAAACTTGCCGAACTTTTTGCGGATATATTAACCTTTTTTTGACAAAAATCACAATCATTGGCAGAATGATCTTTGTTTATCATATGTACATATTGCGACTAACTCCATATACTCAGCTGTGCACATTTAGATACAGATGTTGTTGTTAGCACGAACAAGAACAGGTGAATAGTGCGAAGGAAGCGAAAGAGAGGACGCCAGCAGGGATACTATATACATGGTGCTCCTTTGCAATCCTCGTAACTCGTCTTACACATAGATCTGCTCGCAAATATGAGAAGAGTAAATGTATATCGCACACTGACAGCGATGTTAATGCATCACAAAGGAGATTTATATGTATTCAAAAATCGCTAGAAACGATTTTCTTCCATCGCTACACAGGACATTTTCGCTTGGAATCAATAAAACGCCAAAAATCACGTGGATTTCTCGTTAAGCTTATCTGTACTTTTAGTACGTATGATTTGTAGAGACAGGAATTCATAAGTCGATATGCTTTACTAGCCAATTGAAACTTCTTATGATTGCCAGGATTTCTGAAACGCCGTAAATTCCGTTGACAAGTATTGCGCGCACGTTTTAATTCACTTAAACGGTGAGTGCCCCAGGCGGGTGATCTCGGGGCACGGATTCGCGGAACATTCGCAGTCAGCCAATTGTTCAATATAGAGCAGAACGATTCTGCCATTTCATCAACATCATTCGGTAAAATCGCATTCCAGTCAATGGTGGTCAGATATTGTGAAAGAGCCGCAAAATCTTTTTTACGGAAGTTCAAAGGCCGCTCATTTCGACTTTCAACTGATTCTTCACATACTGCATGTATTGGAAGAATTATCTCGAGCGGGGGATGATGTGAGTCAACGGGTAGAAGCGGAACGGAACAGTTATGAACAACGGCTTCACAGTTGGGCGTACAAAAAACTAAATCAAGAGTGCGATTGAGCGAGTTGCAGATTAGGTTTCTTTGGTGGAGGCACAAAAAATCCATTCCATCCAAAAGAGTGCTGCTAGCCGCCGGTAGTCGAAGAGAATCGCATTGAACACAATCCTCAATAAGGCTCCAACGCATTCGTGGTTGATTAAAATCTCCACACACCAAAACAGCGTCATTAGGAAGACATTTTTCGCAAAGCTCATGCATTGAGGAAATATACTCATTGATTACACTCACGTGTTGGCTTTCGTCCGGTGGAATGTAGATTGCGCACAAATAAAACTTTTTTCCCTTAATTGTCGCAGAGACACAAACTGAACAAGGCCCGCTAAGTGTTGTGCGTGTTTTATCTCTACGTGAAATTTAGCTAATTTAAGCTGTTTCTCCCCAAATATATTCAGTGAATTTCACAAATTAAGTTCTGCTGGTTACCGGAACAGTGGAAAAAGGAGTCACCAGGACATTCTAAGCAAGCTAAGTAACATTTTATTTTAAAAATATGTTGTTTGTTTTCGAGTCGGTTATTCGAGATGCACAAAAAACACCGACGAATAAAGTACGCTTACAGCGCCGTCTGTTAGCGAATAGAAAAGCGCGAGGTGTACATGAAAAAGTTGCGACCTGCATATTTTTTACTCATATTATTGCGTGCGCGTTAGGCAATTCCATTTTACCATTTTACGAACTGCTAGTAGAATACACGGTATTTGCTGTCCCATGTTTTCTGTGAAAATATTATTCAGGAATTGAGTTCTGAAACGTCTCGTAAAATAGTCTATAGCCGTGTAAGGTCGTTTCTGTTTTGCTCAAACTGTGATTCGTTGCATCACGGTACTCCAATTTTTTCACCTCTTGCCGATAACGTTCGTGGTTGTGATAAATGCGTGAACGTGTGGATGATTTGTTTAGATGATTTTACGTGATGAATAGTCGTAGAAAAGAGCGAGACGTCTGTGCAAGCGCGGCAGTGTTTTTGTAATAACCTATTTCAATTCATGTTTTCAGCCACTGAAAGGAGCACAACAACAACTATTGATATGTCATGAAAAAGTCAAAAAAGTCCATCGCTCTTTTTGGAAACACAATATAACGGACCATATGTTTTTCGAATCCGTTTTAATTATTTTTCCGCGTTTTCCACTTTAAAAATTTGAAAATTTCAGCTATGGAAGGCAGTCAACCGAGATTTTCTTCACATGCCATGTTGTATTTATGTTGTATTTTATAATTTATTTTTAACAATCTCACATTATACATGATCATATCTACAATGTTTAGATGACTTTATACGGTGAATAGTTGCGATGCAATGTTGTTGTAATAATTTATTTCAATTAATATTTTCAGCCGCCGAAAGCAGCACAATAACTACTATAGAATTGTCATGAATTAGTCTAATATAAGTTCATCTATTTTATTTTAGCACAACATGACGGATCATTTTCATATGTTTTTCGAATCTCTTTTTAATATTTCTTTTGCGTTTTCTGCGTTAAAAATTTGGATATTTCAGCTATGCAAGGCAGCCAACCGAGATCTTCTTTACATGCCATATTACTGCTTATTGTATTTTACAATTCATCTTCATTAATCTCACACTATATGTATATGATCATATCTATATTGTTACATTAATCCAATTAAATCATGGTCATATCACTTATCAAAGTGAATCCTGATCAAAAACCCACCCCACTAACAAAAACTCCCGTCCGTGGTCTTTGTAGGGATGCAGAGGTATACTCGGTCTCTAAGAAAGCAAAGACTACATTCTAACATTCCTTCCTTATTGAAGGCTTCGTGCGGTACTGGCATAACTCGAAGTTCAGAGCTCCAAGAGAAACGGGATTTAAAAGTTGGCGTTTAAAATTACCTTTATCGTCTCCAAGAAATCTATGAGCAAGTTAAAAACTTTCAAAGACGCATCGACTTATAACTCAGTTTTTTTGTGGATTTTGAAACAAGTCTTCGTGAAATAAAAGTTTATCATATTTGGTATCATTTGACTGCTACATGGAAAACTTTTAAGTTGTGCCGGTGTTGCACGAAACCGACGATATCCCCACCTGACTGTAAGGACGTGGCCGGCGCCGTCATTGGTCTATAAAAAATCGGGTCATTGAATGATGCACAGTGAGAAGGAATTACCACTCCCAGTCGTTCTTTCAGTTGATTCATTGTGCATCTTGAGTGGCTCGGACCCATCACGGAGTAGCAACCATTGATATGTACAGTCAGAACTAAGCTAAGCTAAGCTAATTGTCGCAGAGACACAAACTTGTTCTTGTCCTTTGTCCGCATGATAGTGATACTTCACGGCTGGCATATTGGTGCGCAATAGCGATCAAAACGCCACCGAAGCGAACTTTGTTGCTGTTGGCTGGGCTCCGATCACAACGAAAAACATTGAAGCCTGCACCAAAAAGAAGCTGCGAGGTAATGCTATTGTCTAATCCAGTCTCGGTCATGATGATCACGTCATAGTTGCAGTCAGTCGCTGCTAGAAGCAGGTCGTTAATCTTAGTTCTCAAGCCGCGTACATTTTGGTAGAAGGTCCAGATGTGCCCGCCCACACAATCGCTGCTGCGCTGCAAGGTACAGTCATTGAGTGCGTGGGGGAGTTCAAAATTCATTAAATACTCGCCTTTGGCAGGAACCAGTTGGTTCCTGCCGTCCACGTTACATCGCATTTTATTTGAATTGTCGTTACAGAGGTTTACGCAAGGTGTTTCGGCAAATGTTATTGCCGGGTCGCAATGTTCATCGGCCGTATCGGGTTTTTGGCTGGTCCATAAACTCCCTAAACATTAAACCAGCTGGCCAAATTTCAGCGTTGAGGGCCTGTTGTTTTAACGACGGATCAAGACCAATTTTAAAAGACAGGAAAGTCATTTGTGAAACATCCTTTCCTTTCGACACAAGACGAGTTACATTTATTGGGTCATTTATGTCCAAACAGCGAGAAACGATTTTTTCGATATCATTATCGGTTATCAATGGTTGAAATCCAGACAAATAAAGCCAGAACACTGGTTTCGGAGCAGCAGGCATGATAAAAGGCACCGAAAGATTTTTAAAATCAATTGCTTTTGTGCCTTTATTGGAAGCTGGACGAGTGGATTGGTCATAATCACCGCGACGACGTTTTGCACTCAATCTCGGCCAAACTGGTGTTCCACTCTCACTTGGTACACCGAGCAAAGGCGAAGCGGCAGAATATTTGTTTTGTGTCGAGGCAGAAGAAATGTTGTCCACTTTTTTGCATAACGCTTCAACCAGGCCAGATAGTTGTTGTAATTGCGTGGCAAAGCCGTTTGTGCTGTTCGATTGGGAAGAATCAAAATCGGCCATGTAGGCACGGATGCTTCTTCCGTTTAGCAAACATGTGGTCTTGAACATGTGGTCTTGAATGTAAATATGCAAAATTATGAAATGAAATCTGAAATCAGCATTTTTTCACGCTATTAACAATGTCACAAGTTGGTTTCAAAATTCGAATCATGGACAAAAGTCTACATTTAACAAAAAACAGTTTGAATTTAAATACGAAAAGTGTAGCCAAAACACTCCTGTAACCTTTCGTGAAAATGATTCTAGAGCGGGATTTTTTGCATTGCATCATTAACGGATGCTCCTTTAAGGTACATCTCTTCGATTACTCAAACGCCTGCTAGGATACCATTAAGATTGCAGCAATTTAGGTATAAGCGTTTTCGTGCGTAGACAAAATCCAAAATCTTGCAATTTTGAAAATGCTGTATCTCTGGAACGCTACATTTTGTTTTTTTTGCTGATAAGTGATTCCTATGTAAAATCGTCTGCTAAACACATTGGCGTGGTCAAAATCAAAATCGAAGGGGGGGTATTTTGAGGAAATCGCAAATTAAGTTTTGAATCGAAAAAAAATGCAATGTTGGCAACACTGCAGAAAAAAAAATAAACACGTAGATTCTACATCTAAAACCCTTCAAAATGATATGTCAATATCACCTGTAGCTCTTCAGGGTCCCGAGATATTCACAAAATAAAAAAAGTGTTTTGCTAAATTCGCAGAAAATAGAGGCAGTCCCATTGGCCGAGGGGTCCACCAATCGGTACAACACTTTGTACTTATAAGTTCCGGCTCGAAATACATCGACTCACAAATTTTGGTCGAAATCAGATATGGTCGATGCATTTCCTCGGACACTTGACATGGAATGACCCACTATAGAAACCGTTTGTATATTCTTATTAATGAAAAAAAAAATGTTTGCCTTTATCCAGGGCGAACACATTTTGGCCTTGCCACCTAATAAAGTTTTAACAGTTCTTTGTTTATCTTTCGGTTGTTTCGATCGCTGATGATCTAAAACAGCGTTTCTCAACCTGAGGTACGCGTACCCCTGGGGGTACTCGAGAGCCTTCAGGGGATACGCGAAAGAAAAATGGCGGACAATGAAAATTTTCTTTACAAAATTTTATTTGCTGTTCAATCTTGCTTTTAAATCATGAATACAATCAAACAAACCATAGTACAATTTTGCGCATTTCGTTTCAAACAACTCGAACAAAACTAAATGATCGCTGGGGGGCGCTATGTTTCATTTTTTGTATTTTTTTCGATTTTGCGGGTTAGATGAGCCGCAGAACAAATGACAATGACAGCTCCTTTTAAGCTTAAGGGGTTATATACCTTTTTAGTTTTCAAAAAACCGAAATTTTTTTTATTGTATTATCTTCAAATACAACACCTTGAGAACATTTTCACAAATTTTCATAAAGATCTGAGCAATAGGAAGAAAGTTAGAGCGATTTGCAGCGCGCCTCGCCACGGCCGCATAAGCTAAACTTGATACTTTACACGCGATTATCTCGGAATAGTGCTTTCCGAAAAATGACTTTGCCGTGATCCAGATTGCGAAGAGCTACTGAACCGATTTCCTTCATCTTTTTTTTTAAATTTTCGTTATTAAATTCGCCGGTCCTTGAACGATCGCTTTTTGAAACATACAGTTACATTTTGCCGCAAAAATATTATTTAATGCAATTTTTAGCGCTCAAAACGTGCATTTTTTGGAAAAAACGTTCCCGTTTGCACTGAAAAAAAAAATTCATAAAAGCGATCGTTCAAGGACCCGGCACACTCCTAAACTAATGAAATAATCTGAGTTATTCAATTTCGGTTGACCCACTGAGTCTCTATCAGGATCACCGCAAGCCTCTGCAAAAAATAGCGTTTCGGGGAAACGGCCATTACTCCAGTAATAATTGGTATATCTCAAAATCAAACGTATTTTTGTTGTTGTTGATAAACTCTACTTTCAGAAAAATACCCTTTTGATGCAATGAAAATGGTGCTATGCACTTAAAAATAGATTCAAACTTCCCTCATTTTTCTCGACCAAAAAGGTATATAACCCTTAAAGCATAACTGGCAGTATGTGACCTACTCGAATATAGCGAAAATCGTTCGAATCGAGCTGCGCAATGCCACCCCTGTACTAGACTACCACAACAGAATCTGCCACTACTCTCTCCCATTCTGCGAGAACGTTCCAAGCCAAAGGGTACAATCGATATGAAAAATATCGCCAAGGTGTACGCGGACAAAAAAAGGTTGAGAACCGCTGATCTAAAATATAACTAAATCCTTTTCCGAAATATTTCCACACACGGTTTAAAATATAAAACTGGATCAAACCAGGTTTTGTCAGCGGGTCAAAATGTAAACTTGGTGGTCCAAAATTTGTTTTAGTAATCTGCAGAGATTATTTTCTAGGGGCGTTGTCGAACGATGTATTTCAAAGTAGACATTTACCAATGCTATGATATCACAGCAGTTTATTGCGAAAAAAATCGTATTTTTTAAATAAAATTTACAACTACTTCCTAGAGTGGCCCAAAAAACCGTTAAAGCATCAATTTTGATTTCGGCAGACATTTGAAAAGATAATATACACTGTTATTTTTATGAATCTAAAAGTGTGTCGTGAACATTACCTTCAAGTTTTTTTTCGTAATCGACTGTCTTTCTCGGCAAAACCAGAAATTATTTTTTTCTTGTCGATTGAAACTGACGTACAGTTACACTTTGTTACATTGTAATAGGTGGAAGAATGTTATATTTCATTCACAACTGTCATAAAAATTCTAAAGTATACTGATGATGTTTTGTATTTACATAGTTTTTATAAGGACAGTTTACACAAGAGGGTGCCAGCTAATGTATATAAACAAAATGCACATCACTGTGTGCTTTATTGTTTTTCTGTACCGATGTAGCCGGAAACGAAGATAGGTACCTACCTACATCAATGCAAGAAATATCTAAACCAAAACAAAACGCAGCCAAGTGTGTCCGTGACCTCTGATACCGTTTCGAGTTGCTTTGTAGCTGTGACTATGATAGTACACGTTAGTAAATATCATTCATAGAAAACTCTAACTACAACCCAAGTATGATGACAGTTCTATAAGGTATGCCATTCACGTCGATGCATTAGTATTAGTGATCGTTATGAACTTTTTTCAATTTTGTATGAAATTTGAAATGATTTTGCATTTTAAACTAAACTTATTGAACATTCTTTCCTGAAAAGTTATAGAAATGATGTTGAAACATGTTTTATTTGTGGGGAATACATAAACATGCTGCGGTTTAGGTAAAATATGCTGTTTTTCATCAATTTGCCGGTAACCTTTTTGCACTTTTCGTTTCTAAATGGAGTCGCTTATGTTTCATACAGTAACAAAAGTCATGAGCTATGACAAAGACTAAGATTATGCTCCAACTATTAGAAATATAGCATTTTTATATATTTTATTTCGACATATTGTCGCAACTTTTCACACTAAATCTAAATTAATATCAATTTCTAGTGTGTTTCAACTGGAGATTCACTCTCCAACTAAAAAAATCAGATATAAAACAACATAAAACGAGAAATTTCCAAAAATGTTCTGAATTCCATACAAAACGCGAAATTTTTCATAACGAGATTTGTTTGTGTGCGTGGATAGACAAAAATGTAGCATACCTTGTAGAACTGTCATCATACTTGGAACTACAACATACACCAAAAGTGTACCAACCGATACTGCTTAGACATTTCGGAAAACTGTCTAAACCTCATTCATTGTTTACAACCTCACCTTATATGCCTATAACGTTGATTACTAGAAAAAAAATACCGCTGCCATCTCGGCATAGACACAGCTGTGTCTCCTGAGAAGCGCCCTCCGTCTACGGTCTGTGCCGTACACAGTGCCCTCGTACATGTGGATGCAAGGCAATGCTGCTGAACGACGTAAGCACGACGCGTGCATGAATGAGCGATGCGCTTGCATTCCTAGACGATTAGGGTTTCCTCCTGACGTCGTGTCTCTTTTTTCATGCGTCGTGCGTGAAATATAACAACTAGGTGTGTGCAGTTGTGTCTGCGGGAGAGCAGGATGAAGAAGATAAAAAGTGCTAGAATTGGTACATTTGTGTTGAATAGGTATTTATAGAACTGTTCGAGTTTAAAGGAAGTTAACGTTCGTTTTCAGTTGATGACGTTTGACGTTATAAAAAATTTAAAACAGGAACTGTATCATGGTAAATTGCAATGGTTCCGATTGTTTGCAGGAAAATTGTGAAATAGCGACATGTATTAACAAGCAACAGCCTGTTTTTGGTGAGCAAAGAGTTCACCAACATATTTTTTTAATCTGTATCAACAACAGGTTATAAAAATATGCATATGGTCAGAATATACAATAGAAATGATTAAAATCACAAATCAATAGAAAATTTCACATTTCTTTGAAATATTCGTAAAATGTTTAACAAAATTACCGGAATGAAAAATATGTCAAACAATAAAAAATACATTCGGTTTGCTTGATTTGTTTTTCTTATTGCTGCTTTTTTTGTATTGCTGAGACCAATATTAACTGAATTATGAAATGTTTCTAAAATTTTATGATTTTTTTGTCACAGCCATGAATAGTGAACACTATAATGCATCTTCGTAATATGCGTAATACTCTTTTATATTTTATACATAATATATTTATATTATATTAACTGTCTCAACACTAAATCCTAAAAGCATTTCTGACAGAAATATTCATCATACTCTACTTTGTATTTCCCCGTTTTCCAAATAAACGTATCTAAGCGGCTAGACGAGGAAAGGATGGCACGCACCAGCAGCGAAGTATAACGAAATATCAAACGCAAGAAAAAGAAATCCTTTCCGAGCGGTGAGGATGCTGCGTGTGAGTTTTCGTCTGTGAAAACTGTGACAGTCTGAGGAAAGCATCTGAACCGTGCGCTCGACAATTCGTATCTCCTGCATCGGGGTTAGTGATCGCGAGTGATCGTGAACGTGAAAGTCAATCTCGCGTGCCGACGGTTATTCTGTGACATAGTACTGAACCACAAGGGGCTTCTAAAAATATCGGCCGGTTGGCGTTGTTTTCGCTATTCACGCATATACAAGTTACGTGTATACAGTAGTTAACTAAATGCCTCCAACCGTGATTCGCATGCCAGGTTCTTCTGCTGCCGGTCCACGTGGTGGAGGTGGACACTTTAACGAGACCCAAAACCGAGGAATACGAATTGGATGTTGCCGAGTTTGTACCTGTATCAATTTGGATTTCTTCATGTCGAAAAACGGCATTCTGAAAATTTTCGAGATAATACTTGGCTCCTTCTGTCAGACGTTGTTGATTCAGTTCGGCATGGATTCGGCCAAGGATATCGGAGAGGCGTTCCACGGATTTCTGACGACAGTTTCGGCATGTCTGACGACGACAACGATTTTACTGCTGTGCTACACGATTTCATCCAGGACGTTTCACCTGGTGCGGCAGTCCATTTTCGTAAGTGTTGAAATGGACTTGAAAAGTGTGCTCAGTTTCCACAAAGAAAATTATAATTGTTTCTGTAATTTTGACTGAAAATATCAGTGTACAATGTAATACCAGTAGTATTTTTTTGTGGAAGACTAACTGTTACAGTACAATAAGTGATGAAACTTGCAGAATAATTGGGCAATGAATTTCATAGCGTATCGTCGTGGTGTAGTAATCGTAACATATCTATGGAAATTGTTGAATATTGTTTTTGCAATGCAGTAAGGTTTAACAGTGATTGTATACGTAAATTTAATGTTAGTTCGTTCTCAAAGGACACGTAGAATTTTCATTTGGTGTAAGAGAACTAAATGATTAGACAGTAAGTAAACAACATGAAATCTAAGAATATGCTGGTTATCATATCAAACAACATCAATAGAAATTTATGTCATTGGCAAAAAAATTAACAAACGATGAAGGTATTTTGGGTAGATTATCAATTGTATTATTTAATTTTTTTTATTATTAAAAGTAATACAAACCCGAATATAAAAATGTGCTAACCGGAAATTGTAAAAAAAATCTTTTCAATAACGTATTAATATTTGTATGAATGTGTCTGCATACGTGGTTGATTGTGTTTGATTATGCATATGTGAAAAATTCATGTATGTGTATCTGTGTGCAAAAATGTGCATCCAAAGACTGTTTCCAATTGCACCAATGTCTTTTTTTACGCGGGGGATACTAGGCGCGTGAAAAAATGCGTAAATTCCGAAATCCGAATAAAAAACGTGTAAATTCCGGTATCCGCGTAGATAACTTAGTTTGCTAAAGGTTTTCATTCATTTCTGCTAAATATTTTCGACAAAGAATCAATAACAGTGTTATTTCCACCCACGAATCGAACAGAATATCAAGAAAAAATTTAAAAAATATGAGCCTAAATCCGTGAATATTCAGTAGGTAATTGGATTAAGTAACCTCGTTGGACACCCTAATAAGTGTTTTGAACACGAGAAACCTATAAAAACATACCGCGTAAAAACGACTTTTCTGATAAATCCGCGTCAATTCTGAAATACGCGTAAAAAACGCTTAAATTCCGAAATCTACGTGAAAATCCGAAATCCGAAATTCATATCTTGAAAAGTATTAGAAAACACGAGACCTAGCCTTTGTTGAAATAGATTTGTCCAAAAACTTGTATAATGTGTGAAACTTGACACTAAACTAAAAGCAAAGCTTCTAAATTTCAAACAATTTAATTTAATAGTACATCATCAAAATAAAAATTATGTTGAGGCCACATATTTTGTTCAAAGCAGTTGGTTTTAAACAGTTTTTGGGTTATGTTTCATTCCATAACTTTTAAACCACATATTAAATCAATATGAAATAAATTACTTTGTGAGTTTGAGATAAAACCTGTTCGTATGACACTAGTTATGTTAACATAAGTCTTGTGATCGATGAGATAATAGACTTCCGTTATTTTACAATTCCACACATAATGGTTAAAGCAAAAGTCTGAGTATAACACAATAATTGGGAACCTATGCAGCAACTAGACCTTTCATTTGATTCTGAGAACGTTAAAATTGATCCAGCCATCTCTGAAAACAGAGAATGAGTTTAAAAGATTCTTTTCATAACTTTTGAACCACATGTTTAATCAAGGTCAAGATCTAGTGTTACCCCGAAAAAAATTTAAAAAAAACGACTTTCTAGGATTTGGAAGTTTTTTTTTGTTTAACCGCTTCCCGGAGTCCGATTGAGCCAGAATTTTGCATGGGAACTCCTCTCGAGAAGACGAGTTTTTTGAGCCTCTCCTCTGAACGAAATTCGAAAAGTCGATTTCAAGTAAGTGAAGTGTGTTAAAAATCACAACAATGGTGGGAAAATTTCAAATTCTTAGTGCTTAAGCCCGCCTTTCGATGGGCTTCAGTAAAATTACTATGAATCCCGCTCTCGCCAACGGTAGCAGACCTGGTGATGGAAGCGCTTCTGGACAACGTTATTAGAAAAATTGATTTTCCGTTACCGGTACTGAAAAAATATGTCGATGATTTGATCCTTGCTCTTCCCCCGGACTGAATCACGGAGGTTCTCAATATTTTTAATAGTTTCGACAACAATATTCAGTTCACGTACGAACAGGAACAGGACCAAAAAATTCCGTTTTTTGATTTGTTGTTAGTAAGATTACCGGATCAAATCATTCGTACAAAATGGTAGAGAAACCCGATGGCATCTGGTCGCCTACTCGATTTCCATTCATGCCACCCGCTTCATCTGAAAATGAACACTATCGCCAACTTTGTTCAAAGAGTTCGGAAATTCACCACAAACAGCCAGAAGAAATCAGCCGACATTACGATTGACGAAATTTTGAAGCTGAACCATTACCCAGCAGCGCTACGACAACACTAATATCACTGCAACACTAATATCACTGCCGACGATAGTACCGTTGTGTACAAACCGATGTTGTTTGTGAATGACTTAACACAACGTCTGAGTAAGTCTTTCAAAGCAGCCTTCCCTAACATAACACTAGCGTCAAGATGTGTGATTAATTCATGCACACGCTTACGCGTAGCATATAAATATAATAAAAACTCCGACAGGCTTAACAGCGTCTGAGTTCATTTTGTTTTTCAACTGTATCAAAAAGTTTTATTTGCGACCTCATGAAAATCTGTAATCTGTATATAAATATATCTGTATAAAAAATAAGTAAAAAACCTGTATTAATACAGATAAATCTGTATATGTAGCATCACTGCCTCCGAAGATGCGGCACAATGTGATCTACAAGATTCCCTGCAACGATTGCGGAGCCAGCTATGTCGGGTTAACCACAATCCAACTGAAAAACGCATCAGCAGCGGCCGAACAACTATCAACGAACTACAAAGACTCCTCAGCAAGAACGACGAAGATCCCAGTACACGATTCGACCTGGAACGGCTCAAGGAAAAGACGGCCCTCCATCAGTTCAACCTAGAAAAAAAACAGAAATAATTAGCCATCACACTCGAAAATCAGCGCTTCCTATTCTAGAAGTCTGTGAGACTGTCAACACCAGACATGCAGTAAACAAGCGGTCTGACGTTGACAATTTGAGCCCTCCAGAAACAGTTTTCAACACAGAACACATACACATCAGTGAATGAAACCCAATAGCAAATTGTAACATAGAGCTGAATAGCTAATGCGCAGATGGTTTGTACCTACTGCTGATCCACTGCAGTTTTGAGCCATCAATTTGAGTTGACGGTTGGAAAAAGAGTTAGAATAGTGGGTGACAGAGTTCGAGGGATCAGTTTGAATTGTTGCGGATTTGAATGAAGAGTTTGTGTGACTGATTTGAAGTGATTAGTTTAGATTATTGCGGGAATGAATGTGAGGTTTTTGATGCGTTTTACGATTTCAAGAATTTTAATCAAGCTATGTTATAGATTGACACCGTATAGATTAAGAAATAGGACAAAAGATGCTTATGCCGAAGCTTGTATGACGAGAACGTTTGAATTTTCTGTAAGGGCTTTGTCGCATACTACAGTTTTTGTTATTTTAATGTTTTCACACTGTTCTTGTTTTTGTCTAAAAACGAGAATTCCCAGATGAAGGTGCAATATACACCGAAACGTCGGATGATAGAAAAATATTAAATCATTTTATTGCCAGAAAGACAGCGAGGCCGAAAAAAACCCTCGGATACAATTTCTCAGTCGATATGATAAAGTACATTTGAAAATGGCGAATATGATTGGTGTCAATTTCTTCCAGAATATTGACAACGATTTCGGAAAGGAGACAAGAGATATGTTCAAATCCTATGCAAACAGTAACCGCTAATTTAGCAACATAACAAGCTGTTATGCATCTATATAAACATTTTTTTTTATTATTTATTAAAGATTCATAGTGATTTTCAGGCTTGTCTTTTCTCCTCAGATAAACACTACCCTGTAGGAGATTATCTTCCACTGCGTAAAACAACAGCTCTTACACTGATGGGCGAGACGACGCGTTTGCTTGAAGAGAGTAAATAAGCAGCAAATCTTGTGTATCTGATTAGCATGCAAAAAACACCGCGGTGGAATCTGAAATATCTCTCCAGAGTTTTTGAGCCCTCTAAAATGAAAAATGCAAAAAAGTAAGTTTTTCCATACAAATTTTCAATCTTCAAATTTGAAATGCAATGCGCCAAGCGGAGACAAAATCAATCGACTCCCGATAGAGTGCGTCTTGAACTGTCCTACAGATCAGACGTTTTTTCGGTTGCTTTTGGACTGGTCTTTGACTGCCTATAGCTTCAAAGTTTGTGTCTTGCCAGTGTGTCTTTTAAAGGCTACCTGAAAGTTATTTCCCATCAGTCTTTCTCAAGACTACCTACTTTTGAATTTAACATTTGTTTTAACTTTTTTTCGTATCACCTGAAATGGCAGGACGAAAAAAGAAACCACGCATCGCTGCGGGGAGGAAAAGAGAGGCATCTCTTTCCGACACTTCGAGTGTCTGTAGTGACAATCCTTTTGATATTTTGCCTGAGCGAGAAGCTGGTGAAATAGAATTAATTAGTAATGAAACTATACAAAATGTAAAATATTTAAAAAAGGAGAAAGTTCCACCTATTGTGGTAACTATTTCTTCTGAATTCAATATTTTCAAAAAGGAACTTTCAACGTTTGTTTCTGACGTTAAAGTTACCTATCAAATTGGTCGTAGAGGCGAATGCCGCTTATTAGCCGACTCTATAAAGGGTCGTAATCGTCTTTTTTAGTATTTAACTGAAAAGATGTATAATTTTTTTTACATATGACACGAAGAGCGCCAAGCCGTTCAAGGTCGTATTGAAAGGTCTCACCAACGATCAAACCGTTGATGAGATCAAACTTACTTTAACAGAATTACTTGGCATAGCCCCTACCCAAGTAATTCTAATGAAACAAAAATCACGAGGCGAAAACAGTCAGAGAACTGGAATTTCCCTTGTTAATTATTTAATTCATTTTAACCGCAATGAGGTTAACAACTTAAAATTTTTCGAAAAAGCACATGCTTTGTATAATGTGCGTGTAAAGTGGGAAATTTATAGGAAGTATGGCGGAGGTGAAAAGCATATCACCCAATGCCGTACTTGCCAACGTTATGGCCATGGTTCCAAATTCTGTAACATGAACCAAAAATGTCTTAATTGTGGAGACTCTGCTCACAAAAAGGACACATGTCCTGTGAAAGAGAGTAAAAATTTTCGCTGTGCAAATTGTAGCGGCAACCATATGTCAAATTTTTATCAATGCCCAGTCCGTTTAGCAATTGTTAAGGCAAGACAAGGTAAACAAAATACAATTTCTCAATTAAAACCAACTTCAAAACAAAATTCTCCAAGCGTACCAGTGACGCATAGTTTACCTACTCCTTTGCATACCCGTTTAACTTATGCACAGGTTACAGGTAGTTCCAACATTATACCGCCTAGTGTTGGTAGTTCGAAAATGACCGTTAATATGGGTAAGCAAAACACGCTAGAAAATAATTGTACACCTAATACTCCAGCTAATATTGCTGCCGAAAATGTTTTTTCTAATGTCAACTGCCTGGGGCCTATTACAGCAGGTAAACTTTCTTTTTTGTAACAGGCAATGTTCAATCTTATGAACGCCATGTTGCAGGCAAAATCAATGTTTGAAGCCATTCAAATAGGCACAAATTTTACTATTAAAATGGTTTCTAATTTAAAATTTAGCAATGATTTTAAATAAAACAATTAAAATATTAAATTGGAATATTGGCTCATTGAAGGCCCATGAGAATGAGCTTTTAAATTTTTTAACAGTAAATAATGTGCACATTGCAATTATTACTGAAACATTTTTGAAACCTAACATGAAATTAAAATATGATCCCAATTACGTGGTTCATAGATATGATAGGATTCAGAGTTTCGGCGGTGGAGTTGCAATTGTTATTTATCGCCGAATCAAACATCGTGCTCTTCCCCATCTTGAGACGAAAGTTATTGAAACTTTGGGAATTGAAGTACTGAACTTGGGATTTTATTTATTGCCGCTGCATATTTACCATTTCAATGCACACGCGAGCAGAAAAATTATTTTAAAGGTGATTTAAAAAAACTCACCAGGAATCGTTCAAATTTTTTTATAATCGGCGATTTTAACGCTAATCATCGATCATGGAATAATTCTCAAAGTAATTCCAACGGAAAAATTTTATTCAATGATTGTTCTTCAGGATACTATTCTATTTTGTCTCCGAATAGTCCTACATGCTTTTCTTCTGTAAGAAATCCATCAACAATTGATTTGGTGCTAGCAGATCAAAGTCATGTATGTAGCGATTTGATCACACATGCTGACTTTGATTCTGACCATCTTACAATTACTTTTTCCATATCACATGAATCAATTCTAAACCCCATAAGCTCTGTTTTCAACTATCACAAGGCTAATTGGGAAATATATAAAACTCATATTGATAATGATTTCAATAATGAGCTAGAATTGCAAAGTGAAGTGAATATTGATTCCGCTTTGGAAACATTGAAATGCGCAATTATTGATGCCAGGAATCATTCTGTTCCAAAGGCTCAAGTGAATTTTGATACACCAATAATTGACGAAAATCTTCAACTTCTAATTCGTTTGAAAAATGTCCGCAGACGTCAATATCAACGTTCTCGTGACCCTGTTTTTAAAACTATTTAGAAAGATTTACAGAAAGAGATTAAACATAGATTTACTCTTCTGAGAAATCAAAATTTTTAAACTAAAGTTGAAAAATTGAAACCATATTCAAAACCCTTTTGGAAGCTGTCAAAGATTCTTAAGAAACCTTCAAAGCCTATTCCAGTATTAAAAGATGGTGAACGTTTTCTTGTATCCAATGAACAAAAGACTCAAAAACTTGCTCAGCAGTTTGAGAGTGTTCATAACTCAAATTTGAATTTTGTGAGTCCAATTGAAAATGAAGTCACACGTCAATTTGATTTAATTTCTTCCCAGAATTTTTTACCTGCAGAAATAATTGAAACTAACTTGAATGAGATTAAATCAATTATTAAAAATTTCAAAAATATGAAAGCACCTGGTGACGATGGAATCTTTAATATACTAATCAAACATCTCCCTGAGAGCACAATGGAATTTTTAGTGAAAATTTTCAATTGGTGCTTCAAAATTGCATATTTTCCCAAATTATGGAAAAATGCAAAAATTACTCCAATTTTAAAACCGGATAAGAACCCAGCTGAACTTTCAAGTTATCGACCAATCAGTTTGTTTTCTTCAATAAGTAAACTGTTTGAGAGAATTATTCTTAACAGAATGATGTCACACATTAACGAAAATTCAATTTTTACAGATGAACAGTTTGGATTTCGCCATGGGCATTCCACTACTCACCAATTGCTCTGAGTTACTAATATGATACGAGCTAACAAATATGAAGGTTATTCCACTGGAGCTGCTCTTTTAGACATAGAAAAAGCATTCGACAGTGTTTGGCATAAAGGTTTGATTGCGAAATTGCAAACTTTTAATTTTCCAATTTTCCTAATCAAAATTTTAAAAAATTATCTTACTGATCGAACTCTGCAGGTTGTCTATCAGAATTCAAAATCTGATAGATTTCCTGTCAGAGCAGGTGTACCTCAAGGTTCAGTCTTGGGTCCAGTCCTGTACAACATATTCACTTCAGATCTTCCTGATTTGCCTCCAGGATGCACAAAGTCATTGTTCTGCGATGACACAAGCATTTCCGTAAAAGGAAAAAGTCTTCGTGTCATATGCAGTCGATTGCAGAAAAGTTTAGATATTTTTTCTTCCTACTTGCAAAAGTGGAAAATCTCTCCCAATGCTTCTAAAACTCAAATGATAATTTTTCCTCATAAGACTAGGGCTTCTTTCTTCAAGCCAAACAATAATCACGTTGTCAAGATGAATTGGGTTATTTTAAGTTGGTCTGACAAGGTTAAGTACTTGGGACTAATTTACGATAAAAAACTTATTTTTAAAGAGCACATTGAGAGTATACAAGCCAAGTGCATCGAATATACGAGATGTTTATATCCTCTCATTAACAGGAATTCTAAACTTTGTTTAAAGAACAAACTTTTGATTTACAAACAAATTTTTAGACCAGCAATACTTTATGCAGTACCGATCTGGTCAAGTTGCTGTTCAACAAGGAAGAAAACGCTCCAAAGGATTCAGAATAAAATTCTGAAAATGATTTCGAAGCGTCCTCCTTGGTTTGGTACACTCAAATTACACAGACTTACTGGTGTTGAACTATTAGAAACTATGTCAAATAAAATTATTAACAATTTTCGACAAAAATCGTTGCAATCCTCAATTGCTACGATAAGCTCTCTTTATAGCCAATAAGTTAGCAATTAAGTTAGTTATAAATTTACTTCCCCTTTTCTGACAAGTAGGTTTAAATCCCTACGAATGATAAGTCCTAATTGCGAAAGCAAACAAATCCTAACAATTAAAATTACAAATTTCTAACCGTGTTGAGAAGTCACCATTTGTGATTGGACACACATACTCATTATTTACTAATATTTATCATAAATACTTAAGCTACTAACAAATACCCCTCTTATAAAAAAACCTAAATTAATCCACCTAGCGGTCAGACCCAGCCTTTCTCATTCAATTTTTATTTGTAAAAACAGATTTACATGAACGCTTCAATCCAATAAATGTATATTCACTCTTTAGGTTCTAAAATATTGATGTTGTAATCTATACATATAAAAATGCAGTCCGGTCTGTCTGTCTGTCTGATCCATATAGGCTCGTAAACTACCAAACCGATCGACGTGAAAATTTGTATGTAGGGGTTTTTGGTGCCGATAAAGGTTCCTATGATAGTTTGAGACCCCTCCCTCTTCTGGAAGAGAGGGGTCCCATACAGATGAAACATAAATTTCTGCACAACTCAAGAACAAACCAAGCAAATGAAACCGAATTTGGCATGTGGATGTTTTAAGGGGTAACTAATATGTCCATAATAGTAATACGAAACACAAATTTGTGCACATCTCGAGAACTAATCAACCAAATGGAACAAAATTTGGCAGGTAAATGTTTTTAGTGGTAACAAATATGTACATAATGGTTTGACACCCGAATCTTTCTTATATAAGGAAGGGGTCCCATAAAAATAAAACACAAATATCGCACAGCTCAAGAACCATTCAAGAAAATACAACCAAATTTGGTATGTGAATGTTTTTAGAGGTAACAAATTTGTCCATAATGGTTTGACGCCCCTCCCTCTTCTGGAAGTACATGTTTCTTCACAAATTTCTGCACATCTCGCAAACTAATCAACTAAATGGAACCATATTGGCAGGTGAATGTTTTTAGTGGTAACAAATATGTTCCATAATCGACCTCAGACAACATTTTGGATTGTAAGATGGCAACTTCCGGTTTCTGGAAAACAGCCAAAAATGGCCGATTTCCATCCAATATTATAATATCCGGAATAGAATAATACACAGGAGCTAAAAGCGACCACAGATAGCATTTTAAATTCTAAGATGGCGACTTCCGGTTTCTGAAAACAGCTGAAAATGACCAAATACCGACCAATATGAGTTTTTCTTTAACCAGTATGCCGTTCAAAATCCAGAAATTGTCTCCAAATGCCATCATGAAATCCAAAATGGCGACTTCCGGTGTCGGAAAAACAGCGCAAACGACCAAATACCACCCAATATGGGTATTTCCGGAACCGTAATGATGCACTGGAGCCACAAATCGACTTCAGACAACATTTTGAATTGTAAGATGGCAACTTCCGGTTTCTGGAAAACAGCCTGAAATGGACGATTCCCATTAAATATGAGTATTTCTGGAACCAGAAAGATGCACAGAAGCTAAAAATTGATCACAGACACAGTCTTGAATTTCAAGATGGTGACTTCCGGAGTCTGGCAAACAGCCGGAAATGACCAAATACCATTCAATATGAATGTTTTCGGAACCAGAATTACGCCCAGATGACAGAAACTGATTTCACAGGCAATTTTAAAGTCCAAAATGACGACTTTCGGCTTCTGAAAAACAGTCCAAAGTGACCAAATATCACCCAATATGAGTTTTTTTTAACCCGTATCCTAAATACCATTTTGAAATATAAGATGACGACTACCGGTATGTGAAAAACAGCCTAAAATACGATCCAATATGAGTATCTCTGGAACCAGAATGATGCAAGGAGCTAACAATTGTCCTCAGGCACCATTTTGAATTGCAAAATGGCAACTTCTAGGCAACAGTGGGAAATGACCGAATAATACTCAATATGGATATTTCCGTAAACGTGATGATGCATAGAAACCAAACATTGACCCTGGACACCATTTTGAATTTAAAGACGACCACTTTAATTTTTGGAAAACAACCTAAATGACTAAATACCTCCCAATATGGGTATTTCCGGTGTCAGATTGATGCCAGAAAATCTGCTGAAAATGACCGAATACCACTCAATATAAATATATTTAGAGTTAAAGCGATGTACACAAGCCAACAGTCGAGGATGTTGTCATTTCGATTAAAACCAATCATTTCAAACGAGTTATTTGACTTTGATCATATCCTATGGCCGATTGGTTAAGCATTTGCAAACTTTAAACACCTCGCAAGGAATCAATGAATTTGAAACGTTCAAATAGTACGTGTACGATACCACACTTAAATTATGTTCAGGCCACATATATCGATCAAAGCAGGTATAGTTTTAAATAGTCTTTGAATTTATTTTCTTTCCATAACTTTTGAGCCGCATATCAAATTGTTATGAAGTTTGTTATTTGTGAGTTTGAGAGATGACTCGTTCGTATGACACTAGTAATGTTCAAATAAGTCATGTACTCTTTGAGATAATAGACTTTCGTTGTATTGTTAACAATTTAATACATAACAGTTGCTTAAGTTCGATTATAATCAAATGAAATGGGAACGTATAGGGCAACCAAACTTTGAAACCACGTGTTCAATCATAATTCATCAGTTAACCCTTAACTAGCCCGCTCATCTGATATCAATATTGATCAAATCGGTTGTGTAGTTTCTGAGATAATGAAGTTTCGTGATTTTCACAAGTCGGTACATTACAGGTGAAGTTATAGTTCGATTACAGTAAAATTGAATAGGGTCTTCTGAGGCAGCTAGACCATTCATTTGACACTAATTTTGTGGAAATCGGGTTAGCCATCTCTGAGAAAAGTGAGTGAGTCCAAGTAGTCATCGGAACATGTTCATTTGCATAGCTAAATTTAACATTTTTAAACATAACAGACAAAGTAATAGTCCGATTGCAAAACAAATCAATAGGGTCTTATGGGGCAACTAGACCTTCCATTTGACACTAATTTTATGAAAATCGGTTCAGCCATCTCTGAGAAACATGAGTGAGATTAAACAGTCTTCAGAACACGTTTCTTTTCATAACTTTTGAACAACATGTTCAATCCTTATAAAATTAAAAACTTAAGTTCAAATCGATTGTGTAGTTTTCGAGATAATGATGTTTTATGATTTTTACTATTTGATACATAACCTCGAAACTAAAAATCCGATTACAATGAATAGGGTCTTATGGGACAACAAGACCTTTCATTTGCAATTAATTTCATAAAAATCGGTCCAGCCATCTCTGAGAAAAGTGAGTGAGAATAAAAATCTGCACATACACACACACATACACACACACACACACATACAGAAAATGCTCAGCTCGTCGAGCTGAGTCGAGTGATATATGCCATTCGGCCTTTTGGAGCACTTTTATATTTTCGGTTTTGCAAGTGATTGCTATACCTTTCTAGGAGAAAGGCAAAAAATCGACTCCCGATAAATTTAGGACTGTTTGGGGTCCCAATTGGAACAAAAATTTTTGGTTCTGGCTTTGTGCTATCAAATTTTATTTTTCCATATTCTTTTGTTTTCACGGTAGGGGAAACTTGCTAGCCAGACGAATGAGTTGTGGGGTTCGACCCAATAAAACCCCTCCAGTCTCCAGCATATAGTACTCCCCAGTACCACCGTTAGGTATTGCTTCGGGGAGCGGCTTTTATGCTCTGAGTATCCTGCTGACTCTTTTAAATCTCTTAGCTTACTGCCTGGAGACTGGCAGTTAGCTAACGCCGGCGTTTTGGTGGTCAACCTGACGCCTGTGTTGCAGCTATAATACTATTTGGGAGGCGGCCGCACTAACAGCCCTCCATGTGTTCGAATCTTCGCACATCCTCCGCACTAGGTAGTCCGGAGTAGTGTTCGTCCCGCTCACTTCCGTTATGTCGCCTCTCGCGCGCGCGAAACTTGGGCATACGAAGAAGACGTGCTCAGCGATCTCCTCCGTGTGTACACACTACATGGGGAATTCCATGAGCTCGAGCCTATGCAGATCGATGCCACTCTGCCATCGAGGATGGTCTTATTCTACGTCGTATACTCCTCGTGTCGTACTGATAATGAGGTATCATGCAAGCTAGGACGCATATTGCCTCGCACGACACTGTGCGATACGCGCTCGCAACCCTCAGACACATGAGCCTGTGAGTACTTTTCAACTTATTTCGGTATTTACTGGTGCTTTGGACCACGCTAGCCCACCGTACCTGAGTATGGCCAAAGCCACGCTAGCTAGAAGTTTTCGCTTGCTGCCATACACCGTCGAGCTATTGGACATCATATGAGATAATGCTGCAATAGCCACTGAAGCCCTCTTACAGACATATTCGACAAGCCTTCCGAAGGTGAGCTTGTCGTCGACCATCACCCCAGCAGCTTCAGGAAAAGCTTAGAAGCAATCAATGGTGCAATTCCTTACGCTATTCAACGCTTGTTGCTTCGACCTCCGTCTTATGATTCGCCAGCACCTGTTTCTTGGAGCGCATCGACGACGCCTATAGAGCAGTCAACTCAACCTCATCGATCGATTCGCCGTAGACCCCAAGTGTGATGTCGTCCGCAAAACCAACCATCACAATCCCTGGAAGGAGCTTTAGTTTCAGCACCTCGTTCTATATGACATTCTACAGTACCGGGCCCAGGACCTTGCGGAATCCCTGCGGTAATTGGGACGCATTTTTGACTCTCGTCTGTGCTGTAAACTAGCACTCTATTCTGGGAATAGTTTTCCAGAATCTTGTACAACGGCACCGGGATGTCTAGATTTCGAAGCGAGTTGGCTATGGAATCCCAGCTAACACTATTGAACGCATTTTTCACGTCCAATGTGACGATTGCGCAGTAGTGAATGCCCCATCTTTTACGCTGGAGTCCTACCTCTACTGTTTTTCTGACGGACAGGATAGCGTCCACCGCGGCCTTGCCGGAAACCAAACTGGTTACTTGACAGACCGTTTGCACTTTCGGTGTACCTAACCAGTCTATCGAGAACAACCTTCTCGAGCACCTTACCCGCCGTATTGAACAGACATATCGGTCTGTATGCCGATGGATCACATGGTGGTTTTCCTGACTTCGACAATAAGACCAGCTTTTGTCGCTTCCATCTCTCTGGGACTGTCTGCTTTTACCCATGCTGAGCAACCTAAGCTGAACAGCTAAAGCCCTTTGTCTCCCCGGGACCGCCGTTAGGCATTACTTCAAGGAGAGGGCCCGTCGTGCTTATCGCACTTACCTCTATGGGTAGCAGAGCAGCCTATACAGGCCAGTTAGTTAACCGTTAACTAACTGGGGCACGTCGATGGTTTCCCGTCGATTGGTGCCCTGCAAAATACTAACGATCTGTGATGCTGCCGTGATGACCGCATCCCAGATTTCCCTATTTTCGCACATCCTACGCACTATATTCTCTGGCGTGGTGTCCATCCCACTTATTGCCAGCATTTCGTACCGTACCCGCTCGAAGCGCGGACATGTGAAGAACACATGCTCTGCGCTTTCTTCCGCACCCGTACAAGCGGGGCACATAGGGGACTCGGCGTACCCGAACCTATGCAGGTACTGCCTAAAGCAGCCATGGCCTGACAGGATCTGTGTCAGATGGAAGGTTACTTCCCCATGGTGCCTATTAATCCAGCCTGCTAACTCTGGAATGAGTCGGTGTGTCCATCTACCTTTTGTAGTGTTGGACCACTCCCGCTGCCACCTGGCCATTGAGGATGACCGTATGGTGTTGCGAATACCCCTCGTGTCGCGTTGGTCGAAGCATTCTACATCCTCTTTGACGATGATGCTGATGGGCATCATGCCAGCCAGGACGCAAACCGCCTCGTACGACTCTGTTCGGTATGCGCACGCGACCCTTAGGCACATTAGCCTGTACGTACTCTCGAGTTTGCCGCGAATGGCACGAGGTACTCAATACCTTGGACCACACTGGTCCTCCATACCTGAGTATGGACGTGGTCACGCTAGCAAGGACTTTGCGCCTGCTGCTACGAACCGCTGAGCTGTTTGCCATCATGCGAGACAGCGCTGCCACAGCCATGGAAGCTTTCTTGCAGGTGTAATCGACGTGGCTCCCGAACGTGAGCTTGTCGTCGATCATAACCCCCAGAAGCATCAACGAGCGTTTTGAGGCGATAGTGCATGTACCGGCACTAATCGATGCCTCCTGCTCAGACTTTCTGTTATTTACAACAATAACTTCAGTCTTATGGTGCGCTAGCTCCAGTTTCCTGGAGTGCATCCAGTCTTCCACTACGCGTATTGATAGCGCGGCCTTTAACTCTACCTCTCTAATAGACTCGCCATAGACCTCAAGAGTTATGTCATCGGCGAAGCCCACGATCACCACCCCTGGAGGGAGTGTTAGTTTTAACACGCCGTCATACATAGCGTTCCACAGTACCGGACCCAGGATGGAACCTTGCGGTACACCTGCGGTAACTGGAACGCTTTTCTGACCCTCGTTTGTGTTATACACTAGCACTCGATTCTGAAAGTAGTTGCCTAGAATTTCGTACAGCGACGTCGGCACTCTGAGACTCTGTAGCGCTAAGGCTATGGAGTCTGTTAAACGCGTTCTTCACGTCAAGCGTGACGATCGCGCAGTAACGAATGCCCCTCCTCTTGCGTTGGATTGCAACCTCAGCCGTTCTGGTGACGGAGAGAATCGCATCCACCGTGGACCTACCTTTTCGAAAACCGAACTGGTTGCTTGATAGACCGTTTTCACTTTCTGTATATTTCACCAGTCTATTGAGGATTACCCTCTCAAGCACCTTGCCCGCCGTGTCCAGCAGGCAGATTGGTCTGTATGCCGATGGGTCACCTGGTGGTTTCCCAACCTTCGGCAACAGCACCAGCCTCTGGCGCTTCCACACGTCCGGGAAGAGGCAGTCGTCAAGGCATTTCTGCATGACCGCCCTGAACAACCCGGGGGCTTCTTTGATGGCCGTCTTGATGGCCAAGTTCGGGATTCCGTCTGGTCCCGGAGCCTTGCCTACCTTCAGGGAGTTTGCGATCTCGATCAATTCATCTTCCGTCACCCTTACCGCATCGTCAGCCTCTGCACGGCTGCCGTCACTCACGGTAGGTGGTGACTCGTCAGCCGGAGGCCAGGGACTTGGTTCGTGTCTTGGGAAGAGGCCCTGAATGATCGTTTCTAGCATCGCTGGTGATTGTTCGGCCGGGGCTAGCGCACCTCTAGT
This sequence comes from Wyeomyia smithii, assembly GCF_029784165.1. Taxonomy (NCBI): domain Eukaryota; kingdom Metazoa; phylum Arthropoda; class Insecta; order Diptera; family Culicidae; genus Wyeomyia; species Wyeomyia smithii. The sequence goes on along the minus strand of NC_073694.1, from coordinate 72,376,192 downwards.
CTTGGTCATAACGATCCTGTAGGCGTCACCCCACGGGTTCGAATTGGCACTGGCGCAGAGTCGTTCGAAACAGGCTCGAAACAAGCTTCCAACAAGACCTGGCCCCTCTGGTTTGTACAGCGACTCCCCCACTCGACAGCCCAAGCGTTGAAGTCACCCGCAACCACCAATGGCCGTAGGCCCGTCAGTTCCACGGTTGCTTGATCGACCATCTGCGCGAACGTTTCGGTAGACCAACTTGGCGGAGCATAGCAACTGCAGTAGAATACTCCATCCACTTTGGCAATAACGTACCCCTCTCTGGAGGTCGGCACAATCTCCTGAACCGGGGACCTGCCTGTCGTGCAAATGGCCGTCTTCCCAGACTTGTCCGATACCCAGTTACCGTTTCCGGTTGGGATACGGTATGGGTCCGAGACGATGGCCACGTCCGACAACGACTCAGCAGCCGCTTGGTGTAGCAGCTGCTGCGCCGCATAGCAGTGGTTCAGGTTTAACTGTATCACCCTCAGGCCTGCGGCTTAGTAGCCGGCCGTGCAGCCGGACACTTGGGGCCTCCCATGGCGTGTTTGGCGTCCCGTTTACCGGTACATACCAGACACTTGGGAGGTGCACCGCAGTCCCGTGCCTTGTGGCCTGCGCCACCGCAGCGGCGGCATAAGTTGGACCTGTCGGGCCCTTTGCACGACCAGGATTTATGCCCCCGCTCAAAGCACCTGAAGCAAACGTCAGGCTGTTGGAAGGTGCCCAGAGGGCAGACCGACCAACCCACCTTCAACGTGGCCTTCTTCAGGGCCTTGTTACCCTCCGTTAGTGGAAGCTTTATGGTAGCAACCTGGGTGCCGGCCGGGCCCCTGCGGAGACGAACTGCCTCTGCGGTTACTACCACTCCACACTCACGTTCGAAGGCTTGTGCTATGTCACACCCTTCGGTGATCTCGTCCAGGTTTTTAAGCTAGAGAGTCACTTCAGTAGTGAGGGCTCGGATTTTAACCTCCTCGCCTAGCACTTCCTGGGCCGTCTTTTTATAGGCACAGCCCTTGCCCTTCGCCTCTTTGCGGAGTTCGAGGATCATCTCGCCGGTGCGTGACCGACGAATTGTCCTGACGTCCGTGCCGAGGTCTTTGAGCTTGGGATCGCCTATCATGGCCTTCAAGACTTAGGCGTACTTAGACGCATCGGTCTTGAAAATGAGGGCGTCACCCTTGCTCCCCCTCTCGCCCCTTGCGGCTTCTTATTGCGGTCGCCGCGCTTCGCGCGTAGTTCCCGCTTCTGCCGCTTCTTATTCACCACGGTAGTCCAATCCGTGGCTACGCTGTTTGCCGGTTCGCCGTTTGCTGGTTCTTTGCTCGGCTGGACCGACGAGCCAGCTTCATGGCTGTCACCGAACAACCGCCTCCGTTGCGTCCTGGGGGCCGTTTCCCCCGGAGAGCCCCTCGCACGTTTGCCAGTCGGTTCGGTTGAACAGACTTCGGCAAACGATGCTGCAGCTGTTTGTGTGTATTTAGACACAGCTGCAGCACTCCCTTTTTCAGGCTGGTTGAGCCTCGCCTCTAGCGCAAGTGCCTTCCTTTCGGCATCGTTAGCCCGTTTAAGGGCTTGCGAAAGCTCGGACTTCGCGCTGCATACGTTCATACGTAACAACAGAAGACATTGTTTCAGGTCTTTTGAAATGTTGCTACGTTCGTCCGTGAACTTGAGTATTTCATCAAGTTGTACGGACACCGCCTCCACGCTTGGGAACTCATTCATGTGGCTTTCTACCGCAGAGAGTAGCATAGCCCCAGATATCTGTTCCCGCTCCGTGGCGGTTTTAGGTGTTTCCACCTTGCCACCAGTCTTCGCCGTTCCGGTTGGTGCTGGCTTAGGCGTGCCCGCCTTTGCCCCAACTCGGAACTCCCCTGTCGGTGTCGCAAAAGGTGTACCAACCTGTGCGCCGCCTTTACCGGCATCGGCCAGTCTCGGTGGAGACCGGGCGATGCCCCGCCTGGCAAACGGGTTTGGTAACCCGTCCGCCCCATCCACTACCTTCGCCTCTTCGTCGATTTTAATGGTAAACATTTTGGTTAAAAGGGTCCCCCTTCCAGTCGCTATCCTTGGTCATGGTGGAGTGGTCGCCTATATGGTCCCATGGTGGCCTATGCCGGAGCAGTGAGGTCATGGCTAGTGAAGGTCGCCATAGCCCCTCATGAGCAACTATGACGCCTCCCGACCGGCGTAAGTCAGGAAAGGGCATCTGATCCCACTCCTGCCTGATTCCCATCAGGCAATGACCGCGGAACGTACTGGAAGGCCTGCCAGGTTTTACGGGACGGAGACCCCTGCAGCCGTATGCCACCTCGCCGTTTCAAGCCGTTGTCACACGACTTTACTAAGGGAGCTCGGTGCAGGTGCCAGCCCTACGTCGTGGTATAAAATCGTATTCCCTCTCAAAAACCTAAAAACACAGCGACCAGTACACCATAATTGGGACCTTACTGGTATCAGCCCCAATAGGCAGGTTAGTGCATTTGGATGATGGGAGCGGCACTACTCGCTCCGTCGAAGCTGTTTACGGGTGGCCGTGGCTTTTACGGGGAATCGACTGCCCAATGCCCGAAACCCCACCACTCCCTAGGCAAGCTCCCGCTGCCGGTCCAGGACTAATTGATGCTATCACACACCTATCGGTGGTCACGCACGCGTGCATGGCCTCGACGGTCGCCAGGCGTCGACCCGTGGTGGCCTGCAGCTCGGCCAATCTCTGGGACTGTACAGTCATCACTTTCACCTCCTCTGCCTCGGCACGGCTAACATCGTCACTCATATATTGGGTGTTCGGCAGGTTGGCCGACCACCTCTAATCTGAGTTGGAGATACTGGAACGTCGGTGAAGTGACTTCTTGGTCGGAGGCCAAGGATTTGGCTCGTAGCTTGGAAACAGGCACTCTATGATTTGCTCCAGCATCGCTGGTGATTGTTCTGCGGGTGCCATCGCATCCTCGGTATTGGCCATCACCATCCTATAGGCGTCACCCCACGGGTTAGTGTTGGCCCTAGCACACAGTCTTTCGAAGCACGCAAGTTTACTGGCTTTTATTGTTCTTTAATTTGCTAAGTGATCAATACTCTACACTTTTGTAATATTTGAGTAAATATTACGATGAAGTACATACTTACGTTTGCTGACAGACCGTTGACTGGTCTAGGGCCGAGCGAATTAGTCGATGTCCCGCTTCTTCTATCTTGGGTAGCCGTTCTCCAGTCACCTCGTAACCAGCAAATCGTGCATCTTTTTGAAGTCGACGGGCTTTTCCTGGTCCTCTGCTGGAGATAGTTTAGGCCACGGTGTCTTACCTTCACTATATCAAAGCAAAGCCTTAGTGCTAAATTCCGATTCGGAACTTGACCATTTATTTAATATGCACAGAATTCGCACCCAAGTGTGTAATGTACACGACAATTGTGAGGCTAGTGCTACGATCCTACTGACAGTAACAGTTACTCCCGAGTCGGAACTTGAACCTATGACAACTGGCTTGGTAGGCCAGCACCCTTCACTATATCAGCATATTTGTATACCTGATACAACTCGTGATTCCGGGAAGGTCAGTGTCTTAAACAGCGCTAGTTTTATGCCAGTTTGCAAATTACGGGACCTTAGCTGGTTACATAGTTCATGTTCGTAGCTGCAACTCGTCGTTCCACATCGCGACTCATATCATTGTCATCTGTCACAAACGTGCCAAGATAAACGACTTCATCAACCACTTCAAATCGTTCCCCATCAATCTCCACCTCAGCACCAACACCACCGGAACTCCCACGCTCCCTGCCGGCTACCATGTACTTTGTTTTGGCAGAGGTAATACTGAGTCCCAACCTCGCCGCTTTGCTCTTAAAAGGCCTAGGGTCTCCTCCACGACCTTTCGTTTGATAACAATGTTATCAATACCGTCCGCAAAACCAAGGAGCATGGAGATTTCGTGATGATCGTACCGTTTCCTTGCACGTTTGCTTTTCGTACTGCACCTTCATGAGCGATGTTCAACAGTAAGCTGGAGAGCGCATTCCCCTGCTTCAGTCCCTCTTGCCAACTATCCGCATGCATGATTTAGATCTCTCCAGCGTCATACGACTCAGCTTAATTAGTTTCGTCGGAGAACCGTGCTCCAGCATTATCTGCCACAACTCGTTTGTTTTCACTGAATCGCATAGTACAGCAGTGCGCTTCCCAGAATTTCGGCCGGGATACCATTTTCAAGCTCGCTAATTGTCTTTTCAACCTCCTCCTGTTTTGGTGGCTTCACAGCTTGTTCGTCGCTCATAATCCTGTTTTACTCATCTTGCTCCTTCCCGTCCTTCCACCTGGCTGCAACCGACGCGTCGGTTTAGGTATAAAGCAGGTTGCTGTCCTTGTCATAACACATCATCAGCACAGGGCGATTCCTGCTTCTGACTCTGTTGACTGTTTTATAGAAGCCCCGTACGTTGTTTTTTTTTTTTTTGCAAAGTTATCTCCCGCGCATCGTGCTCACACTTCTTCCGATGGTGAACTCTATTTTCGGCAGCTCTTACCTTCCTGTATCTCTCTCTGTTATGACTCTTCTCGCTCGTCGTTTTCTGGCACCCAGCATCAAACTAGCTGTTATGCTGTCTCCACAGCTCATGTCTGCTCTGACGTTTAATGTTGATGTACACTCTCTCCTACCGCTAATTGAAGATATAGACACGTCAGCATTGAACTTTAAGAAAACTAATTCCTCAACACTTAGTAAATACTTCCAAACTGTCGACTGGGAGCCAGTCGCTGGTTGTAGTGATACTCCAGAACAACTTAATTGTTCAAGCCGCTTTATTGAAGTTCATCCCACTTTTCAAAGCTACACGAAAACCTAACTGGTCTAATGCTCAACTTCGTTCCTTGAAAAGAATTCACGCTGCAGCTTTTCGAAAGTAAATTTGAAATCGAAATCCTACAACGAAAGCTAAGTTCAACAGAGCTGGCGGCAACTAAAAAGCAATGCCTCGGTGCTACATGCCGATTCGGAACTTGAACTCCTGTTTTTTATACACAGACGTCGCAGCCGACTGTTTAGTGTAAAGGACAATTGTGGGGCTAGCGCTACGATCCTACTGACACTAACAGTCACTCCCAAGCAGAGACTCGAACCAACGACGACTGGCTTGTTAGGCCAGCATCGTACCTCGAGACCATCTCGGAGATCTGGGAGCAAGCGGCAACTATAGACGATATAATCGTCAACGATATGCTGAGTATGTGCGAGGGCTTCAAGAGCAGCTAAGTATCCAGCCAAATTTAGTTGGAACCCGATCAGAAGAGCATACTAAAAAATTATAAAATTCTACCAACTCGAGATACAAGTAACATATTTTGATACAATTTTGTATTTTTCCATATAATTTTGATAACAAAATTGAATCTGAATGAGTTATTATAACAAAACCTGAAATGAAGTAGTTTTGAAACAAGTCTAACTAATTTTTCGTTTTTATCAAAACCCATTGTTTCTAACAATGTGTGTTATTATACTGTTCTATATACTATCTTATTTTGTTAGAAAACTGATACATTAGTAACAAATTTTGATATGTGTTTGATACTAGTAGAATTATTTTTGTTATAATTTCTGTTATTTTAACACCTAACGGGATCAAATTGAAAACACAGCCTGTAAGGTTTTTCCTGTAACAAACTAACAGCTTCTGTTACATTTTTGTTTTTTTCTTTCTGATCGGGAAATTATCGAAGGATAACGTGCTTTGTGCTGGCTCCAAGGTTTTTGAGGTAGTAGTAAGCGACTATATAATCTAGAAAATCTGTCGCAAAACTGTCGCAGATACATTTCTACACAGCAACATGGATTTATGCCTTACAGATCAGTTGACACAAATCTTATGGAGTTTACCTCTCTGTGTTTTAATGAAATTTCCCGAGGTAACCAAGTCGTTGCAATTTATACCAATTTTAGGTCGCTATAGACCGTATCGAACACGACATAGTTCTCAAAAAGTTTAAACTCTCTCACAGGAATTCACCAACTACTCCAGCGTGCCTCAGTGGCAGCAATCTCGGCCCAATTCTGTTTATGTATGCTGATGTTTGTGTATGCTGATGACTTCAAAATGTATGCCGAATTAAAAAGTTTGGCTGATTGCCACACTCAACCGTCTCGTCTGGAGCAATTCGCTGCGTGGTGTATTGTCAATCGAATGACCCTTAGTGTGTAACCATCACGTTTCATCATAGAGTTAGCCGCGAAGCCTACTACTCCAACTACACGTTCGCTGGACACTCGTTGGAGCGTGTTAAAACCACAAAAGATCTTGGTGTTTATCTAGATTCAGACCTATCCCTTCGACAGCATCAGCAGTTTGTGATTGACGAAGCTTACCGACAGCTCGGCTTTTTACTTAAAATTGCCCAGTAGTTCGATGACCCGCTATGCCTGCGATCACTCTATTTTGCGTTTGTACGGTCTCACCTGGAGTCTTCCTCCGTCATTTGGTCACCGTACCACGCAACTTGGTACGCCCTCAGAAATCTAAGGTGGCTCAATCCGTACCACCCCCGCCCCCCCCAAAGCTGTCCACGTCGTATGTGGAAGGCCCCTTACCACGTTGGAGATAAGACGAAAAGTCTCGAAAGCTGTTTCTGCTGTCAAACTTTCGACTAAGACCGATTGCATTTCATTGTTGGAACAGCTGAATCTTTTTTAACAATCTTGACTATGATACATGACTTTCTGCTTAGAACTAAAAATATGCCTTTTTATCGTTAATTCATTTGTTCTGTGTTAAATCTAAGTTTATATTTCACGTAAAAAGATATGGGGTTTTCATCCCTAATTGTTGGTTTTTCCCCATCACCCACATTTCATGTAGACCATAGAGTTGGATGAAATAATTAAATTACCGTAAGGCGCCCTAATTCTGCGCACTTCGTATTAAAATGTTAAAAAATATCAATTAAAAGCAGATTTTCAAAAATGAAGTTTGGAAGTGATTTCCTATATATTAACTGTTAACTTTCTGCTTATGTTTCCCTTCTTACTAAACGGCATCAACATTTTGGTACGAAATGCGCAAATTAGGTGCCGCGCAGAATTAGGACGCCTCACGGTATGTCTTCCACCCGTTCTTCTCCTATTCTGCGATCCGTTGATCCAGCTATTTGGCGTAGATTTCAACCGCTGTAAGTTGAAACGTATCGTCCTTTGTGAGAGATTTCATTACGTTCGACAGCCATGCGCGAATCGCCTCCAAACTTTTATTATCGGGGCAGAAATCTCTCCACAGCAAACCGCAGTCAAAGGATTCCAAATAAGACCATAAGGTGCGCTGATGTGAAAAGAGCACATTTTTTCAGTAATAAAAAATTACACCAGCCAAAATTTGCTTTTAATGCACGATTTTCATCCCACCTTGATTTTTTTTCTCTTCCATAGGAAGTAATGTACAACGGGATCTCCTGCTTCCTGTATTTAAGCGCCTCTTCCTACATGGGCTTTGCGGTAAATGTTTGGCTTTATCCGAAGTTTCTGCTATTCAAAAATACAGGCGGAATCCACAGCTCCTATCCAGCGATGACGGCAGTTTACGTACGAGTTCCCTGAGCAGCTCTGTCGGTGGTAATTCATTCATTTGCTTTATTTTTCAGTATATGGGTACGATCGTCGGAATTGTGTACGGACTGGATGCGTTTGTGGCTTTTCGATACTTGAAAGGATACACGTGAGACCGCACTTCGAATTGCAAAATTTTAACTGATGTATTTAAATATGTATGTCGCTATGCGAACGATTATATTGTATTAGATTTCATTCGCACTATTTAAAGCAGGTGAAACATTTACGCATTTATACACATCCAATAAAAAAACTATTGTTGATATTTTACTTATTTGTACAAGTAATGGCGATTTCTTTTTGTTCTATTACTTAAAAACGAACATCACAACTATCGTATAATCACTTAATATCACAGTCATTATTTCTGCAACAAATAAATTTCACTATGCTTGTCCATAACTTTCTGGGGTTGAAACGTTTGGAGAAGAATGTTAAATATTTCATCATTTTTTGCATATCGTTTTATTAGTATATTTAATCTCCTTTTACTACTTGCAAACTTTCAATCTCAATAAGAATTATCACAAGCTGTTTGATAAGACAACAACAAAATGGGATATGCATGAGAGGATCATTTGTTTGTGTACCCATCGAATGAACTACAGAGAAAGTTTCTTATAACTAATGGCACTTATTGCTGGAATTCAATCACAACATTCTATACCGGTGAAAATGACCGATTAACGAAAGAAAGTTGGTGCTATTCGTATGTTACCTTTCTTCATGTTTCGCTTTTTCAGAATGGTTTACTTGTTCTACAATTACGGGATCGCTTCAGTTTGCACTATTAGGGGAGGATTGTACAAAACGCACCAGTTAAGCATTTGCGCGATTTACAGCGCTTCAAATCATTCCAAAGCGACATTGAACATATAGGATGATTGTAGGATCTATTAATTGTATGTTTATGACGAAGTTTATATGAAATACTCGATTTCCATGTCTTTTTTGGTAAAAATTACCATTGCCGCCAAACAAGCCCGTGACCAAAACGCACCACAACAAAGGTTAGTACGCTCCAAAGCAGTAGGCCAATATGCCACTAGCAGAAATCAGCACGCGAAGTGAGAAGCGCTTGAAGTCTCGAAAGTAAAATCAAAAATAATGGAACATGCTCTAAGTTGTCAAGCAATCTCCTGCAAGCTCTTCGTAGTGCATTCTGCCCCAGTTTTAATTTTGATTGTTTTTAGGTGAAAGTTGACAAAAGTTAGTGAAATAATTTGAAATACTCATAGTATTATAAACTTCAAAAGTGCGAAGGTTAGGGGAATCATTGTTTTTTGTATTATTTACAAATCAGTTAGTCATAAAAGCTTGAATAAAATTCATGAATAATAACATGTTGGACAGAGCCACAGCCAATTGCACAGTTTTTTGAGTAATTTGGTCATTATGGCACACTCTTTTTACATGAGAACTGTAGAGAAGCTGGGTTTTTATGAAAAAAGCGAGGAATTTCGTCATAAAAAGCCACATGCATAAGTATTTTGGAGAATTAATGACATGGGCCATCTTATCCAACTGGTGCGTCTTGTACGATTCTCCCCTACTATTGACCTTGGTTGTTTGTCATTCGGTGGCAGCTTTGGAAGAAAGTATTAGATCTAAAAAGAATCACAAGTGTATGTTAATTTTTGCACCGTACTATGAAAACTACAACAGCTTTATTGATTTTAGAAAAAAATATATGTCAAACACTTACGTCATTGTTGGTGTAGTAATCATCCTCCGTAACCAAACGCTGTCGCATGCCGTAGCGTCGTCTAAACGAAACAAAGTAAGAATATTTAAGCCTACTTGTGGATAAAAATTTATAACCGTTTTTCAACTGAAACTCACTCTAATCGATTCCGGTACAGAACCATAGCGATGTATGCCGTAAGGGTCAACACAAAAATGGCTCCGGTCACAATAACCCACACGTGCTCCTGACGCACGGCTGACACCTCAATCATCGTATTGTCGATCACAAGTGGGTAATGACTATCTTTGTTTCTGAAATCGAAATTCACCGTGTCAAAACCGTGTCTGCAGGCGGCACATTCTCAAGGACATCATTTGTATACTTTTCATGCTAGACTGTCTTTCTTGTTGATCTCTCCGAAACATCTCCAATGCGTTTCTATCGTTCTCGTACTTATTAGAATGTGTACATTTACACTCTCGTGTGTTTGTGTTTGCAGAGAGTGTACTGAAATTCCCTACGAGTTTCTGTAGTTCATTTGTTATATCATCTATTTTCAGATTTATTTCTATTCTTTGTTTTCAATTTTTTATTTTCGGATTTTCGATTTAAGTTTTCTTTTTTCCGTTTTCGTGTGCAGTTTCCCGTATTCTGTCTTTGTTTTTGTTGAAGAGAACAAAACTAATTATTGACGATTATCATGCAATTAATTTTCCTTTACAAGATTCAACACTCCTTAAGCATTTCACCGGTGAACTTACAGTAAAAGTTTTATTGGAGTTCAAATCACGCAAGCCCTGGTAACTAATATAGTTTGAGTAGTATTTCATGCTACTCAATAAAAGATAATTATTGTACTCTTACCCAAACTGTTCTTCCAATCCATCTTCCTTGTTCGGATCCTCCGGCTGAACATTGACGACGTCCGTATCGACAGTACCGTCATCGTCATCATTATCATCGTCATCCTCTTCACTACTGTAATCGTCATCATCACCATCGGCATCTTCGTTATTACCATTGGTATCATCATCATTATCTGTATCGTAATTGTCCGCCGATGGCGGCGTTGGAACGGACTGAGTAGCGTTGGCAGTGTTGTTACCGCTGATCGCCGCTGAGTCACCAGCACCATCTACGACGGCGACCGCGACTGTCTGCTGCTGCTGCACGTTTTGACCCTGGTAAAAACACAACAAACAGAGCGTCAGTCATTCTAGTGGGAACCCAAATGGCATAAAACTGTTATAACCCGTTTATATGTTTTCTTTTTTTTATTACAGAGTCGTACAGAGTCTCATTAAATACAATTATCAGCACTGGATAAGATTCAGAAAGAATTATACCAAATTTCGATGAGCACTTTTTTCTAAGTTATAGGTTTATTATGCTGCAGAAGCTTTGATGTCTAGAATCACCGATTGCACCCTGATGAACTCAGTTGAACCTGAAGATACTTCCGTATCATGAGAGGAAACACAGTGCAAAAAATCAAGAGCTCCCTGAAGTGTTTGATTGATTACCGCTGATCACAGCGAGAGAATCGTTTTTTTTTTTTTGTATTCAAGAACTTAGGAGGACAGCGTACATGCAGTAACCGGTTCGAGTTTCAAAAGACCTTTTTTCTATGCTTTTTTCTACAAATTTTCTTTCCAGCAGTGCATACGGTACAGTATGGGACGCAAATTTGGTGAAGAAACAAATCGGTTTTACCGAGATGCATAGTACAGTTATTTTTTATTTTTTTTTACAGGGGGCATGTTTTGTGATGAATTATTTATTTACTAATATTTATTCATAATTCTAGATAAACATTTCAAAAGGTCCTATCTGCTTTTATCGTTTTTCCGGAGCGTATTTTAATTTTGGTAATGGTTCAGCTTTAGTAACTTTCCCAAGCGTGGTTTCCGTTCAGAAGGCTAGAGTGGTCCCTCCACTATCAACTCGTGCAAATAACGTGGCATAAAAGGTGTTTAATAAGTTGTGGTGATTGAATGAAAGTGATCGATCAAAAAATCGATCTAAGCAGATAGGACCTTTTCAAATGTTTCTCTAGATTTTTTTATTGTGTGTTCTGCCATAAAGGGTGACATATCAACACAATTACATATATTTTAAATTTTATTTCATTAGAAGATTGTAATTGCTTCCGCAGTTAAGTGAATATAATTGTAGGAAAATTGTAAACCTACTTGTCAAGAAAATGCATAGTACAGTTACATAGTACATAACCAACAGCCCCCATATGGATCAGCAGGAAGCTCCTCTAACTGCAAAGCAAATTTGCTGAAACAAGTTGAAATAAGGTGGAAATAAGGCCATTTTTGTAGTTTTTTGGAAGAGATGTTGAATCCTGTTTTGAAACTAAGGAGCTCTTTAAAGTACTGATCATTGCACGATGACGTCATTTGATAGTTCTAGAAGGTAAATTTTGCGGAGCTAGATTTCCGATGGAGACGAAAAATGTTTTTGTTCTAATGCTTTTCGGGATTGATTTACTCTAATAGAAATGTGTTCAGTATCACTAGTTTCTCATGCTTTTTTTAATAAAATAAGTCACAATGATCGTAAGAACAAAATAAAATCGAAAAGTCGCTCAAAATTCTAATATATTGCAAACAAACCTTCCGGAGCTGTCACAAAAAGTGAGGTTAGGCCGTTCCATGCAATAATCTTTATATATACAAGTCGATGCAAAACAATAGTAGCCACCTCGGATCTAATTCTTAATAATAAGAAGAGGAGGTTTTTTCAGACATTTCAAATGAGAACTTTAATTGTGCAGATAGTTCACATACAACTAAAGGATTTTTTTTTTCAACAAAACAATCCTCAAAATCATGCGCACGGTTTTTGGGTAGAGCAGTTACCAACAGTCTTGTTGGTAGGATTCTGAAAAGCGCCAGATGCCTGACCTTTTACCGGTGTTAAATGTATACCATCAAAGAAGGTATTGCTGGGCACCGTGGAAGTGGTGAGCTTCGTTTCCAAGATGCAGTTCATAAATTGAAATGTATACTTGTTGATGAGCCTTATGAAGTCCACTTAGTGTAGTTCCGTATTTAATATTCGAAAAGAAAGGAAAAACAGCCATGTGCTGATAGTGCTATTTCTGATGAACTCAATTTATTCATAACGCTTATTATAACTCAATCAGGCAGCTTTGTTGCATGTCAAACAAGAGTGACACACAGGGTAAATTGCACAGAAAAACAATCACAGTAGACAGACATGCAGTCGAACCGCATGGCTAGAGAATTGAGTGATTAATAAACATGGCAATAAATTAAATGGCTTTCGTGGGTACAATCACCGTGAGGCTTATGTCGATCACGAGTGTTTGTACTGTGAATGAGTGATCGTTAAATCGTCGTTTGACGGAAGCTCAATAGTCAATTAAGTGAAAAAAATGCGACACATTGGTTGGTTATGAGTAACACTCCCGATGATTTGTAATTGAATTAGATAATTATTGGACATAAGTCAGAATTATTTGAAAAATGCGATGAGAAAAAAACAGCGTTAGCATAAGAAAAAACCGCCTTGAGCCAATGAGAATAATAACCCATGATTATTTTTACTGTTGCCAAAAATGGTGGTGATCATCTTTTTTCGGTTACTTCACTTTGTTTCTCATCTATTATCAATTGTAGTGGATGAATATGGAAAATAGCAGCCTCAAGGTTACAGAGTCCGCTTTAGCGCGACTGGTCAAGAGTTGGAATCCTAACAGAATCAGACCGTTAAGTGTCAGAGGTACTTTTGAGTTACTCAAGCTTCCGCCCATCCCCCTACTTCACGCTATATTTCACAAAAAAAAAAGTCAAACAGTTGAATGAATAACTCTCTAGACTGTTATAATACTGATACTTTTCAGGGTAATAAAACGAGGCTCGGTTAATCAGAGCTGTACGGTTTATGAAAATAGGCGTGTAGAGGATGAGGCAAAAGTATAAGATAAATCATCACTGACCACGGTGATAAAAAGTACCAAATGGGAGGGGTTAAAATCTATAGACACGCAGATGTAAAACCGGGTCTCTGGTAATAACGGCTGTAACACTTCCTTCTTTCCTAAGAACATGGCCGGCACCGTAGTCGATCTTTACAAAGCGGAAGCTACTGAATTGTTGTACATTGAAGATGGTAAGACGATACCGACGGGACGGAACAGCCAAAACAACTCCCGTAAAGGCTACGTGCCGCAAGCCGATAGGAGCTTGGACGGCCACCTCCTTACGGACGAATGTGAGGTGACCAAAGGTGGGAGTAGCACTTCGATGAGCATCTCAAAGGAGATGTAGTAGAGCGCAAGGACAGTATGGCAATTGATCTCGGTGCACGCGCAGAAGATAACAGCCTCCAATCTCCTTGAGGTAGAGGAGGAGATTGGCCGGCTGAAAAACAAAAACGCTGGACGAACTTTCCAGCGAGCTGTTGGAATACGGTAGAGAAACTAAGGCCGTGCACTGGGTTATCGCCAAGAATTGGAAGGAAAACGAGTACCAAAGAAGTGGATGGAAAGTATAGTGTGTGCGACAAGCTGAAGTACTGCAATTACCGGGCAATCACTCTGCTGAACGCCGCCAACAAGGTACTCTCCCAAAAATCCTGCCGTCGACTGTCACCCTTTGCGAAGCAGCTCGTGGGGCTCTACCCTGCTCTCGAGCCCTTCGAGTTTCGAAGAGGTTTAAAGCAAGAATATGGTCTCTCGTTTAGTGTTGCCCTGGACTGTGTCATCAGACGAGCGTGGATTTACACGATTGGCATGATATTCCCAAAGTTGGTTCAACTGTTTGGTTTCGCTGACAATATCGACGTTGTGGCTCGGACCTTTATGGACATGATGGATACGTACATCGGACTAAAGGCCGAAGCCAAACTGGTCATCAACGCATCGAAAACAAGTACTCGAAAGGAAGAGTTCACGAGAAGACAGTGCTAACCTCCAATCTCGAGTTCAAGTTGGTAATGATGAAGTCGAGAAGGTCGACGAGTTCGTGTTGTTCGTGAGTTCAACGTAACGATATGGTAGAAAATCGCGCATACTTTGGTCTCCAGAGGACGCTCCGATCGAGTAGAATTCGCCGCCGCACCAAGCTGAACATCTACAAGACGCTGATCAGACAGGTAATCCGCTACGGCCATGAGCGGAAGGTGTTGCGTACCACCTTCCATGGACTGCAGATGGCGAACGGAACGAGGAGAAGGCGAATGAACCACGAACTCCAGACGATGTTTGGGGATCAATTATCCACACCGCCAAGATTGGCAGGTTGCTGATAGGCTTGGCATGTCGTAATGTTGTCGGACGACAGCCCGGCAAAGATGGTTCTTGAAACCAACCCGTCAAGGACGAGGCGTGAATCGATCAGGTGTCAGACTGCAGTCATGGACCAAGTGGAATGGAGACGACTCTTACGTACAGCTAAGGTTGCACCACGACTGTTTGGTAAGGTAAGTTAAGGCAACAAATCCTCGATAAATTTCGAAAATTCTAAAACTTGCAGATCTACCATCTGTGCATAAATTTCAGGGCTGCGTACAATTCAGTTCGGAGAAATAAGTTATGGCGTATTTTTTTCGAACATGGTTTGGTGATTATGAGCTTCATTATTTTCAGAACTTACTAGAGTCAGAATATGTTTATTCTTAAACCTTATTAGATCTCAAAACTATTCAGCAAAATTCACACAAATACACAAAAATAGTGAAGAAATAGCTCACTTTTAGACAGTCTTTCTATACTTCCTATGGTTTTTAGTTATACAATACTCTAGATAAAGTGTACACTAAAATGTCCAGGTCTGTTTGAAAAATTAGTTTAAAAACTCACATCATTTTTTTTAGTAATAGATGGATACGAAAATTCGAAAAGAAACATGTCTGCAAAGTTTTGTTCTAATAGGAGCCACTCGATCGATTGCTCATTTGATGTGAAAATACTTCCTTAACTTTATAGAGAAAAAAAAACAATACGGAACTGAAATGGCGTAACGAGCCGATTATCAATCACGACAGTAAGTTATCAATCACTCGACATGGAACCAAACCTAAAAACTGCCTTTCTTCAGAACGTCTCTAGTCTTTTGTACTCAAACGCTACACCATGAAAGCGCAGCATCTTGCGACGTAGAGTAACGCAGCGCTATAGTTTTCGCATCAGTCCACGGTCTGTAGTCATGCAAAGCCGAACGATGTAAACAAATTAATTTACTTATATCCTTACGTGGAAACCGGATCACAATCTGCGCCGAGACAACGGTTGCCCGTATGCCCACGTTCTTTCGTAATATTGAACCTAATTGGTCAATTACGGGAAGAGTGCCTGCCTGCCGCTGGACATGCACTCGCACAGTTTCTCGCCCCACTAAGTGTCAAACACTAAAGCATATAGATGCTGGATGCATCTTTCCTTCACGGAACCAACCTTTGGAGAGTGCTTCTGTACTCTGCCTTCTGAAGATTGCGAATTTCGTACATTGCGCACATGATCAATTTAACGTTGTGAATAAGATTTATAGAATCTATGCATCATTTAGTGAGGGTAACTTGTAAAGCACTTGCTGAGAAAGGGGGTAGCTTCTAGTGATTTGCATAGCCGTCGATGGAACACTGTCCTCTAATTGGAGCATTTCAACATAACTAACGGTACAACGTATGATACGTCATATTAGAAATTAGTTTTCATTACAACTTCTGGAAATACCGCTCGCTTAGTCACGAACAGATTATAGACCACTTACCTCGGTTGTATCCGTGTGCTTACTGCTGGCCTCGTCGGCCAGCTCGACCGCGGCACGTGCCTGCAGGATCTTGAGAGCAGTATCATTCTCCACAATTTTATACACACCACTGCTCCCACTTGGGAAGAGGAGTGGCGGCGGTGCTGCCGACGTTTTACCCTGACTGCTCGATGACAACAGCGAACTGGACGGGTAACTGTCTAGTTCACTAACCGGTATGCATCTGGCTAAATCTGTCGGAGGTGCGAAAGTGAGAAATTGATAAAGTTAGCTATGAATTGAACACCCGAGGCAAGGAAGCAAAAAGTGGAAGAATGAACTTTACACTGAGAATAATCTACACTCGACTCATTCGGCTCATATAAAATTTACGCTTGACAATCAAAAGCTGTGATCCTTTCAAATTCTCAATAGAATCCATTTGAATCGCGAATGTTCTAACAGTAACCCATAACCTATGTGTAGGTAGGTTACTGTTGGAACACTAGCGCAAAATTCAGTCAGTCAAAGTAAACAAACGACATAGCCCAAAACAACAAAATCACATTGCAATTGAGTCTAACAAAGAAATTAAAAGCAGATTTTGGTGTTATACTGCACCGTAAGTATTCCATCGGTTGAATTATTTGTAGAACAAAATCATTTTAGATAGCAATTGTTCTCTATTGGTGGAACATGCAGCTTAAGATACGATTTGGGATGGAGTCATCAAACATTGTACATTAAGAAATATATAGTCATTCTTCTTTTCATTCATTGCAATAAAATATTGCTTTGGGCAAAAAAATTTTTGCATTTCTAATCGTATAAATTTTTATTCGAAATATGAATGATTAAACAACAAGTTCAAAACACCTTATATACAACGAAATTTAATCAATTTGAAATAACTTGTCCTATCGAAAAACTTGAAAAAATTTGACGATCCTTTTTCTTATACCTACTATGTATGTTATTTTCAGTGCAGCAAATGATTAAGCAACAATGTTTCTACCATCGGTAAAATTTTTGATACTTGGATGTGACGTTCAGCTCAGATAGCGCTTTTCAGCGCTTCAGTGAATATAAAAATTGGTTTCGAAAGCTGTATGGCGGCACATGGCAACAATGTAGCTTTAATCTAATTTATTACTGGCCCGCCTTGATAGATTTTTATCTTTAATCGCATAGATTTGGGACTGGAGTTCTATAATGGCATCACTAGGTGAGATAGGTCCTAGGTGAACTGAAAGTCAGACACGGTGGACATTTCATCCTTAATTACAACTGTGTTCCTTATTGGATTAGCAAAAATAATGTAAAACCTTTGCTATAATTATTTATCCTAAATTTTTAATATATTCTTTTCTATGAAAAAAGTAGTGCGCCTGTTTTACTGCGTTAGAAGAATCGATACCCGGGTAACATTCAAAGACAGAAAGAAAATGTTATGCTTCAAGACTCGATAGTTCATCATAACTTGTAAACACCAAAGAATTAATTTTTCCAAAATTCCCTAGTATCGAAGTTGAAAATTTCTTAATATTTTGAGATGCTATAAAAACAACAACAATTGCTTACTTGCCGTTTTCAGAAGATCTATGATTATAAGGTGATAATTTGAATTAAACTTTACATACGCTTTAGACAGGAGAGATTCAATCATGTTTCACAACGAAGATGCGAACGAGGATGCTACTGTTAACTTTTCCGAAAGATAAAAGATGAACTGCTGTTTTATAACAAAACTTCCTGGGTATGAATATAGTAATTTTACATGTTTTGGGAGTTGGTTTCTTCATTGATTGAAAAGTAGTATTTCGTATGATATTTTCTAAACAACAATTGAAAGCAATGTTCAAGGTACAAAGTGAACAATTTTTGTATATATATTATTGCTGTGCAATCTATATCAAATGCATTGCAATTGTATAATTATATTTCGTGCATGGAAGAGAAATGGAGTTATTAAAGAAATGTATTAAATCCTTCTAACAAAAGTTAAACGAAAAGTGATTTATGAGTCGAGTTCTTTGACGTTAACTCAAAAGAAATCATATTAGTTTCACGTTTACTGGCAACTTCGAAAGCACTGGCAAGTCTGCTTAATAAAGAATCTAAACATTCCATGTAAAATGCAAATTTTTGCTTAGTAGGTACCGGATTTTCTAGCCGAGAACGACATTAGATGAAGCAAATATTTGTCTAATCTTTCGCCTACAGTGTAACAATAGTAACAATTGGGTTTAGCAAACAATTGGAGCAAATATTTCGGTATGACTCTAGCAAACAAATGTTGAACGTCGCTTCAAGCAAATATTAGCTTGGTGTAATCCTTTCAGTGAATAGTGGTCCACAATTGCAGAAGATGTGTTCAACAGTTTCATTATCAAACTGGCAAAAACCCTTGTGATTAACTGAAAATCATTATTTTCCAAGGTGTAGTAAGGTTCGGTATTTCATTGCAGTTGGTCTTATGGATCTTTTAGCTTGTCTGGATGTATCCGTGACATTCCAATTCAACACTATTATAGACATTTCCCAAGTTTTTATTTCAGTCCTCAGAGCACACTCTGGAACTCCACAAAATGGTTCCGTTCCAAATAAATATGATGCTTCTCTTGCTAGACTGTCGGCTTTTTTCGTTTCCATCAATACTTCGTTCCTGCTAGCCAATTGTCACATGTAAACGACTCAAGCGCATTGAAAGCTGATTGATTATCGAAAAAAAATCAGCTTTTTTAAATCTATATTTCCTTTTTAAACAGATATCCACGCAATCAATAATAAATACCATAAATTTCTGCTTGAAGGACCGTTGGACTATGTCCCATTGAAAAAACTCTACTGATTCCAGGATCAAACACACTTGACCCGTATTTTCACCCAGTTTTGACCAACCGGTGTAAAAGACAATGAAGCCTGAACGCAAACACGACCCACCAGGTTCCCACAATTTAAGGGATTTAAGGTTGTAGTGTGTATAAGCCACATGGAATCACGTGGCTGACTAAGAATTTTAATTGGTACAAGACTCGGAAATAGGTTATGCGTTACTTATGAAAACACTGTCTTATGTTTCCATCACCATAACAAACATGAGGATACGTTTTTACATGCTACGCATTAACTATTACCGAGTGGTATGCCGTTGAAAATTCGAAGTCGCCCACGTGGTGGCTCGAAGGCGGCCATTTGTGGCCTCAGCACACTTCCACCTTAACCACTTTTAAGGGAACGTCATAGTTTGTCTTCGTTGTCATCCAATCTTCTATTGTATTAACATCTGAGTTTGGCTTAAAATCTTCGAAGATCCTCAAGTGTCCCGCTAGATTACCATCTAAAACCATATTATATCGTTTGTATTTCAAGGCACTTCTAGCAACCTGCTGCTTCACAAATTGGTGTGAGGGTAACAAATTAAAAGGGCATCCTAAACAGCTGAGCATTGCCTCAGTTATTGATACACAGGCAAGCCTCTACAGTTGACCTGGCTTTGATTGAGCGGTTACCTCATTAAGTTTAAGCCACCATATAAGTGCAGCATATGTGATTTTCGGACGAACTATTGCTGAATAAATCTAGTGAATCGTTCTTGGTCGTAGTACTCACGTTTTCCCCACAGACCTCGTCTAGATGGGAGTTCCAGTTCAAATTTTTGTCCAAAGTAACACCAAAGTAACATTTCAAATTTACATTTGTCCATAGTAGACTACATTGAGCTATAGGATGCATTGTCGAATGCTGCTTCAATATCAAGGAAGCAACTATAGCAATTAGCTAGAAGCCATTTCTCGATTTTATCAAAGGCTCTAATACACCCTTTGACCCAGCATCGAATATTTGTCACTTTTTGACAGATAAAAATTTGGTCACAGATAATTGTTTGTCACTCCTCATTTACATGGGGCAAACAACAACCATGATGTCAAATGAATTTGACCATTATGTCAGAAGGTCAAATATTTGACCATTGGACAAAGAGTGTAATACAGGCTCAACTAACGATTGTAATGGCGTTATTTTAGATTTACCCAATTGGTGAGCAAATTGGTTTTTGCTTAAAAGAAAGTTCAATAAGCTCGTTGACTTAGTGGAGTCATCCACTATTTTTTGCATTGTCTTTCATAAAACAAAGGAAAGACTGATGGGTCTAAAGGCTTTAGGAGTCGTTTTATCTCTCTTTCCCGCTTTGGGAACAAGAGCAGCGCGAACCTTCTTCCTAACTTTTGGTATGTAACGCAGAAAAACACTGGCTCTGAATAGTTCGGCCAACAGAGCAGTTAGCACTTCGAAATCGTTAAGATAGCCATTAGTTAACCATGGTCGTCTTTCCTCATCTAAGTCCTGTGCTTCACCAGATCTAGGTATCGACCCAGGGAAGTGAGCTCTCATCATTACTTCCAGTGTTTCAGAGGAATCGACAGTAAAACTTCCGTCCTTTTTTTAAATCCATAAGAAGAGCCATCGACTGGATTGTTGCAACTATCGAGGTATTACGTTTTTTTTGTAAGATTTGGACCACTGCGACTATTGTGTTGATCTTTTGTTGTATGCCTCTTCTTTAGTCTAGGTACTTGTGGCAGACATATCACTATTGATAGGAGTGATCGTCCTTGTCATATCACACCCTTGAGACATTACATTGCTCAACTCCGCATATAAAGTGCTCTCCCGTATCCTGTTCTTCAGATTTAGACCGTTAACGGAATCCTACGTCGGCGAATACCAGGCTGATTTTCGACAAGGGCGTTCCACGACGGATGAAATTTTCACCCTGTGACAGATCCTCGATAAGTTCCGAGAGTATAACTTGCAGATCTGTTTGTGGATTTTAAGGCGGCATACGACTCAGTGAAAAGAAACGAACTTTAGCAGATAATGCTGGAGCACGGTTTTCCGATGAAACCATGGGCGCAACTAAGGAAAATTTCTAGGGAGGGCTAGTTTTCATGCATGTCATTAAAAAAAAAAGTTCAAATGCGCTTGTTCAATAATGTATAAAATAGTGTCGTAACAGTAGAAAAAATCCAAAAAAAATTGTTGAAAGTGTCACATTCAAATCTGGTGTTATCCAATTTTTTTTTTCAAAATCTCGGTCTCAGCTCAAAAATCATAGAAGGTCGAATATTTAGAACAAAAAAGTTAATTAGATAACACTAGACCCCGATGTTTCATGCATTTATTAAGACATTTGGCACAAAAAAACGATCTCGACAATTTCGTAAACCTGTGCATTTTTTACTAGGTCAAAAAAGTGAAAACTTCGCCGAACATGTTGTTGCTCAATGCGGGGGCCTAGCGTGGTTAGTAACGTCTCCGCCAACCACGCTCGACGCCTGGGTTCGAATCCCAACGCCGACATAGGTGTCGGTGGTTTTGGGGTGGCGTGATCTACTCACAACCAACCCAACTAGATTCAATTCTAGTCCGGGAGATTTTCGGAGGCGAAAAATCTCTGGAATCACGAGAAGTAGAGCCGTTGGCGCCGGTCCGTTAATCAACGGATCGTAAGTTAGGGTCCTGGGTGGTGTCGCCTCCCTGGGCGTCGGTGATTGGCGCAACAAAAGTGGCGGAGCTAGACCGACGGAAAATAAGCGAGAATAAAAAAAAATTGTTGCTGAAAATTTAAACCTTGTATTCGAGGAGGTTGTTCATGTCATAATTGATGATAAGGCAGTAGAATTGTTAGATTTGATTCCCATGTCGAACAACACGATCTCTCGGCGTATTTTTGACATAGCTAATGATGTCAAAAGCACTCTCGGTTGGAAACTTCAAATGTAGATTGATGAAGCCACAGATGTCGCAGAATTAGCATTTGTGATGGTATTTGTACGCTATCAATTTTCTGGAAGTTTCCAAGAAGATTTGTTCCTTTGCAAACCGCCGCCAATTTCAGTAACTTCATTTCAAGCTGATCAATAATTATGTAACGGAAAACAATATTCCATGGGAAAATCTTATTGATGTATGTACGGAAGGTGCGGAAGCTATGGCAAAAAATATTTAGTCGTGGCAAGAATTCAGAAAAAAGCAAAAAATTGTCAATGCATTGTTCATCATCATGCGCTATTTCTGAAGAAACTGTTATCATTTTCTAAAAAAGGATTGCAGGAAAGTGTGAGTGAAATAACCAACTTCATGAAGGCTCGACCTAAAAATTCTCGATTATTGAAGCGTAGGGAGTCAGCATTCTTCGTTACTGCTCCATCGTTACAACTCCAAACCCAAGCAGAAATTACATAGTAAATATCATCCAAGAGTTCCACGAAATGAACGATCATTTGCAAGTAAGGATTATAATAAATAAAACCCTTCTAGTTAAATATTTTCGAAATGCGCAGGATTTGTAGGAGAGTTTTAAATAATACTTCCCCGATGAGTTCCACAGAAAACCGAAGGGATGGCGAAACGAAGCCAGAATCATTGACGTAAGGCGAATACGAACGCCAGGTTGATTTGACATCAGATACGAGCATGAAGAAGAAATTCGACTCTAAAAAATCGTTGGAAGATTTTTGGTGTCAGATGAAAAATGAACCCCTGCTATAGCAGTTTGGAAAAGTATTTCTGGCAATTAATTTTAGAGTTAGCCGTTCCCAAATCAAAACAAAGCAAGTGCCTGAAACTAGAAACGCATTAATACTAGCTCTAAGCCAATGGATGATGACATTTCAATTTGTGTTGATTTTGACGCTCTGATAAGAAGTATGGAATGTATTTATATTGAATACAATCATTCTCTGGAAAAATTCTAAGGAGAGCTTAAAACTTTCTAGGGGGGGTCTGAAGCCCATGAATGAAACTAATTAGGCAACCGTGCAAAGAAACGGTACGATCATCACGAAATCTCACATGCTTCTTGGTTTCGTGGACGATATTGATATCATTGGTATCGACCGTAGGGACGAGTGCTCGGAGTATTTGAACGTAAAACTCTGCTATTGATACTTGGCGGTAAATTAGAAGATAGAGGGTGGCGCAGACGCATGAATCACGAGTTGTACCAGGTATGCAAACATGCTGACATAGTGAAAGTAATACAGCGGGGCAGACTCCAGTGGGCTGGCCATGTGGCCAGAATGCCTGACGAGAGAGCTCTCAAAACTATATTCAGTAACTATATTCCTGCAGGAGTCAAAACCAAGCAAAAAGGCATATCGGGAACTAGTTCTACAGAACATCATCATCTCGTTGTCATATTGTACCCAGGGATTTTCCAGAGTTCATTTTGAGCTGGGAATGGCCGGTGTGGTCCAGTTTGAGGCCGCAGTCTGCTCTGGAAACATGAGGGCCTGGAAGTCCTGGTGGCAGCCTGGGATACTTAAATACCCTGCTAGATGAGACAGTGTAACAATTTTTTTCTGCCTTGGCTTCTATGTATGATTTTTTCATGTATTTTGACGCAAAAACAAATTCCTTCGAGTTTGAACACATTTCACCTTCCAGGGCAACATTGGCGCCATTTTGAGTTTTTGAGAAATCGGAAGTTTTCGATGTTTTTTCGACGTCATTTTGTTTTAAAGCTAAATATCGAAATTCTAAGAGTTTGTCAACATATTAGTATTTTCTTACCCATCTTTAAAAAAAACAGATCTTAAATCGGACAAAAACTGAGCTCAAAACGGTGATGGTATGGTTTCAGTATATTTCACAAAGCGAAATAATATGGTAATGCGCTAATATCTAAAAGTGGTAGTCAAATTATTTCTTACATTGAGTAAAAAGTCTCAGAAATCGATTGGTAGATGTCTGATCCACGTAAAATGTCAGCAACAAGCCAATTTTGTTCCAATTTCCCTACAATACTGAAATAGGTTTATCTCGACGTTATATTAACTTATTTGAAATCTGTTTAATGTAATATCAAGAGAGTAAGCGATATTTACAGATACAATAACAATTTGTCTTTACAGGATCCTCCCCCTTTTGCGTGGAGGGGCTTGTTATATCGATTCACGTTAAAAAGAGGTTACGTTGTAACCTCGAGGAATACCTGTAGTGCAAATGTAATTCAAATTCAAATTCATTTGACCAGTCACGTGAAAGCACTTCCTACGGAAACATTACAAAGTTGCGCCAAAAATCTACATTTTACCGTGCATCACCGTTCGTCACTAGCAGCAGGCTGATAGTTGCTAGGTGGAAAATCAAACTATCATTTTATTTCGACAGCTGACGAGTGCGTACGGGTTAGGGGCCATCCACATACCACGTGGACAGCTTTGGGGAGGGGGGGTCAAAATCGTTAAAAATCTGTCCACGTGGTATGTGGATGGCCCCTTAACAACTTCGAGTGTGTCTCAGACACACTTTCTTTTTTTTTTTAAATTTATTTTTATTCACTTTTTTGGTTGCATTCTTTGTTTATTGTGAAAATTAAAACGTCCTACCAGTTGTATTCGAGGTACAATGCTGATCTCACAAGTAATTCGTTGCGTTTTCGAATCCCTACTCGGAAGAGACTGTTAGCATCAGATGGCAAAGCCAGTGTCTAATATTTAAATAACAAAAAGTCAATTTTCGAACGCGAAATGTAAAACCGGGGCTTTGCTTGTTATATTTCTACATGTCACCCGAGCTGGAGAAAATATCAACATAATATCACAACCAGATATTGGAAATACACCTCATTGTGATCTTAATATGGTTTACATAGTTGGTAAAATATCAAAAAACAATACCAAAATATTGTTCCTCCAGGACTATATGAATAGCAAAGCTTGATATTTCAATAACAAACCAATAATTTGCATTAAAAATCACAAAAATGACGGATTCAAATATTTTCAAGTTATTGAACACTAAATGCAAACTTATTATATTATAAATAATCAATGACGAACAATTTACACTTAAAAACTTACTTTTAATGAGATATTTTAAAAGCAACTCAAATATCTTATTAAAGGCATACTGCCGGTACCCGCATAACTGTCCCATACTGATTTTGGTCACTTTTGAGTTATCATCGGGAATCGACTTAATTGTTATCATATTTTCTGGAAAAAAATTAAAATTGATACTTTTGTATGGAAAAACATGGAAAAAATTCCAAGTTGTTTTTGTCCCATATTGAAAGTACCCACATTACAGTCCCACTGCATAGTGGTACCATCTGCAAACATATAATTTTGCTCCAGATTAGTGTATATCAGATTATTTTAGGCATATAGAAGTATGTCATTTAATTAACTAAACTAATGTTGTTTTTCTGTAGTACAATCTACGTTGCCAATGATACTGCCGGTCGCTGGTTGAATTTGTATGCGATGGGACAAAATATGCGGGTACTTTTGAAATGTACCCGCATATTTAGTCCCATTTTGTCTTTTTTTCAAGTTATATAACGTAAAAACAATTCCATCCATGGTTTTTTGTTCTCAACGATTAACTTGTGATGCCATGAAACTGTTATGGTCATTGGTTCTGGATGTAAGTGCTGGAAATCCAAAAAATTCACGGATAATATTAAATCGCCGTTTTCTCAACATCTTGTTTTTCATTATGGGACAGTTATCCGGGTACCGGCAGCATAGCGAGATATGATATCGAAGTTTTATGATATTTTCATATCCATGTATGAAACGTGAATATCTTTCGAATAACACGATAAGTTCTCACAGCTTAATATGTTATTGATGAGTTATGATTTTGTTATGCTCTCCTGCCCGGGCAACTATGCAGTCGATTTATGTTATGTAACTGGTGAAATAAATCAAATTGAACTTGAACTGTTAAATCTGATAATAGATGATTATGATCTTGTAACATAACTTATCCTAGAATGTAACATAACTAATCCTAGAATGTTTGTCAGACATTAAAACTATTTTATTATTCTATGGAAGTGTTTGAGTATAGATAAGAACGTCAAACAAGGATTTATAATGTTATTATAAATCATCAAAATGCACTGTGCTTCCTTCTTCCTTGTGTACCGTTTTGAAGAACTCAGTGAACTAATAGAAAATCAAGCATTACCAGTTTGCAACAAAGTTTGTGTTTGCATAATTGTCAGATTTTTCATTCAAACTTTAAACCCTGAACGGAACGAAGTTCGATCGAGACTGGACTCACATCAGGCATCAGATCAGATCAGTTCAAAAGTACCTACGTTGCAAATTTCAGCTGGAGCGTACCGGACCAGACAAGACCAAAACTATAAGATACAAATGTCGCAATTTGGTGCTTATTTGTATTGTACATTTGCCTTAAATAATACAAATAATTCGAATAACAAAAAAAAACATAAAACGAAGGCGTTCCGATACATGTGTTCCAAAAGAAAAATGATAAAATGATAGCAGTTGTATTTATTTAGGCACAGCTACTTTGCAAGAAATTTGAGGAGTCTACTACATCAATTACTAATTAAACAGTAGATAAACATAACTTTTTTGTCATTAAAAACCATACTCTGAAATTCCATCACAGCCAGTTTTCCACGAAAGCTGTCGACACTATGCACACAGCATAGCTATTTGATTAATCTTCCGTTGCCAATTTCCTATCAAGCCCTACAGAAGACCGCTAATCGCTACCGGTTAGTAAAAAATCAAGTTTCTCTGTTTTGCTTCACGAAACTGCCTTGGCAGCCACGAGACAGATCGCCAGAGCCCAGTAGCAAAACGGGTTTGCGATTTTAGTTTATTCATAAATAGCATAGCTTTTAATATACTGTTGTCTAGCTCTGAGCCACACACAGTTGTATTTTCTAGCGGACCGTCATCATCTGTGCCCTTTTCGAGTCCCTGTCACTATTCATCTGTAGACATCATTAAACATTTTAAGTCCTTATCGGAAAAAAATTCACAAAGAAGCCGTAAATGTAGGAATAAATACGAACTGCACATATCTAGTACCGTTGCCTAGAACGCAGTTGTTTTGAAACCTGTTTCCAATAAGAGGACGGCAGCACGAAGCATGGTCAATAGCGAATATAAAAAAAATGCAACTTACCGAATCTGGCCACTACGGCGACAATAATCGAGAGTGTCACCTGTACACTAGTAGTGATTTTCATTATTTAAATTTCTTCCTGCAAATCCTAATCCGTACTGATCGAGTGGTTCCAACGATGCTAGCGACTCAAGAGCCTGTCGTTTCGAAAAGTTAGCACCTCCGTGTTTTGCGATCCTAGCACGTCTTCGTAGCACTTTGCACATCTATTACAATCAATACCTCACTAAATAGTTTGCTTCTTCACAGTTGAAAACGCAAGCACTTATTTTCTACAGCTCCTGTTATAGACTACTGTAGTTTAGATGACCGGTTCGTTGTTAACCACTGCTAATTACAATCATTACTCATAACGGCTTTACTGCGTGACAGTACTTGACTTTCTACGACACTGGCAGCTTCGCAGTCTCCAATGGGCTACATTCTTGTGCCGCTGTCCAATAAATACACACGGGGATTTCCCCTACAACGATCTTCGTCGTACTAGCGAAATGACTCTGCTGCAAACGGTTGGGGTTGAAACTTCCTCTGCAAAATATGCGAAATTTAGCGCGCGCGGGTATCTACCGGGAAACTCTTTCAACTCTGAAGATGAAACCCAACCGCGACAACGATTAACGTTCGGAAATTGCACTCAAGCGTTACAACTTGATGACGTGTTCAGCTACGATTGCAGATTCCCTTATTCAATATCTCACGTATTTGTCGAACACCCGCTCGTAATTAGCCCTGTTCCAATAATTTGATAAACGCAATCGACCTGATAAGAACCGATACGACTAAGTGCACCTTTGTAGCCCTGCCTGAACTGTCTAGCTAGCACATGGCTTTCGAGTAAATTAAAGTCTTATCGGTGCGCTTGTCTACACGAAACTGAGCGGCTGTCTTCTGCGGAAACGCCAATTTAAAACAGCCGTCGCGCTCGCGCGGCTGGCGGCCACTTCTGCTCCTAAACATGAAGGCATCGCAAAAACCATATGGAGAGATGCCGTTTCCAGCTTCACGTGGTCTCACGCTGCTCGTGTGCCCAAAGCTATTCGCGGCTGAGATTCGCACTTGCTTGTTTGATTTTGAAAGATACGTTTCTCTGAGAGTAGTTCCTCCTCTCATGTTTTCTGTCACAACAGTGAGAGACGCAAATTCATAGTCGAGCGACGCCATGCGACGGTACGGAAGGGCGGCTGTTAAAGGTAAATGCAATTCCGCGGAAAGTGATCAGCATCTATTATTTAATTATGTTTGGACTAGCTGGAAGGCCGACAGAAGATAGCCGGGTCGATAGTCCGGATAAAAAATTCAATATGAGCGTCAATATCGGGTTCCGAAAGGTTAAAGGCTGCTCCACAGGGTGATTATTAGCTTGAAGTTGGTCTAGCCTAAAATAGAATATGATAATGGCAGACCTTTAGTTTCAAAAAAATAATGTTATTAGCATAATACTTTTCAAACGTTGCAGTTTGCAGTGATTACGTGTATTTATAAAAAAACTTCCTTTGAATCATTGAATTAAAATTTGTAATGCGCATGTAGTTTATCCACATAATAGTAAAATGTTTAACAGAATACTTAAGAAGCTATTAAAAACTGTCTTGATTATGATAAACAGTTATTTCTTGTGACTTTATTGTCCCACTGAAAGTGCTATAAAAGCTTCAACTTAAATTGAAGCGGAGTGTGGATTTCAACACACATGTTCATAGATTATAACTTTTCAATCGGCAGCACTTATTCCATACTTTATTCACGGAGTATTCCTATATACTGGGTGTTCAATAAGTTCGAATACACTAAAAACCTGTGTACCAATTCTTTGTGAGTCAAATTTTATTGAGGCGAGGTTTATTAGGAACCTTCACGACATATTATATGGGAGCACCCCTCCTTTGTTCTGTATGACGAACTTGAGGCGTTTCTCGAAAGAACCTCGTCACAGATCTTGGAAAAGAACTTTACGTTGGCTCTGCTTAGCGATGGGACCATATATGAAAGTCCAGGGAATTAAGGTACGGGTAGCAAGAAGGCCACAGTCTTATCGAAAATCAGTCAAATTCTCCCGACACCACTCTTAGACGATTTTCGCCGTGTGGGCCGGTGCGCCGTCCTGTTGAAAGACGTAATGATCAAGCTGACCAACCGTACAGTTTTTTTTTGTGGACGGTCCGGATTTTCAGGAGTGCTGTCCGGATTTTGTGCGGATTCTCCAAGCATTTCAGATTTTGTCCTAATTTTTCAAACTCGTTTTGAACAAGTTTAAATGAACCTCTCTTTTTATTGGAATCTAACAGCAATGATTCGCTTTATCGTTAAAGTATTATAGTTTTCATGGGTTTCTCCCAAATTTAAATGTTTACACTCGTTCAGCGTACGATCACAAATAAGACATGCACAGAGAATAGACGTTCATCTCATTTTCAAAGGATGTATAAAAACTTGAAACTTTCATTCTACAGTATGTGGTAATGCTCCCGCTATGTGGCGCTCGCGTCACCGACAAACCAAGCACTGATAACGATACGGCAACATTCATGCAGTGCAACTGGGGCACCACAAGACAGGTGTCGTTAGTATATTAACGTTTTTTGATCCAAATTTTTACACACGATTTTCAAATTCTTTATATGAAGATGAATGTCAACAACGATTGAAAACTCGGCACTTGGAATGTTAGTACTCCGCTCGAACCGGTTTGCGCGAACATCTGGCCAGAGAGCTACGGAAGGCAAGAGGGGAGGTGGCAGCCATACAAGAGGTGCGTTGGTCTAAAACCGGAGAACGTAAATTCCGGGCGGTTGATCAGACCGCAGGCACTTCTTTCAAGTACCACATCTCGGTACGTCGGGGTCGGTTTTGTGCTACTAGGAAACCAAATAAAGCGTGTAATGAGGTGAAGGCCTATCAATGACCGTCTATGCGTATTGAGGATCACGGGTAGATTCTTCAATCACAGCCATATTAACGGGTACGCGAGGACACTATCTCGTGGCAGGTAAGATTCGCGCTCGGTTGTCTAACGTATTTAAATCGAGATCGGCGAGCAAGATACGTCTGGACATCAGGGCGGAAAGAATTGCTGCTGAGTATACTCGGGAAATTAATTGACGGATCGGTGAACCAGCTGAGATGGACCTGAACGAGCAGTGGAAGCACATCCACGATGCGGTCAGCGAAACAGCGCGAGAAATGATAGACATGACAACGGGAGCCACGCGAAGTTCGATGCTAAGTGTCTAAAGGTGACGGCAGGGAAGAATCGGGCCTACACGAACACGTTAGCAGAAGGGGTAGGAGAGTCATCGAGGGGAACAGGATAAAAATTGGTGAGGGCGGACAAGCTGTGGACTCACTAACATTGGACGAGGTGAAAAAGCTGAACCAGATTATCCTAACGGTATGGTCTGAGGAACAACTACCTACGGACTGGTTGGAAGGATTCATGCCCTATCTACAAGAAGGAACATAGAATTGACAGTAGTAATTATTGTCATTGTTAAGTGTATAGCCCGTGCTTTCCGCTAAGTCAGCATATCTAGGGACTAACCCCCTGTTCTATACACCTATTGTAATCCTTCCTGTTGCACGTGTCGGCATGTGCGATACTCTAGACTCACATGGGTGGTCGTATCCGGGTCCTCCCCTGGGTAGGCGCAATGTCCGGCCAGGTTCTGGTACATTAACTTACTAACCCGATTCCCATTTTGTTTCATTCAAAGATGTTAAAGAAACAAAACTATTTGCAACAATACAATATAATGATAAAATAGTAATGTTCAAAATATGATTGATCGTTACGAGTTTATGGTAACGATCAATAATACTTACGATAATAATTATAATAATAGATTTCAAAGAAATATAACTAATAAATAATAATTGGCTTATCTGTTTGCGAATCCGATGCTCGATTCCTGGGTCTCTATCTCTCTTTTTATTCTAACGTGTATTGGTGGGGAGCGTGGCAATGCTCGTAAAAGCTGTTCTTCCTTCGGTGCGCGATGTTGTGCTTTCCATTGGTGTCGTCTCCGTTGTTCCCTGTTATTTGTTGTCATGTGCAAAGGCTCGGGTGTGTTTCAAATTATGATGGGTGCGGAAACGAGAGGAAGGAAAGGAATTGAAGTGTTAGTAACGGTTAAAAAAACAAAATTAAAAAAAATAAAAAAAAATTAAAAAAAATAAAATAAAAAAATAATAAAATAGTAATAAAAAAAATTAAAAAAACTAAAACAAAAAAAATAAAAAAAAATAAAACAACAAAAAAAAACTAAAAAAAACTAAAAAAAAATAAATAAATAAATAAGGTGGTTAATTTGATGATCGATTCGTGAAGAAGCAGCAGAGTATCCCCAATCCAGCGGAAGAGTCCGGTGAGGCTCCCCTGGCACACCTTTCCGTTGTCATACGTTCGTCCATTCTCGCTCTCATCGTTTAGCGCCACCCAGGGGGGACTTGGACCTGTACCCAATGCACTCAATATCTCTCCATCGCCCATCTATTCGCAATTGCTTGTGATACAGTGGACGAAATATCATTATTAGAGATAGTTTGCAGACGTCTTCCAGTTAGGAAGATCGACAGGTAATTGGTGGATATTCACCTGGCTCTCCATAGTATGTGCTACGGAGAGGGCCGGAAGTTTTGATGAGCTTTCCACTCCACATAGAATTGACTGTAGTAATTATTGAGACATAACCTCCTGAATTCCCTTCCCCTTCCCTCAATTCATCTTGAGACAGATCCTCGACAAGTTTCGAAAACACAACTTGCAGACACATTGTCTGTTTATAGATTTTAAGGCAGCGTACGATACCGTGAAATGCAACGAGCTGTGGCAAATTACGCTCGGGTATGGTTTTCCATCAAAACTAATTAAACTGTTACGGGCGACGCTTGAAGGTTTCACATCAAGCGTCAGGACAGCGGGCGAATTTTCGGACGCATTTGTGATGTTATATGGTTTGAAGCAAGGTGACGGGCTCTCGATCTTGCTGTTCAACATAGCTTTAGGAGGTGCAATAGGAAGAGCAATTGTACAGAGGAGCGGCACCATCATCACGGAGTCTCACATGCTTTTCATGCTTCTACTCTCGTGACATGTGACGGATTGCGGCATCGAAAAGGGCTTATTACGAATTGCGTAAACAACTTTGGTCTCGTATTCTACAGATCCGTACGAAATTTGCGCTTTCAGGACTCTGATTCTTCCGGTGGCGCTCCATGGACGCTGATTGTCAAGCTGATGAAACAGGGCAGGTTACAGTGGACTGGCCATGTAGCACGGATGGCGGATGAGCGACCGGCAAAGATATTTAGTAGAGAACCGAATACAGGCCGACGACTTCGAGGCAAATCTCGCACACGCTTGATGTGTTCTATAGACGAGGATGTCAGAGCAGCGGATGTGATGGGAGACTAGAAAGGAGCAGCCCAAGACCGAGTTTTGTGGAGGCGTATTCTGGATTCGGCAAAGGATCGCAACGATCTGTCGCCATAAAAGTAAAGTAGGCAGTAAAATTCACATATCATTCTCAAATGGAAGCCGATTGTAATTTCTAAAATTTTCATACATATAATCAAACTAGGGTGGTTTACCGGTAAAACAAAAACCGGTAAAACCAGTAAAACCAGTAAAACCGATATTTTTTTTCAATACCGAAATACCGGTATTGGAGAGACGAAAAAACCGGTATTTTCGGTATTTTCCTTAAAATGGAAAAAAAGCTTCCCACAATATTCATAAATCTTTGTTAGGCTAATGAATGCTTCTCACTTAGGTAGTCGTTACAAATCACATGACGATGTATACAGGGTGTAGGGTAGCTCACTTTTAATCAAATCCTTTAGGGGATAGAGGACCCTATTTGATGAAAAAAATTCTGCGCATATGGTCAAAATTTAACTACTGCAGAGTTATTCTCTTCTTCTAGTTTTCGGTTATGTTTACCTTAAACGAGGTCTATCACAAGAAGTATGATAGCTAGCTCAATTCTGTTGGTTTTCTTGAAAAGCTGAGAAAATTTCGTAATCAATAGTGTCTCAAAAATGTCGAATTAGGAAGAACAAGAAGCCTTTAGAAAGGAACAAATATGAAATCAAATGTTTTTGAGAACTTAACAGCAATTTTCTCTCTGAAATGTGTGATAAACATGGAGTTTGTTGTTAACCAAATTATACATTGGAGTCTACTCTACTAGTTGCACTCTGACACCAAGCACCTAATTCTTTTAGTTTAGATAATATTTCACTTTAAAAGCAATCAGCCGCGCCTTCGTTTAGTGTGGTAGAATTCACAATTTTCTGCTCGTTTAAGGCAAACATAACCAAAAACTGAAATTAGTGAATAACTCTGCAGTAGTTGACTTTTGACCATATGACTAGAAGGATTTTTTTCATCAAACATGGTCCTCTATCGCCCCTTGAAGGATTTTAAGTGAGCTCCCTAACACCCTGTATAATAAATACATTTAGACAGAAGCAACATTATATATTAATTTACCCTCACCTATTTACCAATTTTTGTTATCTTTTTGTTTATTCTGCTCGGATTCAGACAATGTGTTTGTGTGTATCGATAATATGTCAAAAAACTTCATATCAATAAAGCATTTATTTTTTAAGTAGAACAGCTTATCTCTACACACACTCATACTCACAGAGGCAACGCGTGGGTTGGTTCAAAACCTACCAGTTGAACTACAATTTATGAGGCAGTAATTACAATCATGTCATCGAAAAAACGCAAGTCATTATTCATTTTGTGCTATTTAAAAGTAAAACTAAAAAAATTATAAATAAATATAAATTTGGATTAGGAATTTATTTTTTGTTGAGACAAAGTGTTTACAGGATGAAATAATCAACCAATAAAGATTTTATCCTAAAAATTACTGCTCCTTGAAAAAGTGAAATTTAAATAGCTGTAACATGGTCAAAACTTCGTCGCCCGTACCGCAGCGGGCTTTTACTAGCAACTAGCTGAATGTACCCGGCCTCACTCGTGTACAAGTTTCTGCTTTTTCTATAATTTTCTATATTTTTCTATATTTTTTATCAACCTCTCATTTCAAATATTTATTTCTATTTCAGTTACAAACTTGTACATATGCCACATTTTTCGTTTCTTCATTAGAAGCTAAAATTAATAAAATAATAATAATAATAATAAATAATTTGGACGAATTGTTTAAAGAGCATCGAACAGAATAAAGAAGTATTTACCTTCGATTCATTCGGATTGGTAAAAAGTAAATTCTGGTCTGATCGTGATTTCTTTTTTTTTATTTCATTCATATACTCTTCTCAACAGTTTCAAATATTGTTTTTCTACGAAATTTTATGTTGTTCACTAATTTGTTACTAAGTTTTGCGATGTGAAAGAAAATTTAAATAAAAATCTGCATGTTTTTTTTCGTTATTACATTAGTTTCGAAATTATGTTCTTCGTAATCATATCACTAGATTCATTCATTGGAGTTTTTCAAACACTGTTATCCAGTGTTGTATCTGGATCGTATACCACAAGAGATCAAAATAATGGTCGCAGAGGTCCTAATCTTAGAAAAAAATCTGGATCGTAATGAAGCAGAGGTACTCATAAATGCAAAATCATAATCATGCAGCGACACGTCCATGCATAGATGCAACCTGAGACGCTAAGCAAAAAATAAATTTCAAATCCAAATTTATGTAGGTAACGTTTTCGGCAGTGTGGCTTACTTCGGCATGTTTTTGTATAAGACTGCGGCAGAAAACCACTACCGAAGACGTTCGACACCCCATATCTTTAATAATTTTTCAGTTTAATTTTTATATAGTACAGGGAAAATGACTTGCGTTTTTTTTTTCGCGGACAATCATCATTACTTTCCCGAACTATGATTTTAAGAACTTTGTACTACCCCTGGTTTGTATTAATCCGAAAGAAATAAAAATACCGGTTTTACCGGTTAGGTATTTTTATGAATACCTAAATACCGGTTTTTCGAAAAGTCGGTAATACCGACCACCCTAAATCAAACGCATTTCAAAATTTTAACTTAAAAAACTCGAATAACTCTGAATGCAGCTGGAACCAGTCTGGAACAAATGCAAATAGAACAATTTAAATTTAACTGAAGCGCTCCTAAAAGATAAAGACTCCAGGAGGAAAATAACCAAAAATGCACCCTGAAATAACTGGAAGCACTTTGAAGGCTTACGAAAGCAAAAAACAGCAAACAGGCCACCACAGGAGATAGTTCTAATTTGGAGAAAAAACATTCGAAGAAGCAGAGAAACTTTTGAACCCAAAAAAACTGAAAAATTGGTCTTAAATTAGTACTAAAAACTAAATCAGAAAAATACCAAACTCAAGGAAAAAAATCATCAAGTTTTTTTTTTAGAAAAAACTTCAAAACTCTCGTAGATGTCGCTTAAAACATTTGAAAATACTTCGAAAGGCTTGAAAGAATTAAAAAGATTGAATTGCAAATTCAGCTCAAATGGCTGCAGAGTATTCGCAGATAATTGATGAGCAGATCGATGGGCGAGTGGGAGGGGCCTTAACGAACAGTGGAGATATTTCCACAAAGCGATGATCTACTATGATCAGCACGACTGCACGAGAAGTGTCGGGTACAACTACAATTTCAACTACGACAGTCGCGTGTGCTGTTGAACGGCGAGGAAGACAGAGACGTCGAAAGAAGTAGAATGAATATTGCGAATGATGGACGAGCTGTGGATCCACCATCCATGTACGAAATTAGGAAAGCATCATAGAGCTGAGAAACTGCAAGTAAGCTAGGAAGGGCGCGTCGTTTCTGCCGAACTTTCCAAATTGGGAGCGAGGAACTGTATCGTGCCATCCATCGCTCCATGCTGAAAAATGAAGAACTGTCCTCGAATTGATTGGTAGGTCTTATATGCCCGATCTACAAAAGAGACCAACGCTTAGACTGTAGCAACTATAGAGGCATAACTCTTCTTAATACCGTACACCAAATCCTCTCCCGCGTCCTGTTCCACACATTAAGGCCGTTGCAGGAAACCTTTGTTGGCAAATACCGATGTGGTTTTCAAGAGAGACGCCTTACGACAAATCCTCGATAAACTTCAAGAATTCAACTTGTAGATTTACTATCTGTACATAGATTTCAGGGTAGCGTACTATTCAATTAGGAGAAATGAGTTATGGCCGATTATGCTCGAACATGGTTTTCCAACAAAATTTATTAGACTGATACGTGCCACTCTTGACGATTCCAGTATCAGGGTAGCTGTTCTAGCAGCGCTTTCGTGAAGATAGATGACTTGAACCAGGGTTAATTGCTGTCAAATTTGTTACTCAACATCGCATTGCGAAGTGTTATACGGAGGACTGGTGAGCAGAGAAATGGTACCATCCTTATGAAGTTTCACCTGCTCCTAGGTTTTGCGGATGATATCGACATCATTGGTATTAACTGTAGAGTTGTGGAATAGGTCTTTGAACCTTTCAATGGGGATGCTGTGAGAATAGGGCTAGTCATAGGCTCTGCCAGAATGAAGGTGGAGATAGATGGAGAATCATTTGGAGTAGTCGACGAATTTATTCACCTGGGTACATTATTGACGGGCGACAAGGAGGATAGTCGTGAGATAGAGACGCGGATAGGCCGCAAACAGGACCCCGCGCAGCAAACCCGTACGAAACTTGCTATATTATACACTGATTCTCTCGATGGCCCTCTATGGTCTTGAGGCATGGATACTGAAAAGGCTGACGGGGAACTCTTTGCGTCTTCAGACGTAGGATATTTCTTTCAATCCTTGACGGGACTGGAAATGGTGTTTGCTGAAGAAACGACCAACGAAGGCTATATTTAACAAGAATCCCGATACTGTCGACTTCGGGGTAGACCCCATACTCATTGGATGTGTGCTGTCGACGAGGATGCCCGGGTTATAGGTGTTCGAGGCGCCTAAAGGATAGAAGCCCAAGACCGAGTGACATGACGAGGTATTTTGGACGCACCACTGCCAATATACAGCCATTTTGATGCAAAGTTTAGATATTCTTTGATGAGTGTTTTTAGTTTGCTTACTAATAGCAAAGGTATGAGTCACTTGAAAATGCATCGATCGCGGTGAAGTCCGAAGAACCTAATTGTGAAGCTGACTTCAGTTAAAATATCGGGAACAAATAAATTAGCTCTATCTCGAAGTTGGTCTGATTTAGGAAATATGTTAAATAGTCAAAAGTTCATTGTACTTTCAGATAAAAATATTACCAGTCGTCAAATGAAATCGCAATCATTCTTTGGAATTCGCGCCATCATCTTCAGCGCACACACCTGGTCCACCTAAGCGGCTAGTTTGTTTCAATTTTCCAGTATCTGTATAGCATCCCGCATCAGTTTTCTAGTCTTTTTTTTCTCTTGATTATGTCCCAGTACTTTTTAGTGCATTTCCGATCAGAAAGAAAAAACAAAAATGTAACAGAAGCTGTTAGTTAGTTACGGGAAAAACCTTACAGACTGTGTTTTCAATTTGATCCCATTAGGTGTTAAAATAACAGAAATTATAACTGAAATGATTCTACTAGTATCAAACACATAACAAAATTTGTTACTAATGTATCAGCTTTCTAACAAAATAAGATAGCATATAGAACAATATAATAACAAACATTGTTAGAAACAACAGGTTTTGATAGAAACGAAAAATAAGTTAGACTTTAAGAACTACTTCATTTCAGGTTTTGTTATTATAACTCATTCAGATTCAATTTTGTTATCAAAATTATATGGAAAAATACAAAGTCGTATTTAAATATGTTATTTGTATCTCGCGTTGATAAAATTTTGTAATTTTTAGTTATGCTCTTCTGATAGGGTTTGGCTGGGTTGATATCCTTGGTGATGAAATCTACCTTGTCGTCACGGTACTACTGAATTCCCTCTGACCACTATAGTCAGTCCCTCCAAAATAATAACAGGATCTCGGTGTACTTTAATAACAGGTAGAACCAGTATTTTGAGACACTCTTACTTACTTGATTTTCCGTCCACAGCTACAAAATCCTTGCAAGACCAGTAGTTTACGTCCAACTTTTTACAGCAAAAACAAACTTGAACTTGGCGGGGACATCATACTGCGCTGTGGCAAGATAAAGTCAACATTTTTCATAGAAATTAGTATTCCCTATAACTGTAATTTATTTAGCTCAGTGAAAAAAAGTAACCAATTTGGATTGGCCCTACAATTCAACACATTTATAACTATTCCCAAGATTATGAACACGGCAAGTATTCGCCTTCTTATAAAAACCTCTTTCGCTAGGAGGATTATAGACACTAGAGAAAGTAAACAAGAAATGAACTCCCTTTGACTTTCTATGCTCTACAAAATTACGACGTGCATGCGGTAATTTTAAACAATCAAGTTAAACCAATTGGTCCACAGTAGCTAAGCGATCGTAAAATAAATTAACTTGACCTGGCCCGGCCATTAACCTTCTCGGCGTTTTGGCAATTCACATAAATAACAGTGTGCTGTTGCTGCGGTCTGAGAACTGAATTGGCTCGCCCGATTACGTGTAATACTTGAACTTGACCTGTCGTATGCTAAATTGGATCAGTCAAGGTTGGGAGTGCAAATTATGAACGGTGCAGTTTAAAATCATTTCTTTCTATCTATTATCAACAAAAGAAATCGGCAAAGAAGTCGTAAAAACTGCAGTAATTTATTCTAATTAATATGCTGAATTATTAGTAAACTTAGTTTTTCAAACTAACGTTACATCTCATGTTCGGCATATCGGCGTTGCCGGGTTGTATGTAAATAGAGAAAATCGGAATAGCATCCACGATGAGTACAAAGGTAGAAAGAACACTTCCTTGTCAAACGTAAGGAG
Source organism: Wyeomyia smithii (assembly GCF_029784165.1). Taxonomy (NCBI): domain Eukaryota; kingdom Metazoa; phylum Arthropoda; class Insecta; order Diptera; family Culicidae; genus Wyeomyia; species Wyeomyia smithii. Next base: position 72,337,318 of record NC_073694.1, on the reverse strand, counting down.
GGAAAATTTGTAACGATGAATGGTCATTTTTCACATTCATTTGCACCTTATTTTAGCATTATTCTATTTTTTGATTCCGGAACAATTTTAGTTCTGTTTACACTGTGTCAGAATTTTGTTTCTCAGGGAAATATGTCGATAAATATATATAGTATTAAATGATCTCAGACACCAACAGATATAATATAGAGTGGCTATATTTGTTATTGATTTTTTTTATTGAATTTTGATTCTCGGTTTTGTTAATGATTTAATAAGCGGTTTTCATTTTGTTTGCCAATAATATGTGAGGAAAATTTGTCACAGCTATTCGATCATGAATTAACTTGTCAGCTGCCCCACTAAAACTGTAAAATATCTTTCCTAGAATAAATCGTATATATTTTCAATTGTCTTAAAAAAAATTTAAAACAGTCATACAACCTTAACTCACACTAAAAAGCTGACTATTTGCTATATGTAACTTTTACATAAAAGGTAATACGAATATATTGCAGTAAAGCGAAAAATACTCACACTGGAATTCGGATTGGTCTATTGTTCCAGCACATGCGATAATCGGAATGTTAATAATGAAAGCATCTAATTGGTTTAATACTTTTTCGAAAAAAGGCACCTAAACTCAAGTCACTCGAAAATCAGATAATATTTTATCTGTTTTTTTTTTTGGATCACTCAGCAGCTCTGTATTGTTTGGAATAATTGGAAATGTTAATTTTGGAGACTAAAAACAATTATATCAAACAATATGGAGCTATTCTGAAAAGGATGTAATGTTTTTCTTCTTCTCTGTTTTTGTTTTATATTGAAACCATGTAGCAAGACCAACTCCCTACTTTCCTACCTTTTTGAACGGTTTGCCGCCATTTCGTTCCCATTCGCGGTTAAACTCGTGCTCGAGTATCTCGGCGCCACGCTTTCGTGTCAGTCCTGTTTCCTCCAGACTTAGCTCGCACATCTGCATGTCGTCCACGCCGGCCACTAATAAAATTGGTGGTTTGTCTGCGTGTAACTCCATCTGACGTGCCACATACTGACCATCGAAGTGTGCATACCACCAACCTCTTTTATTGTTATCTTCCGGATTGATGCTGGGTCGCACGAAAGGGATACGGAAGTAGCGATGAACCGAACCGGTAGTGATTTCTTGCTTCTGGGAAAGTCGGGGCGGAGCGCGGGCGGCTGAAAAAAAAACAATAGTTTTTTTTTTTTTTTTTTTTTTTTTCAATATAAGATCGAAACCCCATCCTCATCCCGTACTAACCGGCTTCCATAACACTGCGCGGTGCCCGTTCGTTCTCGTCCATTGTCGTGCGCTTGCGATTCTTTGCTTTCCACGCATGATAAACCTTTAGGCGACGGTGGAACTCGTGACGGCAAGCTTCCAGCAGCTCAATGTCACAGCTAGTATTGATGGCGTCCCGCAGCTCCGAGTACTTCCATTTAGAGAGGTCATGCTTCTGCTTCTCGATCAGCTGCTGCTGAGCTCGGATCGCCTCAGATCTGTGAATTTTTGGTACACAAATTAGATGTAATGCCGGTTAACTGCCCATCAAATTGGACTCATAAAAGATACGGTAGGGAAACAATCTGTAAATACTGCTGCATGATTTGAAGTTTGCTTCCGTTAAGATACAGATAATGAAATGTAGCGCTACTAGGTTGGTAATAAATGTGCAGTTTTTATCAACATTTTGGTGCAAAAAAAAACATTCAAGGGAATAAGTGTATAGTGAATTGTGTACAGGAATTAGTAAATCGAGTAAGACAGTTGAAACAGTATTTTTTTAATTAAATTTCATAACACATGGTTTTATCAGATATCCTTTTTCCATCATTTTCTTTTTTACAGCCATGATCAGTTTTACTATCGAAATTGTATCGAACTTTTTCGGATCCCGAAAGGAATTCCGAAACAAAACTGTACCTTTGAGAATCTATTCTGATCGAACTAGGTTCGAATTGAATCCAAAAGCATTTATCCATGCATAATGATTTTGTTACTGTGAATTTTGCTATGCTATAAATCCGTTCAGTTGGCAAAATACAATTTTGCCGCAGGAAAAAACTTAGTTTTATGCTAAAATTAACCAAAAATTGTAAAAGTAAGCCAAAGCAGAAGCAAAATAGGATTTTTTTGACTGCGCACCGTTCAGTGCCAATAAAATTCTTCGTAAAGTTTGAAACAGCTAAATTAACCTGCCATCAATGCCTCGCAAGACTCTTACCGATTAAAAATTGATCAAAAGTGAAACTCTACGCGAGTATTATTATTGCAATCTTCTTCTTGGAGGAACAGTTATTTTCGTCTGAGCAAATTTCACTGGCATGACATCGACATGAATCTATCGATTGACTGCAGCTAATTGTTAGGTTTATTCAATTAAATTATTACTTTCCTTGCAATCTACGGAACACATGTATGAGAACACTCAAAACACTACAAACACAAATATCTACAATACAGGAAAAGTGGTTGGTTATGGTTATGATTTCAAAATGATTACATCTAGGATAAAGATAGTCAATTCTCGAAGGCTACAACGGAAAACAAATGCAGAGAAATGTGTGTATGGGGTAATTAACAAGTATGCGGTAGTTTTCTAAGTACGTTTCTAGCAAGTAAAAAGTAGTTGATTTCATAAAACAACAAATACCTGATCAATCGATTTGGATTACCCAAAGGCGTAACTTCTGGCGTACCGCTGTGGAATGATTGAATGTGAATGATTTAAAAAAAATTTAATCCGTTGTTTCGCTTTGTTGCCGGGGTCGACTTAGTTTTGAGACAAAAGATAATTAACAAGAATACAGTGGGGGAGTACAGCACAGACTGGAACACCAAAGATTTGAAACATAGATAGTAAATTTACAGGGCCGGTGTAATTTTTCTTGTTCATTGTGTAGATGCTTCAATGATGTGTCATGAAAGCAACGAAGAGATCGCGAAACCAAAAGCTTGTTACTTAAAGAATTCAGATATTTACAGCCGAAAGAGTTCAACCAAAGGGTATTAATTTTGATCTGTGAAACGAAAGCACTCGAATAATATGATCGTCGCGTATAGCTTTGCTTTGTACAAATGAAACCTTAAAATTACAACTTCTACCCTGTAGATTTGGGAAGCTGCATGAGATTCGTAAAACTATAAAACAAAATAGAGATTGCGCACAGGAATAGTGAAAAGGAATAATAAATGCATACTTTCTCAGTAACGGCGGACTGTCCTCAACCTGGCCGTTGGATTCCTGTGCCAATCGCAATGCTAACTCGTGATCACGTCTTTCCTGCTCCAATTGCTGTCGGTATTTGATATCTTCCTGGGCTTCTTTCTCTAGTTGAGCCTGAACAAACAATGGATAATATGAAAAATCAGAACTTAATCTACGTTAATGTCGATAATCTATGTTATTTACTTACTTGAAGAGCAAGCGCAGCTTTGCGATCCTCCTCTTCTTGTCTGATACGACGAGCTTCCTCTTCCTTGCGTCTAGCTTCCATTTCGGCTTTTCTGTAAATGATAACAAGTTTTAATGATAGCTGTTCACTTCATAAAGCGGGTAACGCACTTTCTTCGGTTGTCTTCTTCCTCACGTAATCGTCGTTCCTCTTCCTCTTTGGCTTTTCTTTCCGCTTCGAGGGCAGCCTGTATCTTTCGCAACCGTTCCTGTTCCTCAGCGTTGCGCTGCTCCTGAAGCTTGATGTGTATCATTTTCATTTGGGTATCGATCTTAGCCATCACGCCTGCGTATAAGTTATCAATTTCTGCCGGAGTTATTTTGGGATTCGCCTTGATTTTCCGCACAGCATCATCGATAGCTCGCGTTACATCGGCCACCTGTTTCAGCATGTTCTCCCGCTCTGTTTTCAACTGATTGGCAATGTCCTGCATCTTCCCTAGATTTGTTTTAATGGCGTTAATTTTCTGTATGCCCTTGTATCGAGGTTGGTGTTGCTTGCGAGCCAGATAACCGCGAATTGTTTTCTGTGCCATCAGAACGCACTTGTTGCGGTAGATGATGCGATTCTTTACTGTGAATTTTCAAAAGAGTTGGATATAATATGCATTGAAAAATATCACAGCAACTTACATTTTATAACACAAATTGCACAGAATACCGACTTAATCCAACGGGACCGGACCAACCACTTCTTCACGTTAGCCACAATCGCTCGCAGGTTTTCTGGGTCCGACTTCATAATTCGGTCAAACTCAACGAATTTACCCGGCCTGAAGAACACCTTCGTGATACCGAACTTGAAATCTCTGTTGTTTAGTTTAAGTGAATGCAGCATAGCTTCACAGAAGGTTCGTGGATTGAGCCGTGCTAGTTCGGGTGGCAAAAATGATTTATACATGTTGTACAACTCATTGAAGGGCACTCTCGATGGGTAGCCATACTCCATTAGTTCCAGCACCGATGTAGTACCGGAACATTTTAGCTGAGCTAAAGCCAAACCACCCTCGAACTCATGATCGGTCATGCGACTGTTGGGTTTGATACAGCGAATAAAATTTGTGCCCTGAAATATGAAATAATTTTGAAGAAATTCGTTTGATACGTTTGTATAGGAAACTCACATTCTTTTCCAACTTATCCATAAGCTCACCCAGCTGTGTTTTAAATTTGGATCCAACGGAAATGAAAGACAATTTACCCTTACTGACTGTCCCTTTACCACTAGCAAAGAGCCGTTTCAGCAGCGAGTTTTCAGACTCTTGGACCAATCCTTCCAGTGAAGCGTGGAGTGCATCATTATTTTTCTCGATGAATTGATTCTACAAATAAGCAAGTTTTTCATCTGACTGATTCATGTGTCACTTTTAATATCTGTAAATACCGTATTGTAACAAACGGCGCCTGCAAAGTGACGCACCAAGAACCCTTCGTCATCCCGTATCACACGGTGAGCCTTTAAGCGAGAAGCTCGTGGTAACGATAATCGGAAGTGACCCTGCCAAGCGCTATGTACTTCTGCAGTAAAATGGGCGTACGATGGTTTAGGAAGCTTTGATTCTTCGTCCAGCAAATTAAAAATACCACTTGATTTCGATTCAATCAGCTCTGCAAAATAGAAAACAATGTTATGCTCGTTCAATGCATTCAAGGAAGTAACCGAGTTGGTATACCGATGATATCTTGATTGTCGGTGAATTTAATTTCTGGAACGTTAAGGCCCTCTCGTTTATAGAGATCTTGCTCAGCGGCTAGAATATTGTCGTTGAAAAATTTTTGCAGCTTTTCGTTACAATAATTAATGCAAAACTGCTCGAAGGAATTCACGGTGAAATATTCTACAATTACAAGAGGATAATATATATAAGTAAACATTTTTGCCTATTCACAAAAAGCAACCCACCAAATCCTGCTATATCCAGCACCCCGATGTAGTAACTCGACACTTGGAAGGGTATGTTCTGATTGATGAGCGACACAATATGATCAAACAGTCTCGAGTACAAAGCCTTGGCTAATGCGTCGCGTGCGTTGTTTGCCTCATAGACCTTCAATGGGACCATAATAACTGTCCCCTTAACACCTCCGCCCTTGCTTTGCATCACCCTAGAAACTAGCGCTTGTCTTAGCTCCGAAGGATCCAAACCGATCAAATTTCCCGTTATTGCTAGTGCTTTCTCTGAGCCATGTGTAACGCGACAACCTCCTTTGGCATCTTCCGGATTTTCTTCGAAGCAGATGTTTCCCAGGTGCAGAACTGCTGCCACTAAACCATAAATCTGGTATTTCTGCACATCGGATAGTCCTAATCGACTCAGTGCTTGATCTAGCTCTTGAAAATCGTTGTAATCATCCAGTATCGGATCTTTTAGTGACCCTCTACTTAAATGATCCTTCGATTTCTGGGAATTGGGTATCTTTCGGTCTGTTTGTGATGTGGAAAAATACTGCGTACATCCCGTTAGATATCGATAATCATCAGGTTTTCCGATCAGCAATTTATCCCGTAACTGCTGCGGAGCACCCGCGCACAGCAGGTAAAAAACGTGATAATTTCGCTCCTCCGCACTTTGTGTACATATCCTACTCTTCTCCAAAAGGTAATGTGAGATGTGTCCACCTACCACTTGGCACCGACTATCGTAGTGCACCTCAATGAACTTACCGAACCGGGAACTGTTGTTGTTACGAGTGGTTTTAGCATTCCCGAACGCTTCGAGGATCGGATTAGCATCTAGAATTTTCTGCTCGATAGGACCAGCGGTCGCAGCCGCATCACACAGATACCTCAGTAAGTACTTGGTACTTTCGGTTTTGCCGGCACCAGATTCACCGGACACGATAATCGACTGGGACATTTTAAGCACTCGCATATCTCGGATCGCCTTATCCGCGATTGCGTACACGTGCGGGGGAAGCTCGCCGAGAGATTTACCATTGTATCGTTTAATGGTCGCCTTCGAGTACAGGTCCCGAATCTCTTTGTACGGATTGACCGCAATTAGGATATTTGCTACGTATGTCTGTAGATGGGAAATGTAATAAAATTACAATTTCGATTTTGATTGGAAAGAAAATTGAGCACTTACGTAAATTTTGTCTTTATAATATCGGTTCTTGATATTGTCTAGTAGAGTAGCCTCGTTTAGGAACATTAATTCACCTGTGAAAAAAGAGGTTTGGATAAAATATTTAGTGACAACAAACTGAAACAAGAATAAGGTGTGCCTTTTCCCAATGATTCGTACTAGACTTTATTTGTTAACGTAAAAATTTGATCTGATGCTGGAAAAGGCCAAGAAAGGCTTTCTTTATGATTTTATGTTTTACCTTAATGTTTAAACAACAAAGTGAAAGAGTTTCAATTAAATATTATACTCGGTTTTTTAACTATCGAGTCCCAAAAAATAGATCGAAAACGACTACAACGTAGGTCTACGGTTAAAAATTTATGTTAGTTTAATGCTCAACGCGATCTGTATATGTGAGTGATCTCCAAAGGTTCCAAATAATGTATATAATATATTCATGCTGTTTTGGATGCGTTTTTTGCACCAACGGTGAGCGTCTTACCAGTTTCGTAGAGTGCAGACTATCTATCTTTGACATCTCGCTGCACCATTCTCTGCCCTCCACATTCATTTGCCCACTGCGCTTCAGTAATCCATATAATGAAAAACTGAACTACAACTTGGTGTTCAAGTATCTGAACGACTCGAACAGCACAATGCACATACTGACTGTCATGCAATGGCTAGAACAATGCATTATAGGTTACTGTGTACATTAGATTTAGATGTTACTTCACACATTAATTAGTTGTACAAACAACCATTAAATTGCCTCACCTCGACTGAAGAGGTTTACAGCATAAACGATTGTCTTTTAAACAGCACATTACTTAGATCTACTGGTGCTAAGCACTGACTTATGCTTGTGTCAGTAGTTCATAGTATTGTTCATGAACTGCATATATTTCATTGGCAAATAGTTAAAATTTCGATTGCAACTTACAGTTATCATCATGATCGGATACAGCTTCACAGGAGGCGAAGATATCTTCCAGGATGCAGTTTTTTCGGGGTTGCTTGCTGTCCAGCGGCTGAACTTCGTACTCGTGCGCACCGATTTCAGTAATCCGGCCCTGGATGTAGCCCTGCTGGGAATCCCGAGCCCACACCAGTTGGGAGTCCCACATGGTGTTACCGGTGGCACCGTTTGGCCCTTGGCTATATGATGACACGGCGGTCTGGGTCGGGCCCACGTAAAAGCCACAATCCGGCCGTTTCGGTACTGCCCTACGCGACAATGTGTGCTGCAAACTGGAAAGAAAGAAGTGAGAATACGGTGAAATAACTTCGAGATAAGATTATTACTATCAGTGGCGAGTTTGCTGTTAGACTAGACAAACACTTGAGCTGTACTGCAAATGAACGATTTTTCGTTTTACAGTGAACTTGCGAACCACCCTAGAATGGTTTAGTCATCCATTTAGTCACACATAGGTACCAACTGATTAGACAATATACCTATATCAACGGATATAACAGTCCAGAAGTGCAAGCTAATAGTAGGCGATGGAGTGCGCAATAATGTGATGGAATTCAATGGATTTGACCTTGTATGTGTGTGACGCTGATTTTTGTACACATACGTGGAAAGTGCTCCGGTGCTGGTTGTGCAAACTCCACGCGCCATAAACTTGCACCACATATGAGGACCACGATAAGTAAATTGCCGTATGTGTGTTGGTTGATAAACGATTTATCGTGTAGCCGGTCAAATCAGCTGATGCATTGTGGAACATTTTGTTTTACTAAAATACTTGACAATTTCACATTGGATACGTACTGGTTGGTTCGCAGTAGTAAATGGCCATCATTATTTAGTTATTTTATTGGTTTTCAAAATTAACGAATGACGACATCAGTACTGAGCCATGTCGTGATTTAGTTTATATCTTAATGTCAGGTGTAAATAAGAAATGTAATTCAGTGTTGCAATAAGGATTTTTGAAGAATGAAAACTTTGTTAACTTGTATTGAGCCTTGTGCCAGTAACATCTGTACACTGTTAGATTGTACACATGTTAGATATTTTTCTGAATAAAAAAAACATTAAATTATTATGATGCATCACGGCATTATAAGGTTTTTTTGCAGGTATGACGTTTATGTCGCAAGAGTTAAATCTTATATGCGCCATCTGCTCATTATAAGGTTGACTTTGCCAAACTAACGAAGTTTTACTGAAATGAAGAATGCCAAGTTAGTTTAAACTATTAAAATGCCTACAGGACTCGTACTATGCTTGCAGAAGACCGCATCAACAGTTGCGGTTTCCAAGGAGTGTCTACAGAAGCATCTGCTTCCTCTATTGAAGCAACATGAGGGACCTACGATCTTCTGGGCAGGACTAGCTTCGTGCCACTGTTGAAATTATGTCCTGAAGTGGTACGAAGCCGTTCCCAAGGACATGAATCCCCCCAACGCACCGGAACTTTGGCCTATCGGTAAAAAAAACTGGGCTAGGCACTACGAAAGCATCCCAAGCAGGGCAAATTTAAAGAGAACATGATGAAAAAGTGGGTTTCCGTACAGAAAAAGCTGCAGCCAGATGTTGCACAAATCCTAATGAGTGGAGTTAAGCGCAAAGTACGAGCGTACGGTTATGGCATTGAAAAGTTGAATGAAATGAATATGTCTAAAGCTTACTAATGACTTATATTTTATTGTCTGAACGGCTGAAAAGGATCGGTCAACTAGGTAATTTTCTACAGCGATTTTTCCGTGATGTAATTTGATGTGGAACCCCTTTTATCATGCGCGTCATCCTTGGAAGGTGACACCCACGTAAATCCGCCAAATTTCTTGGCCCGGATATTACGAAGTCGCTTTGCGTCACTGGATGCGACTACAAGAAAAAGTGAGGTTTTGCCTCCAAGTGCTGCAGAAATTCGCAGTACAGGACCGGAATTTTATTTTTTTGATGTTTGTTTTTAATTTTTGCGCGTCTGGTTCAAATCGTTAAAAATCTGTTCACGTGGTATGTGGATGGTCCCTAAGCTGCAAAACTAAGGAGATACTAAACGTAAGTTGCTTACATTCTAAACTGCGCATTATCAATTTAATAATTAATGTCCTATATAAACCTTTGCTAACCTAAAATATGTTTCTATGACAGGAAAATTATATTCTCGCTATTTTCAACAAAAGTGCGTTTCATTTCCGTGTTGCGGGGAATTATAATTTTGGAAAAACTCTCGTTGAATTAATTTCATGATCATCATGAATTCGAAGCTTCTTATTCTGAATTATTGTCGTTATGAATGTGCCGTTAATGTGCCACCTATTGTGGTAATAGTTGCAAATTTTGAAGCTTTTTAACAGAACCTCCATCATTTCTGTAAAATTCGTATTTTAGCCGAGGCTTTTGATGATCATGAACATTTATTACAGTATTTGACTGAAAAGATGTATAAAATTAATCTTTATGATGCCAAAAACTAAAGACAGTTTAAGATATAAACACTATACACCCTGTTCAATAAGTTCGAATACAATATTTCATTGTTGTGCTGGTGTGCATTCTTGAGCAAAGCGCTCCTCTCAGTGCACAGTGGTCTAAACTCGAAAAATCGTAGATTTGACTGTGAAATATTGATTTTATGTACCCAGTGCCTTCAGCAAGTTTATTGCATATAACAAGGCCTTTCTTTTGGCGTTTTCGTTTTTTTCATCAATCCCCCTAGTAGTTAGATATAAAAACTATTTTTTCTAATTTTTAAAATACCAGATTGCTTTCATCAGCAAAGTTGTAGGAAAATCTATAAGAAAAAGAATTGCTGAACACTGTAATCTTTTATCTGTACGTCTGATATGACGAAATAGAGATTTACGAGGAACACTGCTCAAAATTCGTTTTTCGCCCATAACTTTTCCTGTAATTCTCAAAACAATTCAAGATGTTCTAAGATTTTGTTTATTCTGCCAAACCTCGAATTTTTGTAGAATATATTGGTTTGATATTTTTATTTGTTGTTAAGATATTTCTAGTTTTTTGCTGAAAATAACCATATTTTGAGTCCATATTTCTCCGAAGGTTGCAGATATAGACCGTTCCGATAATTATAAATACACTTACGATCAACCGTCATTTCAAATAACGTGCAGTATTCAACCAAACGTTGGCTGCGTTCTGTTGTTTACGACCAAAAGAAACAGATGCTGTCATTTTTTCTAGCATTTAGTGCGAAATTTTGAAAATGCGTGGCCTTTCTCCCGAGCAAAGAAAGCGAATTGTGCACAAATGGGGCACCGTGAGTGGTCTTTCTATAAGAAAATTAGCCAGAGAAGAAGGTATAAGTGTCGGAGCAGTTCAAACCCCATTGCGGAAGTATTGTGAAGAGTGCACATTTACTGATGCCCCAAGACGTGGTAGAAAACCCGGACCTGTTGATCCCACAATGGACAAAAAGGTTAGGGAATACTACAAGCGGCATCTTTCAGTTTCAGTACGACATGTGGCGAAAAAGCTTGTAACCTCGGCGAGTAACGTTATGCGTGCCAAGGGAAGAATGGGTCTGCAGACCCGTCGGAAGCAGAAACAGCCAAAACGAAATCCAAAACAAGCTGAATCTGTGAAACCGAGAGCTCGGAAGCTTTATGACAAACTTCTGACCAAAAAAATGGGGTGTGTTATCATGGAACGAAACCTACATAAAACTGGACTATAAGACTCTACCAGGACCGCAATTTTATACATCACCGAAGGGAAAGGATGTCTCTGGACCAGTGAAAGCCATTTACACCGAAAAATTTGGCAAGAAGGTAATGGTTTGGCAGGCCATTTGTGAATGTGGGAAAATATCTCGTCCATTCATTACGAATGACACAATGAATGGTAAAATTTACGTGAAAGAGTGTTTGCAGAAAAGGTTGTTACCCATGGTTAAGCAGCATAACAATCCTCCAATCTTTTGGCCCGATCTTGCTTCCTGCCATTACTCTAAGGATGCACTAGGGTGGTATAAAACAAATAATGTCACATGTGTCCCAAAGGTGATGAATCCTCCGAACTGCCCTGAAATTCGTCCTATTGAAACTTTTTGGGCTTTGACCAAGGCAAAGCTGAGGAAATATGTCAAACCAGCGGACAACGTTGAAAAATTTAAAAAAGATTGGCTTAAAGTGGTAAAAATGGTCGGAGAACACACTGTGCAAAAGCTTATGAGTAGTGTTAAGAGCAAAGTTAGAGAACTCACGTATCCTACGAAAAATAATCCCAACTTGAATTGAAACTGGAAAGAAAACACTTATTATCTATATTTCAGAATAAAATGACCCGAAAAATCCTGTATTTTTTGTTTTATTCAAGAAAAAAGATGTATTTATAATTTTCGGAACAGTCTATAGTAGCAAACCAGACTGTATGCATTTGAAAGTTTGTCAAAAAATTGCATTACTCATAAGAGTTCAACTGTTTCCAGCTGTATCCAACCGAGTACTGAATGAAAGGAAAACACCCCTCAAAATAAGTTTTTGTCCATAACTTTTCCTGTAATCGTCGAAACTATTCAAGATGTTCTAAGATTTTGTTCCTTCTGCTAAACCTCGTATTTTTGTAGAATATATTGGTTTGATGTTTTCATTTGTTGTAAAGATATTCCTAGTTTTTTGCTAAAAATAGTTGCAAAGACTTGCCACAATTTTCATCACGGGAGCAATTCGAAGTACATTTATTGAGTTGCATTTATTTGTGCAATTAGAAGCGGAAAAAGCACTAAGGCTACAAAGAACAAAAAAAAATCTTGAAGGAGACCTTAGAGGACACCCCAGTATACTTAAAAAACTTCAAAATCAATGCACTGTTGACTCAGGAAGACTGGATGGATAGGCAGTACGACTTTGGACGACTATTCTGACGGAGCCAAGTCGCACTTAATAGGAATCAGAACCGCCAAGCTCAATAGTGTTCTACAGGGATGGCTCCAGGTCAAACAACAGGGTTGGGGCTGGGGTGACAGGCCCTGGAGTCAACCTATTTCAAGCAGAAATACACTGCCGTTCTACGCATTATTGGCATATTTGTCCCATGTTCCAATTCATGCAAACGAGAAAAACGATGTTAAAGTTTTACAACACTTTTACGCATTGCGTCAATGTGACAAATGCAATTATGGGCTTCTAACCAGTTTTACCTTGCAATAGACTGTTTTCAATAAATTTAGTTGAAGGTTTTTCGATTTAACACTCTTTTCCATAAAAATACCCGCTGGGACAATAATGCCGAGAAATTTGCCTTCCAATATGTAATTTCTACGCATATCAGTCCCACCACGTGCATTCGATGTTTCCCAAAACAAAGTTCGTTCTGGGGATACATGCTGTTTATTCTTCAAGAAAATGATCACGCTAATCTTGTTGTCTTAAGACGCAAGTGATGATAGTCGAGATGAATGTTTAGTTGATTGAATAAGTATCAGATGACTTACCATTACAAAGGGGAATTGTATTTGAGATTGCCCATTCCTATCATATTTGAACGTTGTTGGGCGTTCACCATTTTGGCTACACACAAAAGACAGTTCTTACAACCTCCAATTAGTATGAATCTCATGCGTTTATCTTTATCCCGAACAAAGATATGAACGTACCGCATTTAAATAATCAAACAGAGTGATTTTCGGTACCGAATTTCTGAAACCAGTAATATATCAAACGTTGTTAGAAGAAGTCTTTAGTGCTCTGTAGCACTTCCCAAGTTATAAATGCGGGAATTAGTGGTTAGTGGGATGAATTAGAATAGAAAAAATCTAGTGGGACAAATATGTGTAGAAAATCATCGATGGGACAAACAGACTTGGTATTATTTTTCAAGATTTTCGGAACAAACAATGTTATTCTTAAAACTTTTTCAAAAATATACGTGCAAATAGACTCATTGGTGATAAAAAACGAAAAACGACCAAAAGTAACATGGGACAGCTATGCGTAGAACGGCAGTACTGGCAATAATTAAATGCGCTACAATTTGTTTTCGACGCAACTATAGACATGCAAATATATGCTTTTTTTCGGTTAGTCAAGCTACACTAAAAGCACTGAAATCCGTTTTCTGTTCTCCAAAATTGGTTTGGTATTGCATTCAATTGCTACAGCAGATGGCTAGAAATAGTGAGATTAACTAATTCTGGTACCTGGGCATTGAAGCGGTATTGAAGGAAATGAAAAAGCTGATCTTTCCAATCAATGCAGTTATTCATAGGGCCAGAGCCGTTTTGTGGAATCTCAGAATTTACCCGCAAAATGGAACTTAAGAAGTGGAAAAACTCAATGACAGAAAACACTTGGAAAAACAACAAATCAGCTCGACAATCGAAAATATTTATGGCACCCAAAAAAAACAGTAACCCAGCGATTGCTCAGTATCTCAAAAAAAAAAACTTATGTACCATCAAAGGCCTTTTAACGGGCCACTGCCTAAGTAAACATTACTTTAAACAGATAGGTAAATTACAAGATGATGCCTGTCGCTTTTGTAATCTAGATAGAGAAACTTCGGAACATTTACTATGGGACTGTGAAGCGCTCTTTCAAAAGGGTAAGCAATTGCTTGATATATACTTTTTTTTTGTTAGGGAATTAGCATTACGTTGTCCATTGATGTGAATTTGTAATATATCTCAGTCAATGGCTATACGTGTCCTAAGGATGGGGGATACTAGCATCGATACTAGGGGTCGCGGTATCGAGTATTTTGGCATCGATACTCATCGCGAGAGATGAGTACCGGTATCGATACTTTCTGAACGATGCTTTTTGAAAAAAACTGTAGGTCTGATACCGATGCTATCGAAGCATCGAACATCGATACTCCTTCAACCGATACTCCGATACCCGGTATCGAAAATCATTAAAGTATCGCGATACCAAAGTATCGATACTTTTGTCAGTATCCCTTTGTGTCCCTTTGCAAAATACAATAACCACTATCACACAACAGATCAGGTACCTGCACCGAAACGCCGAAAATATATTGGTTTGATATTTTTATTTGTTGTTAAGATATTTCTAGTTTTTTGCTGAAAATAACCATATTTTGAGTCCATATTTCTCCGAAGGTTGCAGATATAGACCGTTCCGATAATTATAAATACACTTACGATCAACCGTCATTTCAAATAACGTGCAGTATTCAACCAAACGTTGGCTGCGTTCTGTTGTTTACGACCAAAAGAAACAGATGCTGTCATTTTTTCTAGCATTTAGTGCGAAATTTTGAAAATGCGTGGCCTTTCTCCCGAGCAAAGAAAGCGAATTGTGCACAAATGGGGCACCGTGAGTGGTCTTTCTATAAGAAAATTAGCCAGAGAAGAAGGTATAAGTGTCGGAGCAGTTCAAACCCCATTGCGGAAGTATTGTGAAGAGTGCACATTTACTGATGCCCCAAGACGTGGTAGAAAACCCGGACCTGTTGATCCCACAATGGACAAAAAGGTTAGGGAATACTACAAGCGGCATCTTTCAGTTTCAGTACGACATGTGGCGAAAAAGCTTGTAACCTCGGCGAGTAACGTTATGCGTGCCAAGGGAAGAATGGGTCTGCAGACCCGTCGGAAGCAGAAACAGCCAAAACGAAATCCAAAACAAGCTGAATCTGTGAAACCGAGAGCTCGGAAGCTTTATGACAAACTTCTGACCAAAAAAATGGGGTGTGTTATCATGGAACGAAACCTACATAAAACTGGACTATAAGACTCTACCAGGACCGCAATTTTATACATCACCGAAGGGAAAGGATGTCTCTGGACCAGTGAAAGCCATTTACACCGAAAAATTTGGCAAGAAGGTAATGGTTTGGCAGGCCATTTGTGAATGTGGGAAAATATCTCGTCCATTCATTACGAATGACACAATGAATGGTAAAATTTACGTGAAAGAGTGTTTGCAGAAAAGGTTGTTACCCATGGTTAAGCAGCATAACAATCCTCCAATCTTTTGGCCCGATCTTGCTTCCTGCCATTACTCTAAGGATGCACTAGGGTGGTATAAAACAAATAATGTCACATGTGTCCCAAAGGTGATGAATCCTCCGAACTGCCCTGAAATTCGTCCTATTGAAACTTTTTGGGCTTTGACCAAGGCAAAGCTGAGGAAATATGTCAAACCAGCGGACAACGTTGAAAAATTTAAAAAAGATTGGCTTAAAGTGGTAAAAATGGTCGGAGAACACACTGTGCAAAAGCTTATGAGTAGTGTTAAGAGCAAAGTTAGAGAACTCACGTATCCTACGAAAAATAATCCCAACTTGAATTGAAACTGGAAAGAAAACACTTATTATCTATATTTCAGAATAAAATGACCCGAAAAATCCTGTATTTTTTGTTTTATTCAAGAAAAAAGATGTATTTATAATTTTCGGAACAGTCTATAGTAGCAAACCAGACTGTATGCATTTGAAAGTTTGTCAAAAAATTGCATTACTCATAAGAGTTCAACTGTTTCCAGCTGTATCCAACCGAGTACTGAATGAAAGGAAAACACCCCTCAAAATAAGTTTTTGTCCATAACTTTTCCTGTAATCGTCGAAACTATTCAAGATGTTCTAAGATTTTGTTCCTTCTGCTAAACCTCGTATTTTTGTAGAATATATTGGTTTGATGTTTTCATTTGTTGTAAAGATATTCCTAGTTTTTTGCTAAAAATAGTTGCAAAGACTTGCCACAATTTTCATCACGGGAGCAATTCGAAGTACATTTATTGAGTTGCATTTATTTGTGCAATTAGAAGCGGAAAAAGCACTAAGGCTACAAAGAACAAAAAAAAATCTTGAAGGAGACCTTAGAGGACACCCCAGTATACTTAAAAAACTTCAAAATCAATGCACTGTTGACTCAGGAAGACTGGATGGATAGGCAGTACGACTTTGGACGACTATTCTGACGGAGCCAAGTCGCACTTAATAGGAATCAGAACCGCCAAGCTCAATAGTGTTCTACAGGGATGGCTCCAGGTCAAACAACAGGGTTGGGGCTGGGGTGACAGGCCCTGGAGTCAACCTATTTCAAGCAGAAATACACTGCCGTTCTACGCATTATTGGCATATTTGTCCCATGTTCCAATTCATGCAAACGAGAAAAACGATGTTAAAGTTTTACAACACTTTTACGCATTGCGTCAATGTGACAAATGCAATTATGGGCTTCTAACCAGTTTTACCTTGCAATAGACTGTTTTCAATAAATTTAGTTGAAGGTTTTTCGATTTAACACTCTTTTCCATAAAAATACCCGCTGGGACAATAATGCCGAGAAATTTGCCTTCCAATATGTAATTTCTACGCATATCAGTCCCACCACGTGCATTCGATGTTTCCCAAAACAAAGTTCGTTCTGGGGATACATGCTGTTTATTCTTCAAGAAAATGATCACGCTAATCTTGTTGTCTTAAGACGCAAGTGATGATAGTCGAGATGAATGTTTAGTTGATTGAATAAGTATCAGATGACTTACCATTACAAAGGGGAATTGTATTTGAGATTGCCCATTCCTATCATATTTGAACGTTGTTGGGCGTTCACCATTTTGGCTACACACAAAAGACAGTTCTTACAACCTCCAATTAGTATGAATCTCATGCGTTTATCTTTATCCCGAACAAAGATATGAACGTACCGCATTTAAATAATCAAACAGAGTGATTTTCGGTACCGAATTTCTGAAACCAGTAATATATCAAACGTTGTTAGAAGAAGTCTTTAGTGCTCTGTAGCACTTCCCAAGTTATAAATGCGGGAATTAGTGGTTAGTGGGATGAATTAGAATAGAAAAAATCTAGTGGGACAAATATGTGTAGAAAATCATCGATGGGACAAACAGACTTGGTATTATTTTTCAAGATTTTCGGAACAAACAATGTTATTCTTAAAACTTTTTCAAAAATATACGTGCAAATAGACTCATTGGTGATAAAAAACGAAAAACGACCAAAAGTAACATGGGACAGCTATGCGTAGAACGGCAGTACTGGCAATAATTAAATGCGCTACAATTTGTTTTCGACGCAACTATAGACATGCAAATATATGCTTTTTTTCGGTTAGTCAAGCTACACTAAAAGCACTGAAATCCGTTTTCTGTTCTCCAAAATTGGTTTGGTATTGCATTCAATTGCTACAGCAGATGGCTAGAAATAGTGAGATTAACTAATTCTGGTACCTGGGCATTGAAGCGGTATTGAAGGAAATGAAAAAGCTGATCTTTCCAATCAATGCAGTTATTCATAGGGCCAGAGCCGTTTTGTGGAATCTCAGAATTTACCCGCAAAATGGAACTTAAGAAGTGGAAAAACTCAATGACAGAAAACACTTGGAAAAACAACAAATCAGCTCGACAATCGAAAATATTTATGGCACCCAAAAAAAACAGTAACCCAGCGATTGCTCAGTATCTCAAAAAAAAAAACTTATGTACCATCAAAGGCCTTTTAACGGGCCACTGCCTAAGTAAACATTACTTTAAACAGATAGGTAAATTACAAGATGATGCCTGTCGCTTTTGTAATCTAGATAGAGAAACTTCGGAACATTTACTATGGGACTGTGAAGCGCTCTTTCAAAAGGGTAAGCAATTGCTTGATATATACTTTTTTTTTGTTAGGGAATTAGCATTACGTTGTCCATTGATGTGAATTTGTAATATATCTCAGTCAATGGCTATACGTGTCCTAAGGATGGGGGATACTAGCATCGATACTAGGGGTCGCGGTATCGAGTATTTTGGCATCGATACTCATCGCGAGAGATGAGTACCGGTATCGATACTTTCTGAACGATGCTTTTTGAAAAAAACTGTAGGTCTGATACCGATGCTATCGAAGCATCGAACATCGATACTCCTTCAACCGATACTCCGATACCCGGTATCGAAAATCATTAAAGTATCGCGATACCAAAGTATCGATACTTTTGTCAGTATCCCTTTGTGTCCCTTTGCAAAATACAATAACCACTATCACACAACAGATCAGGTACCTGCACCGAAACGCTCAGTTAAAATATGGTTTCATAAACCAAAGCCAATCACCTTCCCAGGATTCAAAGGCCAAATCTCTTTGGGCTGTAAACAGCCACTGCCAAGAAACTTTGATCTGCGTTAAAAAAATGCACCACAACTGCACGGCAGATGTTCCGATGTCTCGCTTTCCATATTACAAAAGCGACAGATAACATCCTGAACCCGGCCAATGTTCTTTAAATGATATCTACTCGGACAGTGTCCCGTTACTAAGCCGACGTATGTACAAAGAGCTCTTTTGTTAAGCTCTAGAATCTTTTCCGAATGATTCTCGTTTAGTGTTATAAATCTTTTAGATTGGGAACACTTTTTGACATCCAACCAATTGGTTATCACCTTTTGTTCCTCCCAGCGTTTAAGCTCCATTTGCACTGCACAGTTTGATATAACGCGGCTTCCGCGAAATCGCGATTTACCACTGTCCCTACTTATTTCATACAACCATTAGATATTTGAATGACTTCTCCCAATAGGAATGAACTTCATTCGTTCAATAACACCTTATTAGGACGATAATTATATTCAGCAAGTGAAAACCATTCAATTTAATAGTGGTACGACACCCTGATGAGGCTCACAATAAATCGGTGCCCGCCATAAAAAATCAAATCTCTGGTCACAGAGGAAAATGTACCCATCAGCAAAAATTGGCATTCTGTGTATTGGTATTGGTGTCAGTTTTAGCCTCATATATAGGCTAACCGAAGCGCATGGGGTCGACTTGCTAACATGTGTTGTTTGTTTACCACGCACGATGAAAGAGTACGCAGATTAGTAGTTTGTGTTTTCTGATGAGAAACGCTTTGTCTTGCACAAGAAGGTTAAAATTTTCCTACAATTACATTCACTTAACTGCAAAAGCAATTAAAATCTATCATTATGATAAAATTTGAAATAGTTGTAATAGTATTGATATGCCACCGTTCCCGCAGAACACACTATATAAATTCTTGAGTACTAGACTTTCTGATGCAGTTTTGAGAACTTAATGGAAACAAACGGGTCCAATAGGGAAATCAGAAGAAAGAATTATAATTTTCCGCTAGACCAGTGGCGTAGCTTTGGTTTGGTGGACCTGGTGCGATATCAAAAATGTGGGCCCCCAATGAAAATGACTAGGCAGTTTTTTTCTTTCATAAAAAGAATTAAAAGGAAGCAAAAAGTTTAGATTTTTCTACTTATTTTTTCCGTTTTCCGCAAAAGTTAAAAACTGGGTTAATTGAGATACTTACTTTACGTGCTTTTTGATTGGTGATTGGTTTTGATCAGTGATTACACGTTCAATTGATAAAATGGTAAGGTTTGTTAATCTTAAGTCACTCATCGTTGACCTCAAATAGTTCTTGATCAACTTTAACTTAGAGCCAACTATTTTCGGGTGCATATTAAGGGGCCGTTCAATAATTACGAAAGCATATTTTTCCACTTTTTCAACCCCCCCCCCCCTACCTCCCTTGTGAGACATCGTAAGATTTTTTGATACCACCCCTCCCCCCTAGTAAGGTCTTACTGCCAGCATATATAGATTTTTATTTTAGTTTTATCATTATACAGCGAGCACAATACTTCGTTCCATGATCTGTCCTTCATTCGAGTAGTTCCGTAATTTCCTTTTCATGAATTTTACCGTCCACGCTGTCATGAACATAGTTATTTGAACAGCTGCATTAACAATGTTTCTCTCACGTAAGAACATCAATTCACCCCCCCTTCCTCCCTTGTAAGATATCGTAAGAACATTGCACACCCCCCCCCTCACCCCACTATTTGCTTACGTAATTATTGAACGGCCCCTTAGAGTGCCGATAAAAATCGTTTTTTCGAATATCGTTTAGCGGTAGGGCTCAAAAGTTTCGGTTTCTCGAATACAGCCCCCGTGCCAAATTCCAGCTCGATCAGACATCGGGAACACGTGACTCAAAGCGGTCAAAGTTTCACGAAAAATATCGATGAAAAAAAAGCACTGGTGAAATTTTCGATGTCGAAATTTTTTTTATGCCAAATGTCTTAGAAATGTATGAAACGTCGAGATTTAGTTTTAACTCGAAACAAAATTTTTTTTCTAAAAAATCAACTTTCTGGGTCTAAGAAAATTTTCGAGCATGGGGCCAGTGGCATATATACACTACCCGTCATAAGTTTAGAATCGCTTTACCGAGTATTGCAACACCCAGTTTGAATATTGCAACACCCCAAAAAGTTTAGCATCACTTGATATGGGCAGATCAATGTAACTCTATCTCTTGATTCTATAAACCTCGAGAGTTGTGGTATTCAGCAAAGTTGCTCAGGAGGTAAAGGGATTGTGATTGGAAGAGAGTTTAGTTCGGAATTCAGCTACAACGCAGCGCTAGTGTGCATGAAGTTTTAAGTGTTTTGAACACTATTTAGCTCAATAATCCCACCATTTAGAGAGTAGCGATTTTCAGCAAAGTTACTCAAGAAGTCAAGGGCTTGTAATTGGCGGATAGTATAGTGCGGAATTGAGCCGCAACGCAGCGCTAGTGTGCATGTAGTTTTGAGCGTTTAAAACTTAGTTTAGCTCAATAATGACATCATTTACACTGGTTGTTTATACATGACGAAGTGAAACCAATTTGAATGTTGACAATTTGATTACCACACACAATACGTAAGCTTGTGTGTATGTGTTTATTCTAAAGAAATGTTTTCATTTGAGGAGGTTATAACATATAGCATGCGACTGTGTTGGTATGTTGAAAGTTTGATCAGCAACATGTATACACAACCCGTTTTACTATGGGGAAAATTGACGATAACGCGACAAAATTGATTACCTCGGCTGCAAAGAGTTGCAATAGACTTGCCCCTTATCCGATATTGAAGGATTTGGATTTGATTGCCACATTTCGTATTACTTTACCCTGCAAGCTGGAGACCGAACACGCAACGCCGTCGGCTTACATGCAAGCCGAGTGGTTCTGACTTCAGTACATGGTGCGTTTGAGAAAGCGCGTGTAAGCCCCATCCAACGAGCAGACACCCAAAATGTATACACGAAGTCAAAAACACTCGCTCTGGTGGTTGCCGAAGTTGTCGAAATCGTCGAAGTCGTATTTCAATTGGAACACTAGGTGTTTTTGATTTGTGTTGACACTGAATTGTAATGGAAATAGCCTCAATGGAATAGTTCGGAACACATATGCGGCGTTATACTGTGTTTCGACGTGCTTGACCACAACTGGTGGCACTAGCCAAAGACCGCAACTTTCTGGGTAGTAATATTCGCGCGATGAGTTGAAGTTTCAATACGAAGAACAACATATACCCTAGCGCAGCATAGGGGGGTAATTCAGTACTAAATTGTCAACCATGTAGAGGCCTTTAGAATCCTGGACAAGTTTGCTGAACACCGCAACTTTCTAGCAGGTCGGAATCGTGAGGTTAGTTAAGTTCAAAATACGACAAATTGTGTGCCCACTAGCGCCACATAGCGGTAAAATTTCACAGTCTTTGACCTTCTAAACAAGTTTGCTGAAAACCGCAAATTTCTAGGTTGTCAAAAACACGAGATATCCGCCTATTCTAGGTGATGCTAAACTTTTCGGGAGGCGTTGCAATATTCAAACTGGGTGTTGCAATACTCAGTAAAGCGATTCCAAACTTATGACGGGTAGTGTATAAAAAATCAACTTTCGAATTTCGTTTAGCGGTAGGGCTCAAAAGTTTCGCTTTCTCGAATAGAGTCCCCATGCCAAATTTCAGCTCGATCGAACATCTTTGAGACACGTGTTCCCGATGTCCGATCGAGCTGAAATTTTGCATGTGGACTTTTTTCGAGAAGACGAAATATTTGAGCCCTACCACTAAACGATATTCGAAGGTCAATTTTTTTCATACATCTCATTAGCACTCTAGTGCATATAGTCACGCGCGAACGCGGATTATTTCCCTCGCAAGATTTCGGGGCCTCCTTGAGTGGTGGGCCTGGTGCGGACCGCACCAACCGTACCCCCCTAGCTACGCTACTGCGCTAGACTCTACTAGAAATTTGAGAAATAAATATTGGATTTAGTCCATACAACAAATACGTATTTCGACTGTGACATACAGTCATCATCAGTGCTTATGTGGACTGGTGTGTATGTGTATAGATAAGCACTGATGATGACTGTATGTCACAGCCGAAATACGTATTTGTTGTACGGACTCAATTCAATATTTTTTTTTTAATTTCTAGTAGAGTCTAACGAAAGATTATAATTCTTTCTTCTGATTTCTTAAATCACACGCTCAATATAGATTTTTCAAATTTGGTCCACTAGGGGTTATTGTAATATTGTAATCAAAAAACTCATCGCAAAATTGAAATTTATTTTTCATGCTAAGGCCGTTACAAATTCCATTTTCATTTTATACCACCCCCCCCCCCCCTTCGAAAATCTTGAATATTGGAAGGGGAAGAAGAAAAAAGTTCATTTCATTGGTTTTCCGACATCATTAATGCTTAATTTAGCAACAAACAAGTCAGGTGACAGCGAGAGTGTCGTCGAAAGGCAAGCGTAATAATAATAATAAAGTGTTATTTTTCAACATTTATTTGAGTGCAAGTTACAAACGTCATAACTTGCACACAAACTTTGATCAAAGATATTTCTTTTTTTTTCGTCTCGGTGTTATTTATTTTTTGCCACCCCCTCTGCTAACTTTGATAACCTTGGACATAAAAAGAATTCTAAATTTGTATCAGCCTAAATACTTTAAATGGATGCTGAGTGAAAGAACACTATCTATAAATCCATTGAAAATTTTTTCACGAGAAATTCTGATGTTACCATTTTTCTCGCGGCAAAAACTTTACGATTTTACAATTTAAGAACTTTTTTTAAGGCAAATCTTCAGCAGTCAATGATCGATATAGCAATTCAAAAAAAAAGTGTTTTTCTTTTTTTTTATTTCGGCCTGAAATCTTTCCGCAATATGGGTCAAACTTAGCAACATTTTATTTAAATTTTGTAATTCGATATGCTCATTCCCGATGCTGTAAATTTTACTTCCAATGTTATATTTGTTCAAGTTTTCCATCACTATGTCTTCAGTTTAGAGACATTTTTACTTTGAGAAAGTGGTTTTTCTCTCCCGACTGAATCCGTTTTTCTAAAGATTGTGAATAAAAAAATTGTTTAAAATTCAAACACATAAAACGCACAATTCTAGTTTTTCCCTAGCGCTAGTCCCCCTGAAGAAGTGGCGGTATGGGTTAGAATCCCAACGCGGAGTGAGGTGTCGATAATTGTCGATAGTGCCCAGTACAAACTTTGTTGGTGCTCCAGATCAGTAACGACTGAAGCTGATGTTGTTTGCTGCTGTTCGTCTACTACAACTGAGGTGGTTTCTTGGCTGGCGGTACAGGAACTAGGGCAAAGCCTAAGCCGCGTACGAAACCTACATTTCAAATTGGGAACTCTAGAATCGATAAATTTTAAAAATTGTATTTCATGTATTCGTTGTAAATATTTTCGTTTGTCTATATATGCTATGTTCTCTCCAGTATGCACATTGAAATCCCGGAGGGTCACACAACGCGCTCTTTGCATGTGGTTTTCACTATCAAATGTTCCGCTTGCATGAGCACCCACAACAAACAGTGCACAGTCGTGGCAATGCAGTGTGTGTGACTCATTTAGTTGCGCGCTTGGATGCCGCAAGTTCATGTTCAATTCTACAGGGGGCCTAAATTTTCGTTGTGCATACTCTAAACCTGCGCCGCATATTTCAAAAAGAATTTACCGTTCACAAGCAGAAATGACCCAATCCACAGAAAATAAGAGAATGGAAATTAGTTGCAAATTACTTTTCTTCTTTTTAAAATCTATCATAGGCACCAGAGCGGTCAGTCTTCTGGCGTTAGTACTGCCCACGCCTCATTGTCGCTGCCTATCAGGCGTTCAACAATTTCCCTTTCGCGAATCGCGTTTTTTCTTGTGGGGATCGTTCACCTCACACCAAACCGGTGAATCAGTAGAGCGGTGATATTTACTCGCTTCGGCGTAGAAACATTCTGCAGTGTTTTCATTTTCCACGGAAGCGAGGCCTACTGGCATGATGTGTGCCAACAATAGCAATGTGCTTTTGACCCAGTATGGTAGAAACGAAGCTACACTCTAAAAAATAGGCACGAAAAATCCACCTGGAAAATCACGTAAGTGACTGACCTTTAGAAAATTTGCCATTTTACGTGACATTAGTAACTTTCACCTAAATTTCACGTAAGATTCACTGTCAATTCACGTAAATTGGTCAAATTCTAATGTAAATATTTTGAGCGCGTTGGTATTTGTGTGTTTTGGCTTTGTTAGTGTTAGTGCGACTGTGGTGTGACGTTTCCGACAACGGAATTTACGTGAATTTCTAGTGTGCAAAAAAAGTCAATATGGCGTCCAAAGAACTCCTAAGCTGCTTCGGCTAGTTTTATATTGGAAAACACGCAATGTAAGTAGCCAGAATAATATTTAGATTAACAAAGGAAACATATACATTTTTCAAATTTTCAGTTGGTGAATTCTTTCCGGACGATTGGAATTTTCAACGGTCATTTTCGAGCGGAACACCTCCTGCCGGTTGAATGGTCGACATCTTTCCGATCATTCCTGTTTTTTTCGTGTCAGAATCTCGATTTTAAACACGTAATTATTTTTTAGTATTTTAAAATAAATTATAATTCTTATATGCGCTGTCTAGTCTATTTACTTAAAATTCACGTAGATTCCATCTGAATAACACTTAAAAAGTACGTGAAAATCATGTGGGGTTTATGCGTTCTGTTTATGGTTTCACCTAAATATCACGTAAAAAGGTACGTGAAAATCAGGTTATAATTACCTGACCAACACGTAGACGATTGACACTGAAGTTGACACTAACACATGAACGGCTTTCGAGAAATCGGCAAAAGTTACGTGAAAAGAAGGTGGATGAGAATCAGCCACTTTTCCCGGTAAATTTTACGTGCATTTTTTTCAGAGTGTAGGGTTATGTTTCTGTTCGATCTGCTAGCTACTACTGCACATCTTGTGTAAATCTCTTGCTGTCAGCCGGAAACAGATTCGAGTGCAAAAGGAGCATATAAGCGCACGCTGCCAAATACGGTGTATAAGAGCGATGGTTACATCGTGAGAACTTAATTTCTACTGACCCATTAACCCGAACCATTGAATGGGGTAAAATATTGAATTTTTACATTTTGTAGGCATACAGGAGCCCCGGTCGATATAAATGTATGTACCTACTACATACATCGAACCGCTTTCAAACCTTATTTAAAGAAATAATTAGCTGCACTCGGTTTAACCGCTCTGTACTTGGTGGTTTCGATTGAGGATTTAGCTCTGGCTAAATGATATGTTATTTTCTACTACCCATAAAGATTATAATAATTTATTTATTTTAAGACCCTTTAACTCTGTGTCATTCGGGTCCATAAAGATTGATTATGACCCTAACCTAAGCTCGCGACTTAACCCTCTAATGCCCAAATTAGTTTTTAGACGAACTTCGGAAAAATCACTATGAGGCATTATAAACATTTTTTAGGTTCTTATTTAAGCTTTTTAGAGGTTTAACTGCGGCACTGGGTAATAGAGGGGTAAGAAAAAGCGCTGACCATACACTGTCGAAAACCGCGACAAAAAACCTTCTAGTTGGCGTTGAGATACGATGCTACTGTAACAAATTAGTGATCGTAAGCTCGAATTTCGTATGAGAGAGGCCGTTAGATTCGGTAAGAGCCGTCGGTAAGATTGTAGTACCTAACCTCACAATTGTTCTGTATACTAACGAAGTCGCATAAACAGAGGGTCAAATTACAAGTCGAAATTTAGAACCTATACGAACAAAGGATAAAGCAAGAGGGACAGGATACAACAAACCAAAAATAATAAAGACAATCACCACAAAAGGACAACACTTAAAAAGAAAGCGTGGAAGACCGAAACTTAATCTTACACAAATGATGGAACACAAAAATGCAGAATATTTAAAACTGCACTTAGATGCTAAAAAACAAACTTGACTAAAAAAGTGGAAGCAGACTGGAAACATCAAGAGTATCTGTATAGATGCAAAATGTATAGATTCACAAAAAATGTTCCTCATAACCTTTAATGTACATATATTGTATATGTTATAAAGACTCGATACTATTGGAAAAAAACGGAAACTTTAATTTCAACGCTGACAAACTCGAAAATAAAAGTTGGTGAAACCAAAGATACAAGAAAAGCATACTAGTAGAGCCTGAAAAGCTTGAAAAACGAGAAAAAAAAGCGCAAAAATAAAAAAATAAATAAAAAGCTAGAAACACATTGAGATAATACCTAATAGGAAACCAAAATCGAAACAAAAACGAAAAAATGAAATAAGACAAAAAAAAATAAAACAAAAAATAGAAGCTAAGACAATAGTATAAACCAATATATGATAATTAGACAAATTAGACAGGACAGTAAGTATTCGAAAAATATAATTCATAACAATAAAAAAATGTAAAAAAAAAATCAGCAAACTAAGCGATAGTAAATGTTGAATCTAAAAATAAAAAACGGTAAAGAAAACTAGCAAAATCATTCTCAATAAGGAAAAAAAACCTACACCCAACGCAAACGGGGAACATTTTATTACTTTAGGGCAATTTTTTATTACTTATTGTGTCTTATGACTGCGCATTATACACAAATAGTAACAAACAAAAAGTAATAAAAATTATGACGGCCACACGCTTGTATGTGTTTCTGGAGGAGAACATACAGCCAAGCACCCACCGCAATGCATGTGTTAGCAAGACTTCACTCGCTGCATTTGTATTGATGCAACGATCAGATTCATTTTTGCTTCCCTTCATCCACACATAATGCGAATCTCACCCGTCAACCTCAAATGTCTAATTAGAAACACTTTCGTTTCGTCCCCCAGTGTTTACATGAAATGGAAATATGTAATACTGTCTGACCAGAGTTGCCGAAGTTGCGAATATTGTCTGGATAGTCACGAGTATTGTATTTTCAAACAGGTGCAAATGAGTTTCCATGAACCAATGAGTATGTGTTTTAGATATCTTGCAGGAAAGCGAATGTTTTTGTTTTTCTCTAACGCAGTTTACAGGTCGTGATGTCATTTAATGACGCATTTCAAGTCTTTGAAATCATCAACGTTTGCATACTCTATGACGGGGAAAATGCTGCTTGGCAGCTCTTGTCATATTTTTTCTCTACTCCGTATGCGAACTAATACACGCACACCGGATGAATTGGAGATTGAAGAAACTTGTAACATGTGCAACATATGCGACGGTGTGTGATTTTTTTTTGCTTTGATGGAAAGTAAGCAGTTTTCGACAGAAAAAATCTTGCATGTGGTTGAAACGACCATTAT
Source organism: Wyeomyia smithii (assembly GCF_029784165.1). Classification (NCBI taxonomy): domain Eukaryota; kingdom Metazoa; phylum Arthropoda; class Insecta; order Diptera; family Culicidae; genus Wyeomyia; species Wyeomyia smithii. The sequence goes on along the minus strand of NC_073694.1, from coordinate 72,309,393 downwards.
TAGATAGTCGTACTCCCGTAACACGTGCTAAATTTATGTCAGTATGTGTTGTTACTTGACTGGGGAAGAATTTTATTGCCTTTAAAGTAATAGGTTGTTACCCAAAAGGCAATTTTGCGCTATTGCTTCTAAAGTAATAAGGAAAAGTTTTGCGTGTAGAAACCGAAGGAGCCTAAAACTCTTAGCCTATTGGAAGTTTTCCATTGAACTTGATCACGAAACGCTTAATTTACCCATGTATAAATTTTAAAAACAATCATAACAAAACTGTTACGTCGCTAGACACGTTTGAGTCACGCACGGAGCATCGAGCAATTTCCCTTAAGAGTGATGAAAAAGGCACAGTGTATCATGAAGCGAATGAAAACCAAAACAAACTGCGTTATCCAGCCGTAGCTGCCGTTTTCCTTGGTTGCGTGATTCACGCTGCATGCCTCCATTAAATATTTGTTCATAAATATTGATGATCCGCAGAGCTTTTAAGAGCCTTATATGACTATAAAAACTTCAGCCAAGCGTCTTTTAGGTAAGGATTATTCGAGAGGCGAAAGAACCAGAAACATCATATTCAAAGGCACTGCGTTTTAGGCGAAATGATACATATTTTATTACCGCCAACGTGCACGTAGCTTTAAAATGACAGCGAACGATTAACTAATCCATCCGGCCGAGTTAACTCTGCTTTAAATGGAAAACGAATCGCTGATAGTAACTTTCACTTTATCTGGCGATCTCAATTACTGGTCATACCTGCTAGTGCAGATTTCCCAATCCAATAACAACTAGCTAAACGGAAAACTTAGCGAGTTGTTGAGCTGTTGCTAACTCTCCCAGCGGCCGTGTGCGACGTTGATGTCAAAGTCCTGTTTCGATTTTGCCTTCAAAGGCCACGGACCGGTTGAGGCACTTTTCTTCAGACGGTTGCAATGATGTAGAGCATTATCCACCACATATCCCCAATCGAAATCCAACTTCAGACACGACGTGTTGCAAATATCTATTTCTAACCACAAAACCGTATAGACCGACAGTGCTTTTTGTTTAGTTTAGCTAGGGAAACCCTCTCTCCAGAAACCTACAACGTGCCTAGTATCGATTTCAAATAAGAAAATATGTCACAAGACAATAGTTTGCAGTGACTGCAGTTGAGACGTGAGTACATAATGCCATAGACTATCTGGCATCCAAGCCCGAGTGAAACTAACCTTGCTGCTGTAGACACTCATCACTATTTATTAAGGTTGGTAGCATAACCAATCGAAAACTACGAAAACTTTTATTAGTCTAATGCGAAACCCGCCGAAAAGCGACCGCTACCGAAGTAGTGAGATTTTCTAGCGGATAAGGAATCGCACTACTTCGGCATTTACACTGCTATAGAAAACCTTCCGTAGTAGTCCGTTACCAATATAGGTGAGGAAGAAGAAGACTTTTGTACTGTACTGGGTTGTGACGTAGATCTCGTTTAGTGGCGCAACCCGCATAATTGGTAACCATAAAACATGCCCAACAACTAGTTCGGGATATAGTCCCGACTACATGGGTTATCGTTAAACCATATGGATATAATCATCCGTTTATGGTTATTGATTATGTCAAAACTTGTGAAAAAAAATCTTGAAAAAATCCACCGAATATTGTTTTTCCACATTGTTTTTGGAGGTCTACTTTATCATTGTTAACAAACAAAAGCCCTTTAAACCTGAGACTTAACCAATCTGCCGTACCATCTTAGATTCCATTGGTCCGATATCCCATATACTCAAACATTTCCTACCACAGTGCAATATAACGAAGTTACTGGTAAATAAGGAAAAGTCTGTTATTGTCCTGTCCAACGTTTTCGCGGATTTCTGCTTCGGATAGACTATTTTTATCAAATTCTTTCACACTTATTTCATTCTCACTAGAAACAAAGCATGGCAAAGCCAAAGACCGTCCACATTCCCGCGGTTATTGTATAGAAAACAGATTGGAGTATCGTCCCGTTAATAAATTGGTGGCTTTCTACGAAATAGTTCAATTTGTGTCACATAAATCAAGGCTCTTACCTTACTTGCCGGTACCGCGAATGAAACCGCCATTTACATCTTTAGTGTTACATAAACAAAATCGTCTGTTTATTGTTGGCACGAAACATTGCAGACGAACCTTCGTAGTATATGATTCGTTTTCCTCCTTCATGCGAGGGAAAGAAGTTTTCGCTAAGTCTTCGTGAGGCGCAGCACGATAGTCAAACTACTTTCAAAACAATTCCTTCACCAAACATGCTAGCGGGAATAACGAACAAAATAATCGCAAAAGATCACTGACCTTTTTGAATGTTTTCACAGCTTTGCAGCCAATATAAATTCTATAACTATTCGTATTCACCCGTAACATTCTGAGGTACTGTTCTCTTGCATAATATCGAGTTTATTTCTTTTTCTGAACTTGTTATGAACGTAGGAAGCCGCTAGCATCCACAGTTTGCGATAAAAGAAGGACGCTGTTGCACTCTTGAATTAGTACATTGTTTTTTATTAGCTTTCTTCTTTTGACGTAGAACTACCTCCTTCTTCACAATATTAGGGTACAGTTTGTGAAAACCAAAATAAGCGCAACGCTTTAGGAATGAAAAGATTCAAATGCTAATATTTTCCAGACTACTGAGTCCAATCTATGTGTTTTAGTTAAAATGCACACGATTTTTACGACCATTGTTTTCATGTTACGTGGTGGAAATTGTGAAAAAGTTTTAAAGTCAAATATTCCCGTAAATTTTACATTGGATCATATCCCTATCGCAGACATTTAAGAATATAAACGAAAAGGTTGCTAGCCTTAATGTCCACGCAGTTTTGAAAAATTGTCCTTCTTAGCGCCTTTCCTTCGGAGGACCACCCATTGGCTATCTTGGTCCAAGCAATGGGACCATTACTAATCTAGTTAACCGAGAAAACCCGCTCTAGAATAATAAAAAAAGAGCAGGAATTGAAAGACACGAATATAGGAATGTATATTCATAAATACATTAGAAATTGTAATCCTTTCAAGTTTTATTCCAGGAGCGTGACAAGAAGTAAGGGTTATCTCCATCCCTTAGGCCAAAAAAAAAAAAATAAAATATTACCAAGATCCTTCAGGCCAAACAGCTTACCGTCAGTTCATCTCAAAAAGTTGGTGTACACATCAAGTCATCATGTTTTTCTAAAACTCCTCGAAGCAAATATCAATTTGCATATCAGGAGGTTGAATCGTCTGTAACAGCACTTAATGTTATTGTTACAAAACTAGAACAATCCTTCACAGCAAATAAATTTTACTTTCATCATTCCTTGATATATAAGGAGCATTTGATAATTCATCTCATGTCTCAAAAAAAAAGAGAAAAAGAGAATTATCAGCTAACCCTGGAGGCTCTTACATAAGTGTAAAAGAAATAAAAAGATGCCCGCAAGGAGGTGTGATTTCACCTCTACAGTCGTCTTTAATAATTGATGACCTTCTTAAATAAGAGATAAATAAAAATTTTGAAATATTTGGATTTGCTGATGATACAGTCATAATTGTTCGTGGCAAATATGATGCTATCAGCGCAAAGCAAAGCAAAGCCTTGGTGCTACTTTCCGATTCAGAACTCGACCTTCTGTTTATTATCAACAGACTTCGCAGCCGACTGTTAAGTATACAGGATTATTGCGGGGCTAGCGCTACGATCCTACTGACACTAATAGTCTCTTCCGAGCATAGCCTCGAACCTACAACGACTGGCTTGTAAGACCAGCATCGTACCTCGAGACCAGCGCAAACCGAGTGCAAATTGCCTTGAACATTGTTTCCTCTTGGTGTGATAGAGAAGGCATGATGTAAATCCTTAAAAAACCACTATAGTTTCCTTTACACGAAAACTATGATTAGTAATATAAGACCTCTTGGAACTTTCAGACAACGTTAATTATCTCGGAATACTCCTTGACCAAAAGATTTACTGGAATACACATCTAGAGCAGGCAATAAGTAAAGTTACAAATACTCTATGGATATGTAATGAAACTTTGGGTAAACAGTGGAGACTCAAAATGAAAATGATTCATTGGATTTATTTGACGCACCCCGATCACTTCGAGGTAATATGAGCCAATCTCGAGTTATATCGTTTCTACAAGTTGAAGTTCAAGCAATTCTAGAAAGTTCTGTCATATGCCTATGTAGGAAATGCAGACACTTAAACATCTTCATCATGTCAGATAGTCAAGCAGCTTTAAATGCTTTGAATTCTGCGACATGCATATCAAAACGTGTTTGGGAGTGTATCCAAACTCTAGGTTGTAATAATTAAGAAAATTTATATTGACTTCTTGGTCACTGTGGAATCGCTGGAAACGAATGAGCCGACGAAATTGCAATATTTGAATCGTCTCATCAGTTCATAGGACCAAAACCCTTCTGGATAAGCCCGCTTCTTCATTCTAAATGGAGCTTAAAGCATGGATGTCCGGCAATTTTAAGCAAAAGATATAAGTTCTGGGATAGAGGACTACTAGAAGCCACTGATATCTGAAGAACAACTTCCAGTTTGGGGCGCTCCATGCGAAATGTAATACCAAACTTGATCACTTAGTTCACATCATGACGATCACTTCCAATAGTGATACTTTCTCCTGACTTTGCAAAATTAAATAGGAGCATATTCAGGGTCGGAATTGGGTGTTGGGGCCCGGGGTAGATATTTTCGTGGCGCCCTCTTACCCTTTGACATTTAGAGGTATGATAATTAGCAAATTGTGAAATGACTTTACGCTCCACTGGAAGGTGACGAGCAACAGAAAGTCTTTACCTTGTCTTCCCGTCTGTTTTGCTTTCAAAATCAAGTCTTCCCGTTATGCTTCAAAGTCAAGCTTTTTGCCTTTCTCCTAGAAAGGTATAGCAATCACTGGAAAAACCAAAGGTATAAAAGTGGTCCCAATGGCCGAATGTCATATACTACTCGACCCCTTTCGACGAACTGAGCATTTTCTGTATGTATGTATGTATGTGTGTATGTGTGTGTGTGTGTGTCTGTGTGTGTGCGAATGTGCAACTTTTTCTTCTCACTCACTTTTCTCAGAGACGGCTGGACCAATTTTTATAAAATTAATTGCAAATGAAAGGTCTAGTTGCGCCATAAGTTGCTATTGAATTTCATTGTAATCGGATTTTTAGTTTGGAGGTTATGTATCAAAATGTAAAAATCACGAAACATCAATATCTCAGAAACCACATAACCGACTTCAATAAAACTGGTTTAAAATGATCGGGCTGTCTCCAGAACCCTTAACTTTTAAATTTCGTTATGGTTGAACATATGGTTCAAATGTTATGTAAAGAAAAGTTATCCTGAGGTTGTTTAAACTCACTCATTTTTCTCAGAGATGGCTGAACCGATTTTCACAAAATTAGTGTCAAATGAAAGGTCTAGTTGCCCCATAGGTTGCTATTGAATTTCATTGCAATCGGACTGTAACTTTGCCCGTTGTTCATAAAAATGTGAAATCATATAATAAAGGAAACATATTGACTTTCTCCTAACGATCACTGGCTAATTAAAAGGTAGAAAAGTGATCCAAATGGCCGAATGTCATATGCTACTCGACTTAGTTCGACGAATCGAGCATTTTCTGCATGTATGCATGTATAGGTGTATATGTGTGTGTGTGAGTGTGGGTGTGTACGTGTGTATGTGCATATTTTTTTCGCACTCACTTTTCTCAGAGATGGTCTGACCGATTCTTTCTATCTTGGTGTCAAATGAAGGGTCTATTTGCCGCTTAGGTTGCTATTGAATTTCATTGTAATCAAACTTTTAGTTTTGGCGCTGCGTCAGAATGTAAAAATCGCTATGAACATAGTTGAATTCAAATTAATGGGCTTTTAAATCCTTAAATAATGAATTTCATAATGTTTAAACATGTGGTTTGAAAGTTATAGAAAGAAACGTAACCCACAGACTGTTTAAAATTATAGCTACGATAAATATATGTGGCCTCAACATCATTTAAATTTGATATTGTACTATTTCAATATTTGCGGCCTTAGGTATCTAGTTATTTTGGTTGTTTTCCACAAACTAAAAGTGGTCGTCTTTAAATTCAAAATGGTGTCCAGGATCAATGTTTGGTTTTTATGCATCATCTCGATTACGAAAATATCCATATTGAGTATTATTCGGTCATTTTCGACTGCTTCCTAGAAGTTGCCATTTAGCAATTCACAATGGTGCCTGACGTCAATTGTTAGCTCATTGCATCATTCTGGTTCCAGAGATACTGATATTGGATGGTATTTGGTTTTTTAGGCTGTTTTTCACAAACCGGAAGTCGCCGACTTGGATTTCAAAATGAGAATAATATCTGGCCTCTGAGCGTCATTCTGGTCGGCTATTTCCCTGGAACCAAAATGGGGTCTGTGGTCGATTTCAGCTGCTGTGTATCATTCTAGATCCGGAGATACTCAAGTTAGACGGAAATCGGCCATTTCTGGCTGTTTTCCAGAAACCAGAAGTTGCCATCCTACAATTCATAATGGTGTCTGAGGTCAATTTTCAGCTTCTTGCAATATTCTGGCTCCGGAGATACTCATATTGGGTGGTATTTGGTCACTTTGGGCTGTTTTTCAGAAACCGAAAGTCGTCATTTTGGACTTTAAAATTACCTGTGAAATCAATTTCTGTCATCTGGGCGTAATTCTGGTTCCGAAAACATTCATATTGAATGGTATTTGCTCATTTTTGGCTGTTTGGTCGATTTGAGCTCCTGTGTTTCATTCTAGATCCGGATATTATTATATGAGGTGGAAACCGGCCATTTTTGGCTGTTTTCCAGAAACCAGGTGTTGCTATCTTACAATCAAAAATTTTGCCTGAGGTCGATTATGGAACATATTTTTTACCTCTAAAAACATTTACCTGCTAAATTTGGTTCCATTTAGTTGGTTAGTACTCGAGATGTGCAGAAATTTGTGTTTCATTTATATGGAACCCCTCCCTTCCAGAAAAGGGAGGGGCGTCCAACTATTATGGACATATTTGTTACCCTTAAGGGTCCACATGCCAAATTCGGTTTCATTTGCTTGGTTTGTTTTTGAGTTGTGCAGAAATTCATGTTCGATTTGTATGGGACTCCTCCCTTCCAGAAGAGACAGCGGTCTCAAAATATCATAGGAACCTTTATCGGCACCAAAAACCCCTACATACAAATTTTCACGTCGATCGGTTCGGTAGTTTTCGAGCCTATATGAATCAGACAGACAGACCGGACTGCATTTTTATATGTATAGATTGCAACATCAAATTTTAGAAACTAATGAGTGAATACACATTTAAAGGATTGAAGCGTACATGTGATTCTATTTTTACAAATAAAAGTTTGAATGAGAAAGGCTGGGTCTGACCGCTAGGTGGATTAATTTAGGTTTTTTACATAACGTTTATTTGACACGACACAATACAAAAAATGTTTAACGGAACCAAATAACTCGTATATCTAGGGAATCTTATAAGCTAAGGGCAAATTTTTTACCTTCGCTGCCGACTTCGCTTAAACTGGCATGTTTTTTTTTAATCAGTGGTTCGGTTTGTTGTTTAATGGGCACTTTGATGCTTTTCAAGTAGCCATAAATCAGCATCATGTATGTTATGTTTAGCTGAGTCAGGATATCACGAACTGGGACGTAGGGTTGTATTCCTCGGACCCTGAGAGAGTCCAAAAGTAGGGATCTGGCGTCACGGAATTCAGCACAGACCCTAACTACGTGCTCATTGTCATGACACCTCAATCCACAAATGCAATGATTACTGTCCGTGAGCCCAATACGCAGTAGATTTGCGTCTAACCTGTAGTGGTTGGACATAATCCGAGATATTACGCGAATGAAGTCTCATCCTACATACAACCTTCGAACCAAGGTTTGGCGGATACCTTGGGGAGATACTGTGTAGCCACCTTCCCACTTCTCTCTTATCCCACGAGATCTGCCAGTTGACAAGTGTGGTCTGACGTGAAAGTTTTAGAAAATAATTGCAGACAGTTGATATATCGTGCCCACATTAGTCACAAGTGTCCGCTTTCTTTTTCCCGGAATGGAACAATGAGAATCCCTTCCCCACACTAAGGTAATCTGAGAACATTCTTTGGATAAAGCACTCAAATGCTTCCGTATTTTCCCCAGGAAATACCTTTGAGCCTCAGTTCAATGTCAGGTTGGTTGCATGTCTGGCCTAGGACTAGAGGGCTCCTCGAGTCGGGAGGCTTGGTTCCCCTAGCTCTAGCTTAAATCCGGGCCTGGGCATTAGTAACAAAAGATCAAAGAATGAATCGTAGTGACGATAATACCCAACAAGGAATAAGCATTTTTCACAACTAAAAATAAACAATTAAGTCATCAGAGGAATATCGATCATAATTTTCAACTTAGGCTTCGCAATTGTGAGAATGACAGCAATTTACTTTTCGCCTAGATTGTGTTCTGCGTTAGATCCTGTTTAATTGTACACTCTACATTATCCCAATTTTCATAAATTTAATTTTTTATTTAAAAAGATTTAACTTGACAAGACTCGTCTGTTTCAATTATTCAATTCAATTATTTGTCACGTTCCTAGTCGAACACGTAAGATGGTTCGTGTGCATTTGTGTATTTCTTTAAGAAAAACCTCATCATCGCGTCTAAAATCGACAGCAATTAGTTTATCACGTACTATAAACATTTTCACGACCAACTGGATCCGATTCAGAGTCAACCGTTATCTCATTACATTCTACGTTCTACATCTCATTACGGCTACATTTCAAACCCGATCTAAAATTCGGAGGGGAATGAATGTATAATGTGAACTACTAGAACCATTGTATGTAAATCCAAAGTTAAGCTTTTTCAACTCTTAGGAAGGCCTTATAAAGCTACCGATTTGCACCAAATGTTAGGCAATTCAGAGCAAGTTGACAATTAGTTTTGCTCACGAACACGTAATTGAAAACAAGAAATTTGAAGCCATGTAAATACGCGCAACACTTCAATTTCATCAGCCTACGCATCATATCAGTAAACGCAAAAATACTCCAACCAAGTCAATCTGGAACACTTGTCACAAGTCATGTAATTTCTGCCAATCGAACGATACCGATCGGAGCCAACGAGAAAACGTCACTCGCGAACAATGGCAAGAAGGTAGCCGCTGGCACGGAAGAAATTGTCTACAGCTTTGTGGCATTATTTGCCGAAGGTCTTATTCGGTTTTGGTTGCTCCGTAATTGATGTTAGTATAAAAAGCTGCTGATACCAATAAACGGTCACAAAATTGATAAGATATCACCACATACCTGACAACGTGACGAATTTGTACTAGGACACAAATTTATTACCCAATGACTCAACGTCCACAGTACACGTCCCTAGTAACAATATTGGTTTTATTAAAGTGTTATAGCGCTCAATAAAGCCAAAACAACGCTATAAAACTTTGATATAACCCGTTTTGTTACTCGGGGTTTCATATGAACTAGTTGTTTTATTGAGCAAATTTTCAAAGCGAAGATTCAAAGTCAAGTTGTCGATTGAAATTATCGCTTCTTTCGATTCTTCGAAACCAGAACCAAGCACATTTCCATTTCAGAAACCACCACTGAATGGCTCTCCTACAGCTACAAGCAGCAGCAATCTGAGCCATATGTTTCCACTTGTTTCGACTGTTAAACTGTAAAATCATCATCATCATCTTTCATTTTTACTCCGAAGGGGAAATACATATCTAAAAAGTCAAAGCATGGATGGATAAGAGTACGTCTCTTTGTGTTCGCGCAGATCTAACATCGGGGACCGAAAAACCCTAAAAGTAAAGCAACCTTATACGTTGAATGTTGAACATGTTGAACAACGCTGAGTTTCAACATTTTTCTCAATTTGATCATGCTAGTTTTGCAAACTAGCAGGTTCAATCTTCTACAAAAACATCGGACGTTAAACAAGCACTGCTAACATCGATCTATTATGTAGGTACACAATAGTAAAATTACCAACATCACAATAATAACATTAATAATAGTAGCAGCAATACGGCAGCCATCGCAAACGTATGCGAGGAAACACAACGTAATCGCATAATTTCTATGTGCCCCCATAGTCGGTGGTAGGAACTTATATCTACCCGGTGATGAAGTGTACTCAATAGTCGTTTCGCGCGCCGGTTGCGTTGCGTGTTGTATAGAATTGAAGTGAGTATGGGTGTATGAGCACGGAGTACATTTTAAAGTGCTTCAAGGTGCAATAGATTGGGTATAATTTCACTGGGTTTTCAGATAATACAGAATCTTGATCAGGGCTCTTATATAAATCATTTTTCTGATCGATATTTCGAAAAAAAATAGTTAAATACATTATCACCTTTCTCCTACTACATAATTTATGTTTTTAAATACTTCTCGATACAGGATATTAGTATTCCGAATTTTTGAGCGAAATAACATTTGAACATGATTTTCTCGGAAAACTCCTATTTGTCAAAACTTGAAAAATAAATCAGAAAAAAATCGTCGGGATGTCCAAAGTTTACTTTATAAACTGTACATCATAGAATAATAATCAGTAAATGGACTATGCCTAAAATTTTTGCAGCAATTTGGAAAAATATATTCTGGAAAAATCCCTAAAGTCACAACGACATCAATTCGTCGAAACTGAATCTGAAAAGCTCAATTTCCTATTTTAGTTCAACTTTCTCTAAATTTTTGTGCCAGTGACACTATTTTGTTCGATAATGAAAAGCCCGTACAACTTAGGAAAAATCATGTAGTCTTAATTTAAACAAACAACTGGCGACTGAAGAACCACGCGAAAATTGTTTCCTCATTCCGTCTTTCAGCGTTTTGCAATGACTCTTCCACGTTTCTTTCTTTTTTATTATCTCGCTAGTTTTAGCCAATGTTTCGCACCCGGTTAGCAGTGTTTAGTTTGTTACTTTAACCATTGTATGGCGTGGCTATACTATGTTTGAGCATGGTTCCTAGTTCCATACAATGCTTTGTGTATGTGACAATGCAAAATTAGCGCTTCAACACCTATAACTAAGGCCACCAGAGACTGGGAACTTAAAAGTTTATTCCCTTCACGGTTGGAAGGAACGAAACCTCATCGCAGTTCACTCACCGCCTGGTTCATTCCAGCGAATTTGAATCGGCACAAATAACGAAAACGCGGAGACTTATGTGCTCGTGTGTTCTATACACACGCATCCATTATCATAACACCACCGGCGATTCCGTCCAATTAAATGTGGTGTAATGAGCCTAGCATAGTTTTATATGAAGTGTTTTCTTCCACTCCCCGCGAATGGTTTTGCATTCATGACGATACGATGGTGATGTTGAGAATCGGCTCTATAGATTCGTGCGATGGGTGAAGCGATGAGAGCAATCGCCAGGTGGAAAAGTGGATATCGCAAACTACACCAATCCACATGTTTGCGAACCATACATACAAATCGAGCGGTGATGTTCGGGCAATTAATACATGAGTAATATGCAATGTTCCCCTATGATACCATTCCCCTCCTTTTTGTGATAATACAAATATTATGATACGTTTTGAAACATTTCTGGTTCGAAATAAACAATTAAAGTAGGATCAAAAGTTTACAAACTAAAAATGTGGTAATTAACGATGAATGTACAAACTGAGACAAGATTAGTAGTACACGCATGCAACGAATTAACCTGCTCGACTTTGCGTAACTAGCGAACTGCATTTTTAGACCACACTGAAGACTAGTGACTGCATCACTGTGACATAACGACAGTCATGCCGAAAACTGTTATCATGCTATGATCACAGATGACCAGCCGTCCATAGCGAAGATTTTCTCTCAGTTACGGCTTAATCTGAGCCACATCCACACGGTGCAGCTTGGCCTCAAGATACGCCATGCCAGCAAGCTGAGAGCAACAGTGAGCGAATTAAATAAATTAGATGGAACGAAAACCGTCCGCAGTCAGTTGTTACAGGTGCTGGCGTAACATGACCTGAGTGCGGTCATTGTATAGCCCAATTTCCCGCCAGTGGGTGTTAATTTTCGCTTTCACTCACTGCTGCTGGATTTCATGTAACACTTAAGTCCGAATGAATAGATTCATAACATCACAATCAAAGGATAAATAGATCAGTTATTATAAGACGCTGCGTGGAGAGCGATTTTTAGACAACTTAACAACATTTGATAGCTTCCGAATCGGTTGTGTAGCACGACCCAAAGACCCACTCCTTTCCGTGCTAAAGGGAGATAAACTAAAGTAACTACATTATAAGGTGCTCAGCAAAGCAATCGTTGCTGGGTGGTGGAAACTTCAGGCAATTAGTTTGCAGTTTACTTTTTGAAATTCGAGGTGGCCGATTTAAAATTGGTTACATATGGGTCATTCCATACGAAGTGCACATACCACTTGGACACGACCATCACATATTTTACTCGAAGTTGGTGTCGATTGAAATGCCCCCCGCTTTGTGGAATCTCATTCATTGTTGCAAAATAACGTATTTTTTGTTCAGAACCTGTTTTTTTTCTTTTACTTACAATTTATGGACGTGAGACGTCCGAGAAAATGCCTGATGATTTTTGAAGAAAATAAACCAAGGCACCTGGGAAAAAAATCCTTTTTGACCGGAAGTGTCGTCAAATAGATTATTCGCGATGCCTTGTACGTTTTTTCTTCTGTCTTGTGTTTCTTAGCTATGAAGTTTACCGAGTAAATAACACTTAAACCCTTTTAATACGTTTTTAAAACATTCAATCCATAATTCCTTCAGATGCAAACCTTCAGAAACTAATGTGGGCATCATTCGGTGAAAAAAGACGAAAATTGATTGTTCCTCCGCATCCACTGTCGTAAGTCCCCAGCGGGGACGCGGTTAGTGAATGGCACTGATGTTTTCCCGGAGTACTTTCATACCATTCAGTGGACATGTATTAGGACGTCCATTTCCCCGCAATCTTCAGCTTCCCGGGGTTCGGGAAATAAAAATTTGATATCACGGGAAATGAGAAAAAAGGCAAAGAAAAGTAAATAACTAGCGTATTTATAGGAGAAAATATTGAAAACATATTTCAATGATTGGAAGTCATAAGAAAAAAACATTAAAATAAAAAAAGGTTAATCAGTTTTCGAAAACAAAGTGTTAACAATATTTGATGTCAAAAAGCGATAGCGACGAACGGAAATAATTTACTAACAGGAGGGGGAGGGGGTGCCAATGGAAATCTACTATTCAAATTTCAATTTTTAAAAAAATGTGCAACTAGTTCTTTGTGGTATTTTTGAAATCGATTTTTCATGACAAATATATTACATAAAACGTCAAAATTTGATGTTAATAAAAAATAATACACACCGACTCTCCCAGTTTAGAACTTACATCAGATACCTACCAGATCTCGACGTGTCATGTATTTGTAAGACATTTTGGGATCGAAAAACAAGGTTTTGATTTCGATAATTTCATCAACTATTTCCTATGCATTTTTGATCGGTCAAAAAAGTGAAACTCTGACCACTTTGAGGCTCCACTACCCGAAATCCGATAGAGTCAAAGGTCAAAATTTTCCCCTAGCATTCCATTTGTATATAAATATGCAGTGGTGGGCACCGCTAACCGAAAATTTAGCGACGCTAATCGCTAAGCCGCTAACCGGAAAATTTAGCTCGATAATCGCTAAACGCTAAACCCACATTAGCGGAACTTTCGCTAATCGCTAACTTTTTAATATGTAAATAGTCATTTCGCTATATTTATTGCTCGTGTTTTGTAAGATTTGGACCACTTTGTTTTTTTTTTTTTGGTAAAACAAACGAAAACAATTACTTTTTAAAGCTATTTACACGGTGACAAAAAAGTCCGGTCACACTTTTTTGGGGTCGCCTGTAGTCTACACGTTGCATCTCTCTGGTGCCATCTATATGACAAATGAAAGGGTTAATTTTGCTGCCCAAAGTGGCAGAGTTTCGTTTCTGTGCAGTTTGTTTACATTGAGTTGGAGCCATGGCAGAGTTAAGAGCAGCTGCTATCGCTGAATATGTGAAAGGGTACAAACCCGGACACATATTCAAACACCTAAAACCACTCGAAATCAACCGGAAATTCGTGTACCGGACCATAAATCGTTACCTAGAAACCGGAGGCACCGAGGACAAGGCACGATCTGGACGACCAAGGTCTGTGAGAACTCCAAAGCTGAAAAAGATTATACGAGACCGGATTCGCCGGAATCCCGCCCAATCTGCACGGAAGCTGGCCAGGAACCTTGAAATGAACCGCAAATGCGCAAGGATTTAAAACTTACACCGTACAAAAAACAGGTGGTTCATGGGGTTACCAAAGCTACAAAGGACAAGAGGTACCAACGGTCGCGGGAGTTGCTCGGTTGGCGCGCAGATGACGAGATTATTTTTTCGGACGAGAAGCTGTTCGTTTTGGAGCAAACAGTCAATCGCCAAAATGATCGAGTTTGGAGTGTGAGCCTCCAGCAAGCTCCTGCGGACAAGCTGAACGTTTCCCGGTTCCAAAATAAGACGTCAGTGATGGTTTGGGGAGCCATTTGCAAAAGAGGTAAACTGCCTCTTATTTTTATCGATAAAGGGGTCAAAATCAACGCAGCGTACTACCTGGACACGGTTTGGAATAAAAATGTTCTGCCTCAAGCTGAACTATTGTTTGAAGACGATTACTACTACTTCCAGCAAGATGGCGCCCCATCCCACACCGCAAAGGTTGTTCAGGCGTAGTGTGAGGAAAACTTGACCGATTTCATTTCGAAGAATGTATGGCCTCTGTCGTTTTCGGATCTGAATCCACTGGATTATTTCGTGTGGGAATACATGATGTCGAAGCTGAACGACTGAAAATAACAAATTTGGAGCAATTCAAGCGAGTTATCACGAAAATCTGGGACGAGATACCGATGCACAGTGGTCCAGATCGTCGATTTAGCGATATTTAATTTTTTGTGCAAAAATAGCTGTTGTTAGGTTCATAGTATATCTGAAAGATATTTTGTGTTTAAAAAGGCGCTTCTTTATAGAAAATAAAAATTGGGGTGGCTCCATTTTTATCAAAAATAGCAAAACTAACTTTTTTGCTGATAAAGATACGGTTCTTTTTAGTTCAAAGGAGTTGTAGATCCATTTATGCTGAACAACTTTCCGAAGAAAGCTCTATCTTGCATAGTTTTCACGGTATGATGAATTTAATATAGCAAGTTAGGGTGTCACTGAAAAATCTATTTTTTTCGATGTAACTTTTTTATTTTTGATTCTGTTAAAACTTGGTCTTCTAACAGTTTTTAGGTCTTTTTGAGGTGCATATTTTCTCTGAATACTGGAAAGCGCTATCTCATTCACAAGAAAAGTTATTAAGTTTTTCGCTTTCAAAATACGCCCTTTTCAAATGTTTGTATCTACTTAAATAGCAAACACAAACTAAAACTATTGATTGCGTTTGAAAGGTCGTACTTTTCTGTATATAATATCTAAAATCTGGAGGGTGGATATTTTTCTATCTCAAATAAATCCAATTTGAACTTTGCGGTTTTGGTTGGATTTCTCGATACATGTCACATGCATGCTACTATTTTTTTAATTTTTTTGTAATTGATCGGTCTATATCACTAAACCCAAACGTAAGATCATACAAAATAAGGTTTTTTCAAACAGTTTTATGATTCATGAGAGCCCTTTTCATAAAAAAACAGGCAACAGTATATCTTTATATATTTTTTTTTGTTCAAGGGATTTTAACCGAGGCGGTCATTCGTCCCTAATATCTTATATTCTACATGTGTTTTAGCAGTAGAAGTATTGCATTATATGCAAGCTTTAACTCTGCTACGTTTGCCAAAAATGGTTTTTTAAACACGAAACAACCCAGGAAATTAGCAGAATTATCTCGGAAAATAAAAAACTTCACCCTACTTTTATCGACAGCATTCGAGTTACATCGAAAATGGCTTCCTACATGAAGGAGACAAAAGTGGGGAATTATTTCACTAAAACAAATTCACAAGCTTTTTATATACGTCATCGTTAAGGAATAACATTAAAAAGCGATCGTGACGTTGACGATCCTGAAAAATACAAATTTAGGATGTCACCCTCGCACGCCTACATTCGCTTCATACAACTATTGGCGAAAGTAAGCTATCGTTCAACTATGGCTAAATCATTGTGGTGAGTAGCGACAACCTAGTTTCTGAAGCACGAGAAATCGCCATTCAGAATGCGTTGAAAGCGAATTAGTGAACTTCTATATGATGGTGAGAATAACAGAAGTTAGCTCGCAGATTTGTCAATATATATGAATTAGTATCAGAGATCACAAGCCTCAATGAAGAAATATTTAAGAGTTTCTACGTAATCCTAACGTTAATAGGAAATAAAATAGGAGTATGAATCATATACTGAGAAAATCGAACATACGCTATGATGATGAACATATTTTTTTCTAAGCCTCTGTGAAACTGTTAGATCTCGTTTTTTTCGCATTATCGTAAAATTACATAGGTACGCTTCTATCAATTGGACTGTACAACGACGAGGCACAGGAAGCACGAAACAAATTCAAATTCAAACCGTTTACGCCAGAAGAAATTAGAAAACACAATGCATTTAGTGCTGGAGTAATGCACACCATGCTGAAAACACAACACTAACAGAACATGAAAATACACTGTTGAGTGTTGCAAACTTCTATGTAAACAGCTCTCATGAGTCATAAAACTATTAAGAAACACCTTATTTATTATGATCTTACGTTTGGGTTTAGTGATATAGACCGATCAAATACAAAAAAAAAGGAGCATGCATGTGACATATATCGAGAAATCCAACCAGAACCGCAAAGTTCAAATTGGATTTATTTGAGATAGAAAAATTTCCACCCTCCAGATTTTAGATATTATATACAGAAAAGTACGACCATTCAAACGCAATCAATAGTTTTAGTTTGTGTTTGCTATTTAAGTAGATACAAACATTTGAAAAGGGCGTATTTTGAAAGCGAAAAACCTAATAACTTTTCTTGTGAATGAGATAGCGCTTTCAAGTATTCAGAGAAAATATGCACCTCAAGAAGACCTAAAAATTGTTTGAGGACCAAGTTTTGATAGAATCAAAAGTAAAAAAGTTACATCGAAAAAACTAGATTTTTCAGCGACACCCTAACTTGCTATCTTATATTCATCATACCGCGAAAAGTATGCAAGATTGAGACTAGCTTTCTTCGGCAAAGTTGTTTAGAATAAATGGATCTACAACTCCTCTGAACTAAAAAGAACCGCATCTTTATCAGCAAAAAAGTTAGTTTTGCTATTTTTGCTGAAAATGGAGCCACCCTAATTTTTATTTCCTTAAAAGAAGCGCCTTTTTAAACACAAAATATCTTTCGGATATACTATTAACCTAACAACAGCTGTTTTTGCACAAAAAATTAAATACCGCTAAATCGACGATCTGGACCACTGTGCGATGGAGCACGTGCGCGCCGCTTGCGACGATTTTCCGAGACGTCTGAAGCTGGTTCGATCAGAGAAAGATGGTGTAATTCCGAGATATCGTCTGTGAAGTATCTTCATGAGTTACTGAATAAAGCTATGAAAGCCAGATTCAGATTTCCTTCTTATTCTTTGAAATATTGTGATTTTCCTGTATGATCGGACTTTTTTGTCACCCTGTACAATAAGAGGTTCACGAAACGGTATTCATACTTGATTTTGTAAAAACAAGAATATCAAAAGTTATTTAGCTTTCATTAAAAATAGATACTCTTAAAAATGTTTTCATAAAAATTCAATCTGAATTGAAAAAGTAGAACCAAAGTTGTCATAATTTCAAGCGCATTGCAATTTACAAAAGTTCTTGGTGTGCCGAAAATTCAATCTAGACCTTGAGCTTGTTATTCAAAACGCTCCTGTGGCTTGTACGATAACTGGAACTCCATTCTATGGTAAAAAGACTGACAAAAGTAACTTTCGCATTAAAGTATGTTCATCTTCCGAAGCAATTCACGTACGCTATCAGCAATTCACAATTTTTCTTAATATTTCTATTGTCGCTCCTCTACAAAATTTAGTGAATTAGCGATTAGCGTTTCGAAGGCCAAAATTTTAGCGACGCTAACAGTTTCGCTAACCAGCTCAAAAATTAGCGGAATCGCTAAACCGCTAACTGAATTTTAGCGTCGCTAATTAGCGATTAGCGAATTAGCGGAATGGTGCCCACCACTGAGCATATTTATATACAAAGAGTGGAAAAAATGATTCATACTGTTCAGGACCGGGTTTGCAAATGGTTATGCAATCTTGCTCAACATGCGCAAACTCAGAAATGTACACATTTTTTTTCATTGCAGAAGATGTTTCCCGGGTTATAAATAAAAATTCCCGGGAATTGGGAATTTAACAAATTGAAATTTCTCGGGAAATTCCATCCTGAGACGTCCCGGGAAGAACGCTCTAGTAGGTAAGGTTTGTTCCGCTTAGTATTTGGCAGATCCCTTTTATTTACTGCAGCGTCTCTAGTTGTCGTACCGAGAAACTAATGACAGCGTTTTGATCTGAAAGGTTTATTTGCTTAGTGGTGAAAATTTCGTCAGGATTGGTACACGCGTGGAAAAGTTATCCAAGATGGAACGCGACAGACGAGAAAAAAATTGTGCACACCTACGTTGAAAACCCAACATGGTCAGGAGAAATGATCGCCAAGGCTTCGAAGGTCAAATGTTCGCACTCCCTAATAAACAGTAATGTCGAGCCCTAATATTGAAAAAAAAAATAAATAAAGATGAAAGGTTCTGGGGGGGGGGGGTGAATTTTAAACACCACTTATGAGCTACACCACTGATAAGCTACAATGAGCGAGGCATGTTGTAAGAATGCCGGAAAATAATCCCGCCAAATATTGTTAACTCCAGCCGGTACAAAACTAGAGCGTCTTTTCCGGGAAGGAGGGAGAAATGTGCCCAATATACAAAAAGGGTGACAGAACTATCGAGCGATCACGATTTTCAACGCAGCCTACAAAGTGCTCTTCCAGATCATCTTTACCGGAAAAATTTCATTTTCCCGAGACTTCCGATGAGAGCGACATTTATGGGTGTTGAGATGAACATAGGATTTATGGGTGTTGATATGAACATAGGAGCGCCATTTGATAATAGGACTGTCTATTTGAACCAAACTAAATCGAAAAACTATTACGGTTCAGATCGATTGCGAATGGCTCTGCTTTACCGCAAAGGAAACAGTAGTTTACAGGAAACTGAACGTTGAATAACACTTGTTTTTTAGGTAAAAAGGCGAATGTTAATTTATCGCTGATCATTTTTCAACTTTACTGTCAGAGTAAATTACAAAGAAAAAAATTTGGCCTCGAATGTTTTATCTTCCTATTTTACCGGTTGGGTTGCGTCACATACATTACAACGAGCCGTCAGTCTTGACTTTCTCTTGTTAAAAACGAATCTTTACGAAATCACTAATCAATTGAAAATCAGTACTTTGTCCGCTACTGACCGAACAGATTACTGCTTCGATTGCAATCATATTTACGTGAAGCTCTCCTCTTTTTCATATCACGAAATCATCAATCATGAAATCTAATCACTAGGCTGAATAGTAAAGCTTCAACCCAATCAACGGAATATTGGCAGAGTTTTTCGGGCAGCTGCGCCGGCAACCCACCGTAAACACTGTGTAATTAAATGGCACAAATCCAGTGCGTCTTGAACTGTCCTACAGATCAGACGTTTTTTCGGTTGCTTGTGGACTGGTCTTTGACTGCCTATAGCTTCAAAGTTTGTGTTTTGTCAGTGTGTCTTTTAAAGACTACCTGAAAGTTATTTCCCATCAGTCTTTCTCAAGACTACCTACTTTTGAATTTAACATTTGTTTTAACTTTTTTCGTATCACCTGAAATGGCTGGACGGAAAAAGAAACCTCGCATCGCTGCGGGGAGGAAAAGAGAGGCATCTCTTTCTGACACATCGAGTGTCTGTAGTGACAATCCTTTTGATATTTTGCCTGAGCAAGAAGCTGGTGAAATGGAAGTTACCAATAATGAAACTATACAAAATATAAAATCTTTAAAAAAGGAGAAAGTTCCACCTATTGTGGTAACTATTTCTTCTGAATTTAATATATTCAAAAAGGAACTTTCAACGTTTGTTTCTGACGTTAAAGTTACCTATCAAATTGGCCGTAGAGGTGAATGCCGCTTATTAGCCGACTCAGTAAAGGGTCGTGATCGTCTTGTTCAGTATTTAACTGACAAGATGTACAAATTTTTTACATATGACACCAAGAACTCCAAGCCGTTCAAGGTTGTCTTGAAAGGTCTCACCAACGATCAAACCGTTGATGAGATCAAACTTACTTTAACAGAATTACTTGGCATAGCCCCTACCCAAGTAATTCTAATGAAACAAAAATCACGAGGCGAAAACAGTCAGAGAACTGGAATTACCCTTGTTAATTATTTAATTCATTTTAACCGCAATGAGGTTAACAACTTAAATTTTTTTGAAAAAGCACATGCTTTGTATAATGTGCGTGTAAAGTGGGAAACTTATAGGAAGTATGGCGGAGGTGAAAAGCATATCACCCAATGCCGTACTTGCCAACGTTATGGCCATGGTTCCAAATTCTGTAACATGGACCAAAAATGTCTTAATTGTGGAGACTCTTCTCACAAAAAGGACACATGTCCTGTGAAAGAGAGTAAAAATTTTCGCTGTGCGAATTGTAACGGCAACCATATGTCAAATTTTTATCAATGCCCAGTCCGTTTAGCAATTGTTAAGGCAAGGCAAAGTAAACAAAATTCAATTTCTCAATTAAAACCAACTTCAAAACAAAATTCTCCAAGCGTACCAGTGACGCATAGTTTACCTACTCCTTTGCATACCCGTTTAACTTATGCACAGGTTACAGGTAGTTCGAACATGATACCGCCTAGTGTTGGTAGTTCGAAAATGACCGTTAATATGGGTAAGCAAAACACGCTAGAAAATAATTGTACACCTATCACTCCAGCTAATATTGCTACCGAAAATATTTTTTCTAATGTCAACTGCCTGGGGCCTATTACGGCAGGTAAACTTTCTTTTTTGCAACAGGCAATGTTCGATCTTATGAACGCCATGTTGCAGGCAAAATCAATGTTTGAAGCCATTCAAATAGGCACAAATTTTACTATTAAAATTGTTTCTAATTTAAAATTTAGCAATGATTTTAAATAAAACAATTAAAATATTAAATTGGAATGCTCGCTCATTGAAGGCCAATGAGAATGAGCTTTTTAATTTTTTAACAGTAAATAATGTGCATATTGCAATTATTACTGAAACATTTTTGAAACCTAACATAAAATTAAAATATGATCCCAATTACGTGGTTCATAGATATGATAGGATTCAGGGTTCCGGCGGTGGAGTTGCAATTGTTATTCATCGCCGAATCAAACATCGTGCTCTTCCCCATCTTGAGACGAAAGTTATTGAAACTTTGGGAATTGAAGTTCAAACTGAACTTGGGATTTTATTTATTGCCGCAGCATATTTACCATTTCAATGCACACGCGAGCTCAAAAATTATTTTAAAGGTGATTTACAAAAACTCACCAGAAATCGTTCGAAATTTTTCATAATCGGCGATTTTAACGCTAAACATCGTTCATGGAATAATTCTCAAAGTAATTCCAATGGCAAAATTTTATTCAATGATTGTTCTTCAGGATACTATTCTATTTTGTCTCCGAATAGTCCTACATGCTTTTCTTCTGTAAGAAACCCTTCAACAATTGATTTGGTGCTAACAGATCAAAGTCATGTATGTAGTGATTTGATCACACATGCTGACTTTGATTCTGACCATCTTCCAATAACTTTTTCTTTATCACATGTCTCAGTTTTAAACCCTATGAGCTCTGTTTTTAATTATAACAAAGCTAATTGGGAAAGATACAAAAATTATATTGAGAGAAATTTCAATAATGAGCTTGATTTGCAAAACGAAGTGAATATTGATTCCGCTTTGGAAGCATTAAAATGTGCAATTGTTGATGCCAGGAATTATTCTGTTCCAAAGGCTCAAGTGAAATTTGATTCACCAATAATTGACGAAAATCTTCAACTTCTAATTCGTTTGAAAAATGTCCGCAGACGTCAATATCAACGTTCTCGTGACCCTGTTTTTAAAACTATTTATAAAGATTTACAGAAAGAGATTAAACATAGATTTACTCTTCTGAGAAATCAAAATTTTGAGACTAAAGTTGAAAAATTGAAACCATATTCAAAACCATTTTGGAAGCTGTCGAAGATTCTTAAGAAACCTTCAAAGCCTATTCCAGTTTTAAAAGATGGTGAACGTTTTCTTGTATCCAATGAACAAAAGGCTCAAAGACTTGCTCAGCAGTTTGAGAGTGTTCATAACTCAAATTTGAATTTTGTGAGTCCAATTGAAAATGAAGTCACACGTCAATTTGATTTAATTTCTTCCCAGAATTTTTTACCTGCAGAAATAATTGAAACTAACTTGAATGAGATTAAATCAATTATTAAAATTTTCAAAAATATGAAAGCACCTGGTGACGATGGAATCTTTAATATACTAATCAAACGTCTCCCTGAGAGCACAATGGATTTTTTAGTGAAAATTTTCAATTGCTGCTTCAAAATTGCATATTTTCCCAAATTATGGAAAAATGCAAAAATTACTCCCATTTTAAAACCGGATAAGAACCCAGCTGAAGTTTCAAGTTATCGACCAATCAGTTTGCTTTCTTCAATAAGTAAACTGTTTGAGAGAGTTATTCTTAACAGAATGATGTCACACATCAACGAAAATTCAATTTTTGCAAATGAACAGTTTGGATTTCGCCATGGGCATTCCACAACTCATCAATTGCTCAGAGTTACTAATATGATACGAGCTAACAAATTTGAAGGTTATTCCACTGGAGCTGCTCTTTTAGACATAGAAAAAGCATTCGACAGTGTTTGGCATAAAGGTTTGATTGCGAAATTGCAAACTTTTAATTTTCCAATTTTCCTAATCAAAATTTTAAAAAATTATCTTACTGATCGAACTCTGCAGGTTGTCTATCAGTATTCAAAATCTGATAGATTTCCTGTCAGAGCAGGTGTGCCTCAAGGTTCAGTCTTGGGTCCAGTCCTGTACAACATATTCACTTCAGATCTTCCTGATTTGCCTCCAGGATGCACAAAGTCATTGTTCTGCGATGACACAAGCATTTCCGTAAAAGGAAAAAGTCTTCGTGTCATATGCAGTCGATTGCAGAAAAGTTTAGATATTTTTTCTTCCTACTTGCAAAAGTGGAAAATCTCTCCCAATGCTTCTAAAACTCAAATGATAATTTTTCCGCATAAGCCTAGGGCTTCTTTCCTCAAGCCAAACAATAATCACGTTGTCAAGATGAATGGGGTTATTTTAAGTTGGTCCGACAAGGTCAAGTACTTGGGACTAATTTATGATAAAAAACTTATTTTCAAAGAGCACATTGAGAGTATACAAGCCAAGTGCATCAAATATACGAGATGTTTATATCCTCTCATTAACAGGAATTCTAAACTTTGTTTAAAGAACAAACTTTTGATTTACAAACAAATTTTTAGACCAGCAATGCTTTATGCTGTACCGATCTGGTCAAGTTGCTGTTCAACAAGGAAGAAAAGCTCATTTCAAGATGGCTTGACAAAGTATTTTTTTTTTATTCTTTTAGCACCAATATTTAGTGGTTAATTTGTGGTTTCGAAATCCAATTTGTGGTAATTTGTGGTTGAGTAATTTCTGAGAAATTTTCAGGAACCTGAGTCAAGCCATCTCTGAAAATGATTTCGCTTCAAATGAATCGGACAACGATGATATATACATCAATCGAAAGCTCTTAATTTGTGGTTCACGAAAATGTAGTTTTTGTAGGCATACTTCATAATAAAATAATAAAAAAACTATTATTTAAATTTTTGAACATTGTTTACCTCTTGTTGTCAACACCGACCGTACGCGGCGCTGGTAGACCATCAAGATGATTTTTTCTCAGAAAGCTTTCGTGTAGCGATGAGTATGGTGAAACTAGAGATACTCAGAGGGAGAGATATGCGGTGAGCCAAACGAACAAGAAAGGTAACACCACATTGAGAGGTATTGCAATCAGGTACAAAAAAGAACGTGTTCATTTCTATACGATTTTTTGTTCTATTGCTAATAAATGAGTGATTTTTACCCGGAGTTCAACAAACCTTGTGTATAGGTAACAAAATAAGTGAAGGTGTATAAAATTAAACATAAGCATAAAATATATCACCTTAACAGTTTTTGCGAAGCACTTCACTATTCTTAAGGACTTTCACCGTCACCACCGATTATACAAGTCGGATGTTAGTCAACATTGCGCTTTGAGAAGAGATCTGGCACCTCTGACTTATGAAACCCAGTTGCCGAATTGGCGATTTTTTTCACCGCGAATCTCTTCCTCTTGAGTATTTCTAGGTGAAGCAGTATGTAAACAGCAGGGATACTATAGGTGCAGATTTGCTGCGAAATGCAAATGTTGATCAATTAGCAGATATTTGTAGTTGACAAGCCTCCGTGTTTTACGTAAATTTCCTCAAAATAGGTGAAGTTTTACGTAGACATGCGAGCGTAATTTTCTCGATCTTCGGTCGAATCATTTCCGGAAATGTGGTTTTGCCGTTTACCGATTGTTTGAAAAAAACCTAAATTCATACACCTAGGGGTGTGATCTGGTCTTTCTCAAACAAAATCTATTATATGTTTAAATCTATTAGCACATACGTTTTAACTCTTGGATGATCACAACTCTTGGATAAATTACAGCCTGATAATAATAAAGAACAACTTTTTGTTTCGATAAATATAATAATATTTTGGTAACCAACTACGCACTTGTATTCGACTGTTGGGTATTTTAGAAACCGGAATGATGCCTGAAAATCGGGAATGGGCCTTAGAACTGTAGGGAACGGTTGAAACGCATGGTAAATGCCCAAAGTGTGGGTCCTGACTAGAATTAAAATTCGATATTTTCTCGTCTCAGGAATATGCTACTACAACTACCCCCTGAATAGTAAAACAAAAAAGCTTTCAACGGCAGCGACAACTGTATGTCGTATACAGTAAGGTCGCCTTTACGCGTTTTTTTTACGCGGGTTGCTTTCCTGCATTACTCAAAAACGGTACAAGATATCGACCTCATTTCAATCACGTTTTCCGTTTTAGGCCACGAGTGATCATATATCAGTTTTAAAAAAAAAAACACAATTTTTAGTGTAAATACTCAAAATTTAAAATATTGAATTTTGGTCTCTAGATTGGCCACTATCATATTCAAACGAAGTTTTAACGTTTTAGGACGGTTTTCTTTGTTATATTTGCAACTCAAAAAAGTCGTTTTTTACGCGGGCCCATACAAATTTGGAACGCATCCCCCGCGTAAAAAACGACCTTAGAGTATATGAACGACTGTTGATATTTTCTAGATAACCCACTAGCACTAACATCGGCAGATGCCAGTACTATGCTCATCCAGTACGGTCGGTGTTGACAACAAGAAGTAAACAATGTTCAAAAATTTAAATAATAGTTTTTTAATTATTTTAATATGAACTATGCCTACAAAAACTACATTTTCGTGAACCACAAATTAAGAGCTTTCGATTGATGTATATATCATCGTTGTCCGATTCATTTGAAGCGAAATCATTCTCAGAGATGGCTTGACTCAGTTTTCTGAAAATTTCTCAGAAATTACTCAACCACAAATAACCACAAATTGGATTTCGAAACGACAAATTAACCACTAAATATTGGTGCTAAAAAAATTGAAAAAAAAATACTTTGTCAAGCCATCGTGAAATGAGCGGAAGAAAACGCTCCAAAGGATTCAGAATAAAATTCTGAAAATGATTTTGAAGCGTCCTCCTTGGTTTGGTACACTCGAATTACATAGACTTACTGGTGTTGAACCATTAGAAGCTATGTCAAATAAAATTATTAACAATTTTCGACAAAAATCGTTGCAATCCTCAATTGCTACGATAAGCTCTCTTTATAGCCAATAAGTTAGCAATTAAGTTAGTTGTAAGTTTACTTCCCCTTTTCTGACAAGTAGGTTTAAATCCCTACGAATGATAAGTCCTAATTGCGAAAGCAAACAAATCGTAACAATTAAAATTACAAATTTCTAACAGTGTTGAGAAGTCACCATTTGTGATTGGACACACATACTCATTATTTACTAATATTTATCATAAATACTTAAGCTACTAACAAATCCCCCCTTAAAAAAAAAAAAAAAAAAAAAAAAAAAAAAAATGGCACAAATAGACTAGTGAGGTGCAAGCCGGAAATACATGGTACTTTACATGCGTTGAATTGGGAGACTATTTTAACCTCGCGAGGGGGTTGGCAGGCATTGACGCTCTGTACACTTGGCTTTCTCTGCTTTTTTAACTATGCTCTCGTATTGGTTATCACATGATAACCGATCGCCTAATAGATAAATCTGTTTTCCTGGTATCAGTCAGGGGAATATCAAGCAAACCTCACGAATAAATCTTCAACACGGCAAACATATTTCAGCCTCACTCGATGTGCTCCAATTGAGGCGATGAAAAGAAACAATGGTTACATAAATTCAGTAATGTGAAGTCTACATGAGGCGATCCAGATTAGCATATGAGAAAATCAGCTATCAAATACGATGAGCTATGAGTTAGCTTCAGAAATAAATGAGAAGAGATAAAAAAAAATATTCCAAAAATATTTACACGAAAAATTTTTTTCGCAGCTAAAGACTTCCAGCATTTTCATTATATACGATTTCGATTATTTTCCGTTACGTTCTAAATTCAAATTTGAAACATTTCATTAAAGAAAACGAAGATAAATTTTCAAGTGCAATAAAATATGCAAATAACCCCCGCAAACTGATATTTTCTGGAACTTGAAATCATCGATTTGACACTTCCAGACTCTGGCACCAGGAATTAGTTCACGTGCTAGGAATGCGCTTCAATTGTGCCTAACAAAAACTTGCTTCGAGGCCGAAACATGCGAACTGCCGATTTTTTTTCTATGGACTTTCCACAACGGTAACAAGTTATTTACTTTTGTCTATGCGATGACTGGTTTTTCACACTTCTTCGGCCTGCCACTTCAACTATGGCTCGGCAACTCACACATGATGAGAATAATATCTCGCTTCAACAGCAGATCCGTAGCAGCTGGAATGGACAGGAGGAGTATAAAAAGTGTACTACAGAGCACTCGACGGCCCATGAACACTAAAGTGTTCACGCGTAAAGCGGCTCGTTTCTGCTGCGCATAACCTCCATCATCATCATCGGGCGAAAGAGTCCGTGTGTAGAAAACTTACCGACTTTTCTACCAAATGGTTTCTTGCTTTTCAACGTCTTCGACGTCAAAGGACGGGCGGTCCATTACAACTATACTAGTTACAATAGATGCTATGTATACTAATACCTATGTTATGTCATGTTTTCCAGCATGTTTAGGGAAGAGACGGCTGTTGCTATTTTTCTTTCTTTCTACTGCATTTCCACATGTTGTTCAGAACGATGACGGATACGGCTGGTGCAAGCTGCGGTGCACCATTTGATTGTGCAAACATGCCGCTGTAGCTACTACCATCCGTAACCATTGGTACCGACATGAACAACAAAAGGTATTAAAATTAACCCAGATATTTCCGGGTTTCCCCGGCTTCGCAGTTTTTCTCGCGGCCGAAGTCATCCTTCGCCCCCGTCTTGGAATAGGTAAAAGTGGAGAATTTCGACCGAGTGTGCGAAATCACGTTCGAGGTCTTAAACATATGGGTCAACTGTCAGAGTTAGTTGGTTATCTGCATCATACGAAAGTGGGTACTAAAACAATAGATTGAATAATAAAAGTGTAACGGATCCGACGTTTATATGAAAGGCCACTGGTGGCCACTCGTTTTACATTTTCGAATTCCCGCATTTTTCCCGACTTTTTCCCGCATGATTGCAAGAAATTCCCGATTTGAATCAAAATGCTGAAAAAGTTGTGAATTCACTTCTAAAAAGTTTTCAGAATCTATGTAACGCGTGATAAACGAAATACAGTTAAATCGCAGTATTTTTCCTGAACGTAAAATAACATTATCTTTAATTTGAAAAAAAAAACGCAAATCCACAAGTCACAAGTCACAAGTTTTGTTCTCCAAATAATCAATTCAAACAAAATATTTTTTACTCTTAGGTTTAGTAGTTTTATGTTTACCCTTAGCTTCCCATGACTTTTTTCGATGATTTGAGCAAAGGAAAAAAAAAAATTGTACGAAAAGTGCGGTTTTGTTTGTTGTTGTTCCCCTCATAGGTTGTTAGTCCATCTAGTCCATCAAAGTTGCATCTCTCTGGTCATCTGCCAACATATTCTACTTGTTTGCATCCAGCGCTCAAAATGTCTAAACTGATAAAAATGATATTGGGGACCAACATTTCAAAATAAGTAGTTTCGAAACTTAAAAAAATAACCTGGAAATCAGAGAAATGATCTTAAATTATTATTTTTCAAATTGAAAGTCTTTTACTGCACGAACATGTCTTGCAGAAACCGTTGAAAAGAAAACAAACCTATTTTAAATTTCTTTTAAACTTCTCAAAATTAAAAAATATTTCCTAAAATTTTCCCAAATCCTTTTTATTAGGATATTTTCTAAAGAATTTTTGGTTTTTATTTCTCCATGATCATCAATGTACAGTTTACATTATGCAGTTTTAAAAAATACATTAATATTTTCAAAAATCAGCTCTTTGGAATGTTTAATTTAGAATATTTATAATACTACTGTAAACAACTTTGGCGAAAACATCGCACCAATCAAACAAATCGTTCTGGTTTCGAAAAAAAAATCAGATATTTTAACCTCTTAAGAAGAAATAAATAAAATGTTTTCTTAAAAAACCTCGCAAACGATTATGCTGTTTTCTAGGAGCATTTCTGATTGTATTTACATCAAAAATAGTTTTTTAACAGTCAAATTGTATAAATACGAATTTGAAATATGTACAAAATTTAGTTTTAAAAAAATTCCAAAATAATGTTTGCTCTATTTTGTGGCAAGTTTTTAATGTTTTTTCAATTAACTGCTCCGCATAGCACAGAGGCGACGCGTGACCAAGTGGGCTACCTGTTCAATCAACATTTGCAACACTAAAACAACAGTATCGTGATAACAGTTTCGAAAACTTTTATCTCTCTACATTTATCTATATGGCAAAGAAATTCTACGGTCTATTATGACCGCGAGTTTTCCGTTAATTTTCTCGTAGAATAATGATATCTGCATCATTTCATAAGATAATCTTTATCCACATTTATCACATCATGATTCTCAATGATCGGTTTTAGTCATAAATAACTCTGGATCTGTCGAAGAACTAGAAAAGTTCGCTCGACGTATGGCGTTGTGATATGCAATGTCAGTATCATTCAGGTTTTTTCCAACGATAATTGAAATCATGTTTATGCTCTATTTGCCTCTAAACTTTTCGCATGAGTAAAAAACCTATCTTTGTTCAATGCTAAAGCGTTTCTTTTGACGATGTTGAAATTTTAAACTAAAAAGAAAGCAGCGCGTAAGAAGACAAACGTATACTATGCAGACTATGCGAGGTTCAAGTTTTCGAATGAACAAAATGGGTGTAGAGGTTTGAATGAAACTATACATCAACGGAAGAATTCCACCACATTGACAGAAATAATGAACGAATTTGCTCGTTTTCCATTTGCACTACGAAAGCTCTGAAGATGGATCTGCGAACTCTCGCGGCCACGTGGTCTCTCTCAAATTTTAATGACGTCGAGAGAAGAAACAGAAAGGCATAACGAAACAGATAAAGAGAGGTGGTGTGTAATGAATGTTTTCTCTCGCTGACATCGGTTTTGTTTAGCAGAAAGTTTGAACCAAAAATGTCATTTTTACGCGAGGCGTCGCATTAGTAGTGGTGTGCATGAATGTCTGTGTCTACCCTGCCGCACTTGAAGGTGGAGAGAAGTGTTGAACGACGGTTAGTTCAGGTGAAAGGTATGAACAAACGGTAGTCATTATTGCGTGTGGGTTGCGTTGCGTGTGAGTTGTATGGCGTAGTCTGAAATGTGGCCCATCAGGTTACATTCTTCACGGTGCATACATTTCCAATATGTAGAAAATGAAATAAGTATGTTCGGGATAACATTGAAATTACAAATAGATTACTCCGACGATTTTTCATCCACTCTACAAATGTGAAAAAATCATTTTTTTTCTGAGATTGTCTACCTGTCCTATGAAGAGGTTGAACAGGTGGACGAGACGCCTCTGCCATAGCAAGTTCATCCCAAACCCAAATTTTCACCAGCATTGAGTTTCTAAGCGGAAATGGTAGCTAGTTTCGCTGGAGTTCGCCAAATATTTCTTCTGAAAGACTAGCTGAAATAAAAATCTTTGAAAAACTGGAGAATCAGAACTGTGTACCACTTATTTTATCTTAAATTTGTTTATTCAAATAACTACTAATAACTAGTAATGTTAGTAAGATTGTACAGTAAAACTTATTTTCCATTGCTACTAGAAATTGAAACAGTTTCTATTATACATATGAGAATTTATGATTGATTCTTTCGCTAAAAACGTTTTCTCGACAAACTGGCAACTTCCATTACCAGACTCCGGACCAGTTTTCGACCCCGGTTTTAATTCGCTTTACCATCTTGAGAAGTCCCACAGAGTCCATTCATTTTTTTTAGATAACACCAGATTTCGACTTTTTATGCTATTCTAAGACATTTGGTGTCAACATGTATTGCATTTGAAAAGCAGGCCTGATAAAAGTAGTCAGCTGGTCAACTTGCAGTTCTGCACTTCCAACTTCTCCATCATTTGTAATTGCATCATACACAATACTTTGAAAAATCTTGGTAACAAAATCCCGATTAAAGAAAAAAAATTCCGACTTTTTCCCGCATTTTTACCGATGTAATTTAATTCCCGACTTTTTCCCTCATTTCCCGTTTTCCCGATTGAGTGGCCACCCTGGAAAGGTGATATTATATGTTTGCGTACAAATTTGGGCTTGATGTTATGGAATCTGAATGTCATGATATATATTACTTGGAATGTGTAGAAAATATTTCATGAAATGTGCCGTTGCGAAACAGTGTGGTCTATGTGCCATCGAGCAAATTTGTCAGGAGAAGCAATTTTCGAAATAAAATTCTGTTTAACGGATTCTGTTGAACATGAAGTGGTTTAGCATGTGAATACATGATATTACCATTTTTTGCGAAATAAGTCATTTTACCATACCAATGTACATAGACCACTCTGACTTCATATATACATATATCACTGGAATCCTCGTATCGTTCCGGAACAGAGCACAGTGGGGCGACTCCATACAAAGCTTGGCCAAGCAAAAAAAGTGTCGATAAATGCGACAAAAACTTGATATTTACATAATTTTGGGGCGCTGAACACGAATTTGGCATCCATTTTTTGTTTGGGGCTGTCCATAAAGCACGGATTCCAATTTTTAATATTTTTCGGCACTTTTTTCCCTTTTTTTAGAATTATATGATCTTTGACCACAAGTAGTGCCACCGGGCGTCCTCCCCATTGAAAAAATACGTAATTTATGGACGACTCCTCGAGCTAAACAAATTTATATCGTTTTTTTAATGAACTAAAACAACACAACTAATATAAACTAATTACAAATTGAAAAAATCATCAACAGCATCATCAACTTCCGCTGTGATCGCTTTAATCTCGTGTTGAATTGTTCCAGAAAGTTTTCCAGAAGTTCATTATACTTATCAGCAGGAAAAATGTCTCTCGCTGCAATTTTCATTTCTTCTAGTAATTTTCGATGTTTCATTGTTTCATATACATGTTATTTTCCTAATCCGGTTTCTATGATTGAAAGCGGACATTTAAATACATGTATAACACCATGAATTGACAACTTACTAGACATTGAATCAGGTGGTGCCGCTGAAGTTGAAAGCTCCGTAATAAAATTCAACGAATTTATGAATTTGAAAACCAAGACACTGAAATGACACAACGTTCTAAATGAATACGAAAAGACGCGGAGGGCGACGACTGTTCTTTGTTTTTTTTTCTCATAAAGCAAAATGTGTGCTTTACTTTTGTATGCAAACGAGTGCGAAGCAAAAGCAAACGGGCTTGTTAGCCGGAGTTTGATGGTATGAATTTGCTGCTAGTATTTGACACTTAAATCAGTTTAGCGAATTTCATGATCATAAATTGAAAAGGGCTGAATGTTTTTAATATTGTTTTGAATTTGCAGAAAGTGATCAAGTTTGACATAATTAAAATTTCATAAAGATTTGTTTGCTATTTACTTATTTAACAATTATTTTATAACTTTTAATTGATAAATTTTGTAATTTTTGCCCAAATTTTCATTTTATTTTTACGGATTGAGTTCGATACCATAAATTTCCATTAATGAGGTATCATGGTTATGATTAAAATTAATCCTGGATGAAATTTCGACCTCAAAAAAAAAAATTAAAAAAAAACTGCTATCGCTTTTTTCACTTAAGTGACAATTTGCGCAGTTTTGCGCAGCAGCGGACAGTATGCATTTTTAAGCTTACCTTTTTACCTAAATTTTGAATGTAGTCACAACCGTAGCAAACTGCGGCAACAAAACTTTTAAGCTGCTTTTCAACAAAAAATCACGTTTTTTTCTATTTTTTTAAATGTCAGGCCTATTATGACTAAATTTTACAATATCTAATAAAGAGGGTTTGTTTTGCACAATATTTACAACAACTTTTTCTTTGACGTCAAAAAAATCCAAGCTATCATTTAAGCTATAGAGCGTTTCAAGGTAATGTACTTTTTTCAAAAAATGACAAAAAACGTCAGTTCGCCAAGCTTTGAAAAGTCATAAAAAATTCAGATTTCATGATATTGCGCCCAAATTTAGGATTTAGACACTTGAATGTTATAGCAATAAAGGAAAAATATTATGAAAAAGCTAACGAAAAAAAATTTTTGGCTGATGGCCAGCAATTCCCCGCTGTGCAGAGTGGTCTATGTACATAAACATAAATAAAAATGACGTTAACTTGTATAAAATGGCTAGTGTCACATGTTATATGATGTACAAGGCATGTCACATGTAACATGTGACATGTAACATTGCAAGTAACACAACATGTTACATATTACATGATATTTGACATGTTACATTTTTCGTGTTACATTACTTGTAACATGTTACAGATCACGTGTAACATGTTACAGGACAAGTGACAAGTTACATATCATGTTACATGGTATTACCTCGATTTATGTACATAGACCAGGTTGTCCGACTTTTCCTAGAAAACCATTCCCCAGAAAATTAAGTGTCGAAGGATTTTCCCCAGAATGAACCATTCTCCAGAATACCAAATCCCAGAATATACTTTTTACCAGAATTCTAAACTCCTGAAAGTACTAGTTACCAGAAAACCGTTTTCCAGAATGCACCAATGCCCAAAAAACTATTCTCCAACATCACCGTAACCAGAAAAAAAACATCAGTATTCAGTTATTATATTGTTAACATTCTAAATTATTTGACATTTTTAACTAACACTTGCGTATCTGACCCCTCCAGAGCCGAAAATATGAAAATTCTTTTACCTGCCATTCCGCAAGATCTAAACCGAATTTGATCGAACCCTTTTCAAAGGATCACAAATGTATCATAGTTATCGGATTTATCGAGGGAAACGGTGGGGTAAGTACCCTTCCAGAGACACAGGCTAAATTATAAACGGTAGCGAAACCTTGCTTCAACATATCAAGCTTTAGGTTTTCGCAAAACAACACTATTAACGATCGGTATTTCGCCACTTTGTTTACATAGTCGGATTCCCTCAGCCGTGCCAGTTCTGAATTGACTGTTTATCGATGACTGCAGCCCAAGCCGGGAAGCGTATGAACTCGGGCGCGACGGGCGAGCGAGCGAGCACACCGCACGCCCGCGCGAGCGAATGAACGGACCGCCCACACCACCACACGGCCGAACGCCCCGGAGTGCGTTGAGGCAGGTCCACGGCGCGACACCCGCACGAAC
Organism: Wyeomyia smithii; assembly: GCF_029784165.1. Lineage (NCBI taxonomy): Eukaryota > Metazoa > Arthropoda > Insecta > Diptera > Culicidae > Wyeomyia > Wyeomyia smithii. The sequence goes on along the minus strand of NC_073694.1, from coordinate 72,275,172 downwards.
TGGGAGCACGCGCAGACCCGCGACCCGGCAGCCTCGTAGCCCGAGTCATTCCAGTCTTCAAAGCCAATCCTTATCCCGAAGTTACGGATCTAATTTGCCGACTTCCCTTACCTACATTGATCTATCGACAAGAGACTCAAATCCTTGAAAACCTGCTGCGGATTCGGTACAAGCTGTTGAGAGTTTGCGTGCCCCAGTCTTCGATTTTCAAGGTTTAGGAAGAGAATATCGACACAGCAATTAAACACCATGCTCTACCAGCCTGTTCAACCATATCTCTCTATGAAAGACTTCCATGGCTAGTATGACTGTTAAACAGAGAAGAAAACTCTTCCGATATCTCTTGTTGACTTCTGGAAGGAAAGGATTCATGTCGCCATGATTACAAAGGCGCTACAGTTTCCGGTGTGCACGCCAATGCAAACGTATACTCAACAAGCTCCGGAATTGTAACCGGGTTCCCTTTCGCTCGTTTAATATATACTAGTGGATGTTGCATCAACCCAGGAAAATGAACGAACCTCTACTCAAAAACTCAGTTTTAGCAGATTTTCCATGTTAAAAAAATAAAAATGCATATTTCTTCGTTTTAGGATAACAGTTCTCTGGGCGGTATTTCCTGGGAAATAGTTTTTCTGGGCATTGTTTCATTCCGGATAATAACTTTCTGGGGATTAGTACTTTCTGGGTAGCAGTTTGCTGGTTATTGGTATATTCTGGGATTTTGTTTTCTAGGGAAAAAGCTTCGGCGTTTTATTTTCTGGGGAATAGTTTTCGAGGAATTGTTATACAATCCATAGACCAATCTGTTCCGAAACAGAATGGCCATTCTGTTTCTTACTCTGTTCCGAGACAGAATGGCCATTCTGTTTCGGACGAAATTTCAACATTGTATAAATCGAAATTTCGATTTTTCGAAATTTTTCTAGTTCCCCAACTTTAGCTTCTTGAGCAGATGCGGTTTAGGTAAAAACTCATTTTTGGAAAAAAATGGTCTTAAGACCACTCTGTTCCGCAACGGCTCAAATGATGGTTGAAAAACGTGCTTCACAATAATTATTTCGTCGTTTTTATATCACTTTTTGTACTTAACGACCTTCAAAAGAACACTACCCAAAAATGTACCGTACGACGATTTTGAAATTTTAACCAGAGATGCAGGACGTCATTGCGAATCGTATGGTGTAAGCAGATACTTTTGTGCATCGGAATATATATATATATATATATATATATATATATATATATATATATATATATATATATATATATATATATATATATATATATATATATATATATATATATATATATATATATATATATATATATATATATATATATATAGTTTGCTTGTTTTTCAGTCACGCACACGACAAACGGAAGTTACTCAAATTTTCTTTTTTCCAAGCAAACTCGGAACCTGATGTATACCAAAGTTCATTATTTTTTTATGTGTAACAACGCAAACACGACTGTCGTGACTACAAGTTACCATTGATTGTGTTTAATCCTTTACACACCTTCTCTCGCCTGATACGGATCCATTGATGCGTGAGGAAATCAGTGTGAACTGAGTCTTTTTTTTTTGGCTCACGTGTTATTGTTCGCTACTCTTCTTAATACCGTGTACAAAATTCTCTCCCGCATCCTGTTCCACAGACTGAGGCCGTTGCAGGAGACCTTTGTTGGCGAGTACCAATGCGGTTTTCGAGGGGGACGCTCCACGACGGACCAAATGTTTACCTTGCGACAAATCCTCGATAAATTTCGAGAACACAACTTGCAGACGCACCATCTGTTCATAGACTTCAGGGCAGCGTACGATTCAGTCAAGAGAAATGAGTTATGGCAGATTATGATTGAACATGGCTTCCCAACAAAGCTGATTAGGCTGATACGTGCCACCCTCGAAGGTTCTACATCAAGCGTCATATCAGCGCCGGTGGGATATCGGACTCGTTCGTGACGTTAGATGGTTTGAAGCAGGGTGACGGGCTGTAGAACTTATTGTTCAACATCGCATTGGAAAGTGCTATACGGAGGGCTGGTGTGCAGAGAAGCGGCACCATCATTACGAAGTCGCACATGCTTCTCGGTTTTGCGGACGATATTGACATCATTGGTATCAACCGTAGAGCTGTGGAAGAGGCCTTCGGACCTCTCAGGAGGGAAGCTGCGAGATTAGGGCTTGTTATAAACTCGGCCAAAACGAAATACATGGTGGCTGGCAGAGTGCGTGGTAGTCCGTCGGAGGTTGGTGCTGCGGTGGTGCTAGATGGGGAACGATTTGAAGTAGTCGACGAATTTATTTACCTGGGTACATTAGTGACATGTGACAACGAGGTTAGCCGTGAGATAAAGAGGCGAATAGCAGCCGCAAACAGGGCCTTTTACGGACTACGTAACCAGCTAAGGTCCCGCAGTCTGCAAATCCGTACTAAACTTGCACTCTATAAAACACTGATTCTTCCGGTGGCTCTCTACGGCCATGAATCATGGACGCTGAAAGAGGCTGATCGGCGAGCTCTTGGTGTTTTTGAGCGTAGGGTTTTGCGTTCAATCCTTGGCGGCAAACTAGAAAATGGTGTTTGGCGCAGACGCATGAACCATGAAGTGTACCAGGCATACAAATCGGCGGATATAGTCAAGCGGATAAAACACAGCAGGCTTCAGTGGGCTGGGCATGTAGCGAGAATGCCGGATGAGCGTCAAGCGAAGGCTATATTTAGCAGGAATCCCGATAGAGGTCGTCGACTTCGGGGTAGACCCCGCACTCGTTGGATGTGTGCTGTCGACGAGGATGCACGCGAAATAGGTGTTAGGGGCGATTGGAGGATAGCAGCCCCGAGGGACATGGCGACGTATTCTGGATTCGGCACTGGATCGATAATCGGTCTGTCGCCTTAAAAGTAAGTAAGTAAGTAAAGTAAAGTAAGTTATTATTCGCACATGGCTAAATGTTCTGATTCAGTTGCATAGACAAAAACCGCCAAAAATATGATGTTTCGCTGAAGACAGAGAAAGGAGCTTTCGGGATGTGAAAGGAACGTAGAAATATCCTTAATGTATATCCCGTTGACACCCTTGCCACACATTTCAAGTTTAAACGTAGGAACGAGGTCTCTATGATGGAACGTTGGGGACAGACTCTTCATGCGCGAAATTGATCATGTGATTATATCGGAGTATCACAGAGTGATTTAAACTACCCAATAATGATTAGTAGACGTCAGTACCTAGCTATTCTAGGCTTTGCTATGACTATTAAAAGATACGGAGGCGAATTTTGGCACGTGTGAATGTTTTCTCGAGTAGTTCAGTATTTTCTCATAGGCAATCAATTTGCAAATTGTTACTTGTTTCTCAATCACATTCGTTTGTATATGTTTTGTAAGTTTTACTTGAAATGTAACATCATACGATTGGATTGGAAATTAGACTCTTATTTAAGTTATACAGTTTACACGAAAATTAATCAATCATTAGAAAACGATTTTACAGAAATGGTCAAATAATGTAAAAAAATGTTTTGTGCAGTGGTTCCGTATCAGAGGCAAGATGTTGATTCGTTTTCAAATAAACGATCAATCCAAGCGTTTTTATGATATACTGAAAGAAGGATGTTTCTCACAGCTAACGTTAACAGTTGAGTTTAAAATTAGCGTTAACCATCTACATCGAATCGTCGAATTGTTAAATGATCATAGTTGAATCTTGATTCCGAACTAGATTTTTTGGAGAAGCATCATCATTTTAGAATAAATACCAGCATTTGTAGTAAGTTAAATAGTCCAACATGCATTTTAAAAGTGGCTAGCCACTACGAACCAACTAGTGTTTTTTATAATAACGGTCTGTGGGAGCACCGTGACTCAACACTGTTAGAAATTTGTAACTTTAATTATTTAGGATTAGTATAAAAATCGCGACTAAGACTTATCATTCGTAGGTGTTTAAACTTACTTGCCACAAAAGGGAAATAATCTTACGACCAGGAGCGACTCGTCTATAGGTGCAACCTGTGCATTGTACACGGGGACGCCAGGCAAAAAAAATATATTTCAAACGCAAATTTATATTCATATTTTAGTGGTTTTTAATTTCACTTTCAAATAGTAACAAATAGAATGACTTGCGTGATTTTCGCGATTTTCAGAATTCGTAGTTGAACATTGGAATTGCTTGAAGCTGAGAGCTTGAATGAAGACATAGTGTATCTCGTAAGTGTTTTTACAAAGTTTTGGATTGTCGGACATCATTATCAATACAGGTGAGGAGTGAGTTCTAAGCTTGCTCATATTTTATTTTATTTAAAAGTCATTCTCTTTTTTAGTGATTCAATATACGTTAGAAACATTGAAAATTGTTGAGTGGAAGGAGTCAGAAGAGCCAATCCCCCAACGTTTCTTAACCGAAAGAACACGATTTATACATCGGCACAACAATTGGCAAAAACACAAGGTTAATAAAAATTGTCTGTGATAATACCAAGAAGCTCATTCCGCGTCGAACACTCGACAGAAACGGACGTGCAAAGTGGTCGTTCTATTACAATCCGGTCCGTGTGTACGAATAGCCAAACAAAAGAGTGTATTATTCGCGCTAAAGGCCAACTAGATTGTGAGTTGTGTCGCTACGTTCTGTACCCGGCTCGCAACTTTGGCTGTATTGGTGCAAAATACCAGCTGCAGTTTTGATCTGTGCACAGTGAATAGATCTTTCTAATTCAAGGCCATCAGTTGACAGTCGAGTCGTGTCGCTGTGCTGAGTGATCTCACACCCGGCTCACTGCTGGTGGCTGTATTGGTGCTGCTGTACTGGTGCTGCTGGCTGCTTTGGGTGCAGCTTCGAACGATCGGACAACCACTGCTGGAAGGAAGAAGTAAATAGGTACGTGTTCTTGTCGGCGCTAGTGCGCAACATTTAGCGCGATGGATATAGATACCTCGCCTCCCGTGCCACCATCCCCGAACCCCCCTGACCCTGACCCTTCTGTTACCCCCTCCTCTGTTCATTCTCCAGTCCCCCCTCGCCCCAGGCTTTACCCGGACGGATCTCAACAGGGCAGCTATACTGTTTATTTTCGTCCAAAGGCAGGAGTGAATTCAAAGCGATTAAACATACTGCAAATTTCTAAAGACCTGACGAAGGGGTACAAGGCCGTGACCGAAATTTCCAAGGTCCGACCTAACAAGCTCCGTGTCGTGGTCAGTGATCTGGCACAGGCCAATGCTATCGCTTGCTCTGAGCTCTTCACACGCGAGTATCGCGTTTACATACCCGCACGAGACGTGGAGATCGACGGTGTCATAGCCGATTCGAGTCTGACTGTCGAGTGTATCCTAAAAAGCGCAACCGGTTGCTTCAAAAATTCACAACAGGCGAACACAGGCGAAGATTTTGGATTGTAAGCAATTGCGGTCCATGTCTCTCGTCACTCACTCGTTTACACTCCGTCAGACTCGTTTCGCGTTACGTTTGCCGGATCTGCACTCCCTAGCCACGTCTCGATCGACCGGGTTCGTCTGCCTGTGCGATTGTATGTACCCCGTGTTATGAATTGCACCAATTGCAAGCAGTTAGGCCACACAGCCGCCTACTGCTGCAATAAGGCACGATGTAGCAAGTGTGGGGAGACTCATGCGGGAGATTCTTGCAGTGTTAATGCTGAAAAATGTATTCACTGTGGGGAAAACCAGCATGAGCTCTCCACATGCCCGGTGTACATGCAGCGCAGAGATAAAATCAAGCGGTCACTTAAGGAGCGTTCAAAGCGTTCTTATGCTGAGATGCTGAAGAAGACCGTGACCACTTCTACCATAACATCGAACCCCTTTGATCTGTTGTCCTCTGATGAAACCGATTCTGACGATTCATCAGCGGGAACATCTTATGCCAATCCTGGGGAGTCTAGGAAGAGGAAAAATGTTTCTTCTCCTGAACTTCCCCGTAAAGGTCCTAAGATTTCCCAAAGTGTAATGAAAAGTACGAACAAACCAAACAGTGCTGCGGAAAAACCGAAGCAAACTCCTCCTGGGCTTGCAAATTTGAAGTCCCAGAAGGAGTTCCCAGCACTGCCAGGAACATCTAAAACCCCAGTTGTTCCTTTTGCACATCCAGTTGATGAAACAAACTCTGAATTAGTGAAATTTTCTGACATTGTGGACTGGATTTTTGAAAATTTCAATGTACCCGATCCAATCAAATTTTTTTCTTACAGCATTCCTCCCAACAGTTAGATCATTCTTGAAGCAGTTGACTGCCTAATGGCCCCTCCTTGCAGCGATTGTATCCTTCGGTGCCTAATTCAACTGCGTATATGAAGGATTCTATCTCTGGCTTACAGTGGAATTGTAGAAGTATTTTACCAAAAATTGATTCGTTTAAAGTTTTGATAAATAATAAACAAATGCGATGCATTTTCCCTTTGTGAAACTTGGCTTACTTCAAATATTGATCTCAACTTCCATGATTTTAATATTATTCGCCTTGATCGAGACACCCCATATGGAGGAGTACTTTTAGGGATTAAAAAGTGCTATTCTTTCTATCGTATTAACCTCCCCTCGATTCCAGGCATCGAAGTTGTCGCATGTCAAATGACAATACAAGGTAAAGAGCTTTGTATTGCCTCAATATATATTCCTCCCAGAGCACAGGTTGGGCAACGGTTGCTCTTTGATTTAATAGAACTTCTTCTCTCGCCACGTTTGATTTTGGGAGACTTCAACTCTCATGGTGTTGCTTGGGGTTCCCCTTACAATGATAACCGCTCCTCTTTAATCTATAACCTTTGCGATGACTTCGACATGACTATTTTAAACAACGGTGAAATGACACGTATCCCGAAACCTCCAGCGCGCCCAAGCGCTTTGGATCTTTCCTTATGTTCGACGTCGCTACGGTTGGATTGCATATGGAAGGTAATCCTCGATCCTCACGGTAGCGACCATCTGCCTATTCTTATTTCAATTACAAACGGGTCAACTCGCATGCGACCAATTGACATTCCGTATGACCTAACACGGAATGTCGATTGGAAGTTATACGAGGAAATGATTTCAAAAGCGGTCGAGTCGATTCAACATCATCCACCACTTGAAGAATACAACCTCCTCGCGGGCTTGATTCTCGACGCCGCGTTGCAAGCCCAAACAAAGAAATATCCCGGCGTAACGATCAAAGAACGGCCTCCCACTCCGTGGTGGGACCAAGAGTGCTGCGATGTCTACACGCAAAGATCCGACGCGTTTTTGGCCTTCCAGAAGGGAGGTATACCTGGCGACTATTTACGGTATTCTGAGCTTGATACCAAGCTTTAAAGTTTGGCTAAAGCAAAGAAACGCGGATATTGGCGTCGGTTCGTGAACGAGACGTCGAGGGAGACATTGATGAGCACTCTTTGGAACACAGCCCGAAGAATGCGGAATCGCGTAACGGTCAACGAAAGCGAGGAGTCTTCAAGTCGGTGGATATTTGATTTTGCCAGGAAAGTATGTCCGGACTCTGTTCCTGAGCAAAACATTGTTCGCGATGCGTCTCCGGGCCACGACGCGATAGAATCACCTTTTACGATGGCAGAATTTTCAGTTGCCCTCCTGTCCTGTAACAATAACGCGCCTGGGTTAGATAGAATCAAATTCAACTTGTTGAAGAATCTACCCGGCAATGCCAAGAGGCGCTTGTTGAACTTGTTCAATAAGTTCCTGGAGCAGAACATTGTACCGCAGGGTTGGAGGCAAGTGAAGGTGATCGCCATCCAAAAACCAGGGAAACCAGCTTCTGATCACAACTCTTATAGGCCGATTGCAATGCTATCCTGTATCCGGAAATTGATGGAAAAAATGATACTCCGTCGTTTAGACCATTGGGTCGAATCAAATGGTCTACTATCAGATACTCAATTTGGCTTCCGCCGTGCCAAAGGGACGAATGATTGTCTTGCGTTGCTTTCAACAGATATTCAGCTGGCGTATGCTCGCAAAGAACAAATGGCGTCTGCGTTCTTGGACATTAAGGGGGCTTTCGATTCCGTTTCTATTGACATTCTTTCGGGTAAACTTCACCGACAAGGATTTTCTCCAATTTTGAACAATTTTTTGCACAATTTGTTGTCCGAAAAGCACATGCATTTTACGCACGGCGATTTGGCAACTTTTCGCATTAGCTACATGGGTCTTCCCCAGGGCTCATGTTTAAGCCCCCTTCTTTACAACTTTTATGTAAATGACATCGACGAATGTCTGGCAAATTCATGCACGATAAGACAACTTGCAGACGACAGTGTAATCTCTGTTACAGGAGCCAAAGCTGCCGATTTGCAAGGACCATTGCAAGATACCTTGGACAATTTGTCTGCTTGGGCTTTACAGCTAGGTATCGAATTCTCTCCGGAGAAGACTGAGATAGTAGTTTTTTCTAGGAAGCATGAACCTGCTCAGCTTCAAACACAATTAATGGGTATAACGATTTCTCAGGTTTTGGTACACAAATATCTTGGTGTCTGGTTCGACTCTAAAGGCACCTGGGGTTGTCACGTGAGGTATCTGATGAAAAAATGTCAACAAAGAGTGAATTTTCTTCGTACAATAACCGGACAATGGTGGGGAGCCCACCCAGGAGACCTTATAAGGCTTTACCAAACAACGATACTGTCTGTTATTGAGTACGGGTGTTTCTGCTTCCGCTCCGCAGCAAACACACATTTGATCAAACTGGAGCGAATACAATATCGTTGTTTGCGTATCGCCTTAGGTTGCATGCAGTCGACCCATACGATGAGTTTGGAGGTCTTAGCTGGAGTACTACCATTGAAAAACCGCTTCTGGAGCCTGTCTTCTCGCATTCTTATCAAATGTGAGGTCTTGAACCGTCCCGTGATTGAAAATTTTGAAAGGTTAATCGAACTTAATTCTCAAACCCGTTTAATGACATTGTATTTCAATCACATGTCCCAAAATATTAACCCTTCTTCGAATATTCCAAATCGTGTCGACTTATCAAATACTTCTGATTCTACTGTGTTTTTCGATACATCCATGATAGAAGAAACTCGTGGAATCCCGGATCATTTACGCGTGCAGCAGATCCCTAAAATTTTTTCCAATAAATATCGAAACATCAACTGCGACAATACTACACTGACGGATCACTTCTTGATGGGTCAACTGGCTTCGGTATCTTCAATAACAATTTAACCGTCTCCCATAAGCTCGATAATCCTGCTTCTGTTTACGTCGCAGAATTAGCTGCAATTCAGTACACCCTAGGGATTATCGAAAAAATGCCCACGGACCATTATTTCATCTTTACGGACAGTCTCAGTTCCATTGAGGCTCTCCGATCGATGAAAGATGTTAAGCACTCTCCGTATTTCCTGGGGAAAATACGGGAACATCTGAGTGCTTTATCCGAAAAATCGTATCAGATTATCTTAGCGTGGGTCCCTTCTCACTGCTCGATACCGGGTAATGAGAAAGCGGACTTTTTGGCTAAGGTGGGCGCAACAAACGGTGATATTTATGAAATTAATTTGCCTTTAATGAATTTTTCGCATTTGTACGTCAGAATACGATAATCAGTTGGTAAAATTCTTGGACCAAGGGGGAACTGGGAAGGTGGTTACATTCCATAATCCCCAAGGTATCGACGAACCCGTGGTTCAAGGGGTTGGATGTAGGTCGGGATGTCCAATCACTTATGTCCAATCACTATAGATTTGACGCGCATCTCCGTCGTGTTGGGCTCGGGGAGAGTGGTATCTGTGCCTGTGGTGAAGGTTATCACGACATAGAGCACGTTGTTTGGTCATGCCCTGTACACCGTGACGCCAGGTCTAGATTAATAGCTTCCCTGCAGGCCGAAGGTAGGCAGCCGGCTGTTCCTGTTCGTGATGTCTTGGCGAGCCGTGACCTATCCTACATGTCCCTTATATACGTTTTCCTGAAATCCATCCACGCCCCAGTTTAGTCCTATCCCCTTCCGCCTACATCCAACCAAACGACAAGAACACGTTAAGACCCCGGATCCGGAAACAGCAATCAGACCCGCACGATACTCTCAAGGCCCGATGGAAACAACCCAATATGCCAGTCCGTAATATCTTAGCCCAGCAGCGGAACAAATTTAACATGCTGCTTACCTATGGCAATGAAAACCATCACACAGCAAACCTGTGCTTTTAATGCAAAATATTCTAGCTTTAAGTTAGATTTAGTTTCAGCTCGTAGTCGGCAGCGAAAATTTGCTTTTAGTTATAAAGATACTTTAGAAAGTAAGCTACCAGATATAATTGGCGCCGTTAAACATTGAATTGTATTTGTGCCGTGTCAAATAAACTATAGATGGAGAAAAAAAATACCAAAAAGTTTTGGAAACAACAAAAATGTCTCTAATCTTAAATATAAATAAGTTAGAAACATGCACGATTATTTTGCATACAGTAGATGGTAGGCTGTATTTCAGATGCTGTAATCATCAAAATATTAAATAATTGATAATATTTCAATTTGATGGATTTAATTATGTAAAATAACGATAATAGAAGGTTGGCAAATGGCTGGACACGTGTAACTTGAGACCCTAGTGTGGCCATTCACCTCTGTCCAGCAACTCCTATCCAAACCTCCACGTGGTGCCGACCGGAATACGAGTAACCTTAGCGGAGATCGGGTAACCAACCCCGGTGGAAACTATGGTCGTATGCTGACTGGGAAGGGGGTCGTACGCGGCTGTATCCCCATAGGGGCGGCGTACAACAGCGTCTGACCCGGAGCGGGCGGCTGATTTATGGAATGCTGTATCCCGCCAGCTACACCTAAGATGGCAGCCCCATCAGCAGGATGTAGGTATCGCGACCCTGGTAAGGTAGCATACCGAAACCTTTCATCAACCACGAACAACGAATTTAGAAATACGGAACGGATCAATCGGCAAAGACCTAGGCTACGATCACGGAAAAAGATTAAGGTAAACGATTGGAAATTGGGTACTTGGAACTTCCGATCTCTCAATGAATCGGCGCGGGGTGGCTTGCTTGCTCGAGAACTACAGCGGCAGGGAGTCGAAATCGCAGCGATTCAGGAGGTTCGGTGGCCAAATTCCGGAGAAAGGGAATTCCGTGCAGTAGACCCTATTGCACGCACTTCTTTCAAGTACCACATCTACTACAGTGGCGGCAAAGCAGCGGAACGGGGCGTCGGTTTCGTAGTGCTGGGAAATCAGAAAACACGAGTCATCCGGTGGAGGCCCGTAGATGACCGTATATGCGTGTTGAGGATTAAGGGCAAATTCTTCAACTACGGTTTAATCAACACCTACGCACGACAAATCCGATAAAGTCAAAGATGAGTTCCATGACAAGCTTGAGCGAATCTATGACGAGTGCCCAAAACACGACGTAAAAGTCGTCATCGGAGACGCAAACGCACAGGTTGGGAGGGAGGAATTCTTCCGTCCGGTCATTGGAAGACATAGCCTCCACTCGTCAACCAATGAAAACGGTCTGAGGCTGATAAACTTTGCCGCGGCCAGAGGAATGGCCATGTGTAGCTCCAATTTTCCACGTTTGAATATTCGGAAACACACCTGGAGGCATCCAAATGGAGAAGCCTGCTCCCAGATCGATCACGTACTGATTGACGGTCGGCACTTTTCGGATGTTACTGATGTTAGGTCTTTTCGGGGACCAAACATTGACTCTGACCATTATCTCGTCGTTTGTAAGATCCGCGCACGGTTGTCGAACGTGCTGAAATCTCGCACAGAGAGGACGACGCGTTTTAACATTCAGCGGTTGAAAGCTGATGGCGTGGCAGCAAAATACGCCAGAGAGCTGGATCAACGGATCGCAGAACAGCAGGAGGAAGGAGTGGAAGACATAAATGGGCTGTGGAGCAGTATTCACGGCGCCATCGAAACGACTGCGAGAGAGGTGGTAGGTACGACGGGTGGAAGACAGCCTAACGGCTGGTTCGATGCCAAGTGCCAGAGAGCGACAGATGAGAAGAACCGTGCCAGGAGCCGCATGCACACTGCGGCTACGCGTCAGAACAGAGAGAGGTACAGGGTGACAAGAGCTGATGAAAATAGAACCCACCGTCGGAAGAAGCGCGAGTACGAGGAGCAGGTGCTCGCCAGCGCAGAGGACAGCTATACTCAAAACGACGTGCGGAGATTCTATAGAACTGTCAACAGAGTCAGAAGCAGGAATTTCCCGGTGCCGGTCATGTGTAATGACAAGGACGGCAACCTGCTTACTGATAAACCGACGGTTGCAGGTGGAAGGAGCATTTTCAGGCGCTATTGAACGGTGAGGAGCCGGATGAGCAGAGCAGGAACAGGATGACGATTATGAGTGACGAACAAGCCTTGGAGCCACCAACACAGGAGGAGGTGAAAAAGGCGATTAGTGAGCTGAAAAACGGCAAGGCCGCTGGGAAGGACGATATCCCGGCCGAACTTCTAAAAGCGGGAAGCGAGCGGCTGTACTATGCGATCCACCAGATAATACTAAGGATCTGGGTGGATGAACAAATGCCGAACGACTGGTTGGAAGGCTTCATATGCCCTATCTATAAGAAGGGCCATCGATTGGATTGTGTCAACTATCGAGGCATAACGTTGCTCAACTCCGCATATAAAGTGCTCTCCCGTATCCTATTCTTCAGATTGAGACCGTTAACGGAATCCTTTGTTGGCGAATACCAGGCTGGTTTTCGCCAAGGGCGTTCCACGACGGATCAAATCTTCACCCTGCGACAGATCCTCGATAAGTTCCGGGAGTACAACTTACCGACTCAACATCTATTTGTGGACTTCAAGGCGGCATACGACTCAGTGAAAAGAAACGAGCTGTGGCAGATCATGCTGGAACATGGTTTCCCTACGAAACTAATAAAGCTGAGTCGTATGACACTGCAGGGATCAAAATCGTGCGTGCGGATAGCTGGCGAGACATCAGCCGCGTTCGTAACGTTGGATGGACTGAAGCAGGGGGATGCGCTCTCCAACCTACTGTTTAACATTGCTCTTGAGGGTGCAGTACGAAGAGCAAACGTCGAAAGAAACGGTACGATCATCACGAAATCTCACATGCTTCTTGGCTTTGCGGACAACATCGATATCATCGGTATCAACCGTAAGGTCGTGGAGGAGGCCTTCGTACCTTTTAAGAGAGAAGCAGCGAGATTGGGACTTGTCATTAACTCTGCCAAAACGAAGTACATGGTAGCTGGCAGAGAGCGTGGGAGTCCCCGTGGTGTTGGTGCTGAGGTGGAGATAGATGGGAAACGATTTGAAGTGGTTGACGAATTCGTTTATCTTGGTACGCTTGTGACATGTGACAACGATATGAGCCGTGAAGTGAAACGACGAGTTGCAGCTGCGAACAGGGCTTTCTACGGTCTGCGTAACCAGCTAAGGTCCCGTAGTTTGCAAACTCGCACAAAACTAGCACTGTATAGGAAGCTGATACTCCCGGTGGCCCTTTACGGACATGAAGCATGGACGCTGAAGGAAGCTGATCGACGAGTGCTCGGAGTTTTTGAGCGTAAAGTTCTGCGATCGATACTTGGCGGTAAGCTGGAAGATGGAGTGTGGCGCAGACGCATGAATCACGAGTTGTACCAGGTATACAAACATGCTGATATAGTGATGGTAATACAGCGGGGCAGGCTTCAGTGGGCTTGACATGTAGCCAGGATGCCTGACGAGAGAGCCGCCAAAACTATCTTCAGTAGAGAACCAGGAATAGGCCGTCGACTCCGTGGTAGGCCTCGCACGCGGTGGATGTGCGCGGTGGAAGAAGATGCACGATCTGCTGGTGTACGGGGAGCGGCTGCCCAAGACAGAAGAAGCTGGACATCTCTAATTCGTTCGGCCCTAGACCGGTGAACGGTCCGTTAGCCAAAAAAGTAAAAAGTAAAGTAAGTAACAATAATAGAAATCTATTGAAACGACAATGAAATATTTTTGAATCAATAATGCTTTTTTGATTCTAATATCACTGAAATGGCTAATGCTACTAATAATTTGTGTTGTTTCAACAAACTGTGGTTTAGTTTCAGCAATAAAAATGTTTTGTTTTTGACAGCTGGCTGTTTCAAAGGCATTTTGAAAACAACAAAACTTATTGCTGTAATGAACAATTCAATTATTTAATTAACAATAAATTCAGGTAAGCCGTAAGCCAACAAAAATATATGGTTGAATCTGGACAGAATCTTTTTAAATTTACAATATATTTTTCTACGTGTACATCAGCTGTGCTTGCTTCGATGTGACTCGTGTTTGTAGTTCACTTGTTACATATATAACCAGTGTTTTACTTTTTTTTAAAAAGAATAATTGCAATGGATTCAATATAAGAATAAAAAAAGTTTTCGTATCTTGCTGGAATGAGCAACAAACAGACCGGAAGAAAGCTGGCACAACTGAATTTGAGCAGGACATTCGTATACAGCAGCGGTTCTCAACCTGGGGTACGCGTACCCCTGGGGGTACTTGAAAGCCTTCAGGGTGTACTTGAAAGCCTTCAGGGGGTACGCGGAAGAAAAATCAGTAATGGCGGACAAAGAAATTTTTCTTTATAATACTTTGTTGTTCAATCTTGCTCTTAAAACAAGGCTGTAGCAATCATTGTTTGACCATAGTTCAATTTGAAAGCTTAACTAGACTTCCAGAATATGATCTACCACTACTCTTTTCCACTCTGCGAGAACATTCCAAGCTAGGGGGTACATTCGATATGAAAAATATTGCCAAGGGGTACGCGGACAAAAAAAGGTTGAAAACCGCTGGTATACAGGACCATCAAACAGTTCGAGGAAACTGGCCCAGTGGTCCCCGAACAGAAACCGGGTAAAAAAGGCAGTGTGCGGACTGCAGTTGATCAAAGCACGAACGTTTCCGGAAAAATCAGAACATTAGTCATAACACTTTGCAGAAATAATCAAAAAGGACCGTGGATACGGAATTTTCAAGACACAGAAGATTCACGGATTATCCCGCACACATATTGTCCACAGGGTTGAGGACGGACGCTGCTCACAACATAATTTTTTTAGATGAAAAATTATTAACTTTGGAGGCTGTTTCAAACAAGCATAATGATCTTGTGTGTGGATCATGTCTTCGAGATAGTTCAGTCAATAAATGGTTCTTTTACGTCGAATTCGTTATTGCAGTGTAGCTACACTCGGACTACCTTTTTTACCCCGTAACTGTTTTTTTTTTCACTTTCCGGACTACACCCGAAAGAAGCAGAATGTACTTTTGGGAGTTACCAACACATTCACACGTATGTGTCAAAACTGGTTTGTTTGGGTTCTCGTTCCATATGGTAGAGTGCAGGGGCGACCTGTGGCTTTTGAACCTGCCTGTTCAACTACAAGTTCTGAAAATCAAAGTTTGGGAAAGTAGTTACAATCATGTCCGCGTAATCACGCAAGTCATTCTCTATGTTACTATTTATAAGTAAAACTAATAACCAACCAAATATAAACATAAATTTGCTTTTTTTTAAGAGGGGGATTCGTTAGTAGCTTAAGTATTTATGATAAATATTAGTAAATAATGAGTAAGTGTGTCCAATCACAAATGGTGACTTCTCAACACTGTCAGTAATTTGTAATTTTAATTGTTAGGATTTGTTTGCTTTCGCAATTAGGACTCATCATTCGTAGGGATTTAAGCCTGTCAAGAAAGGAAAGTAAACTTACAACTAACTTAAATGCTAACCTTTTGGCTATAAAGAGAGCTTATCGTAGCAATTGAGGATTGCAACGATTTTTGTCGAAAATTGTTAATAATTTTATTTGACATAGCTTCTAATGGTTCAACACCAGTAAGTCTATGTAATTCGAGTGTACCAAACCAAGGAGGACGCTTCAAAATCATTTTCAGAATTTTATTCTGAATCCTTTGGAGCGTTTTCTTCCTTGTTGAACAGTAACTTGACCAGATCGGTACAGCATAAAACATTGCTGGTCTAAAAATTTGTTTGTAAATCAAAAGTTTGTTCTTTAAACAAAGTTTAGAATTCCTGTTAATGAGAGGATATAAACATCTCGTATATTTGATGCACTTGGCTTGTATACTCTCAATGTGCTCTTTAAAAATAAGTTTTTTATCGTGAATTAGTCCCAAGTACTTAACCTTGTCAGACCAACTTAAAATAACCCCATTCATCTTGACAACGTGATTATTATTTGGCTTGAGGAAAGAAGCCCTAGGCTTATGAGGAAAAATTATCATTTGAGTTTCAGAAGCATTGGGAGAGATTTTCCACTTTTGCAAGTAGGAAGAAAAAATGTCTAAACTTTTCTGCAATCGACTGCATATGACAAGAAGGCTTTTTCCTTTTACGGAAATGCTTGTGTCATCGCAGAATAATGACTTTGTGCATCCTGGAGGCAAATCAGGAAGATCTGAAGTGAATATGTTATACAGGACTGGGTCCAAGACAGAACCTTGAGGCACACCTGCTCTGACAGGAAATCTATCACATTTTGAATTCTGATAGACAATCTGCAGAGTTCGATCAGTTAGATAATTTTTCAAAATTTTGATTAGGAAAATTGGAAAATTAAAAGTTTGCAATTTCGCAATCAAACCTTTATGCCAAACACTGTCGAATGCTTTTTCTATGTCTAAAAGAGCAGCTCCAGTGGAATAACCTTCAGATTTGTTAGCTCGTATCATATTAGTAACTCTGAGCAATTGATGAGTTGTGGAATGCCCATGGCAAAATCCAAACTGTTCATTTGCAAAAATTGAATTTTCGTTGATGTGTGACATCATTCTGTTAAGATTAATTCTCTCAAACAGTTTACTTATTGAAGAAAGCAAACTGATTGGTCGGTAACTTGAAACTTCAGCTGGATTCTTATCCGGCTTTAAAATTGGAGTAATTTTTGCATTTTTCCATAATTTGGGAAAATATGCAATTTTGAAGCAGCAATTGAAAATTTTCACTAAAAATTCCATTGTGCTCTCAGGGAGATGTTTGATTAGTATATTAAAGATTCCATCGTCACCAGGTGCTTTCATATTTTTGAAATTTTTAATAATTGATTTAATCTCATTCAAGTTAGTTTCAATTATTTCTGCAGGTAAAAAATTCTGGGAAGAAATTAAATCAAATTGACGTGTGACTTCATTTTCAATAGGACTCACAAAATTCAAATTTGAGTTATGAACACTCTCAAACAGCTGAGCAAGTCTTTGAGCCTTTTGTTTATTGGATACAAGAAAACGTTCACCATCTTTTAAAACTGAAATAGGCTTTGAAGGTTTCTTAAGAATCTGCGACAGCTTCCAAAAAGGTTGTGAATATGGTTTCAATTTTTCAACTTTAGTCTTAAAATTTTGATTTCTCAGAAGAGTAAATCTATGTTTAATCTCTTTCTGTAAATCTTAATAAATAGTTTTAAAAACAGGGTCACGAGAACGTTGATATTGACGTCTGCGGACATTTTTCAAACGAATTAGAAGTTGAAGATTTTCGTCAATTATTGGTGAATCAAATTTCACTTGAGCCTTTGGAACAGAATAATTCCTGGCATCAACAATTGCACATTTTAATGCTTCCAAAGCGGAATCAATATTCACTGCGTTTTGCAAATCAAGCTCATTATTGAAATTTCTCTCAATATGAGTTTTGTATCTTTCCCAATTAGCCTTGTTATAATTAAAAACAGAGCTCAAAAAGTTATTGGAGCAGAAAAAGTTATTGGAAGATGGTCAGAATCAAAGTCAGCATGTGTGATCAAATCACTACATACATGACTTTGATCTGTTAGCACCAAATAAATAAATTTGCTTTTGAATTATATCTTTTGCCTGGCGTCCCCGTGTGCAATGCACAAGTTGCACCTGTGGACGGGTCGCCCCTGGTAGAGTGTCAGGTTTTTTTTAGCACATTTGCGAGATGGGAATATGAAATGGAAACGAGACAAAAAGGCGATGGCGATAATGACCAAAACAAAACAAATTGACAGCTATCCCTTTTATTACGCATACCAACACAACTACACTTAGTGTTTTTTTTCAAGCTGCAAAGTGTAGTCCTGGACGGTGTAACTACACCGCGAAAACGAATTCGACATTATAAATGTTATATTCACATATGTTGGAATCGTTTTTCTCTATCTTATTGATGTCTGTGTCAGTATAGTGAGTCAATGGTAAAAATGGTAGAACGCACTCGGCAACCACCTACTTTGAAAATTACCTGTTCATAAACCGAGCTCCATAGAATCAAAATAAACATAAGAACCTTTTTTTCGAAATTAGGAATAACTAGAATTATAATCCTATATATACTATATAATTATATATAAATTTTGTGGTCCCCGTGGTTCTGTGGTTAGCGATGTCGGTCGGCTAACTCTCCCACACGGTTGTGATATCGGGTTCGATTCCCGATCAGGTCGAGGAACTTTTCGAGCTGGAAATTTTCTCGACTCAGCACTGGGGCACGGTGTATCGTTGAACTTATCCTACAACATGCAAAATGTGCCGAGAAGAATATCGATAACGAATTCTCTCAACTAATTTAGTTGATCGAGACCGCAGTAGCCCCCAGACTAGCGTGCGATATTGTTGTTGTTTATATACTATATAATTGTTCTCAAAAAAATCTATCAAAAGACGCTTTTTGCAATTGATATCAGGTAACCATTTAAATCGCGATTTCCCTGCCGAAATTTTCAACACAACACATTGAGCTAGACAATCAGATATTAAATATTTTTGAAGAAATTGAAAAATAAAACAAAACATAATCGGAACCCAATTGACAATCACATCATGCGTTACTGTGACGAGCGTCCGTTCTGAAGTATAAATAATTATTAGAGATGTAGCAACTAATGCCGCTATGGCACGTGTTCCTCTGCAAGGGTCTCCTTTGATCAGAAGAACTCTATTGCCGTTCATCGATCGATTGCAACTCGAGTTAGCCTCCGGGGTCTCCGGTTGTCGTGACACGACTGACAAATAGAATGATTCGTTTGGGTCAAAGCAGGATCATCGACCTTTACGCGGCGCTTCATTTGAACAATCATCTGGCAGTGCTGGAGACGAAAGGGTATGTAGTCACGAGCTCGATTATCGGGTAAGTTACAAGATAGCGAGGCATTTTGAGACGCCATTAGTCACCATTGTACTCGGCCCAATTTGGTAGTCCACCTACACGGGATTTTTTCTACAATTTGTATAAATTAAACAGTCACGTTTGATGCATTTTAGCACTGCGAAACACTGATCTCTAGGGTTAATATTTTGAATTGCTGTTGAACAGTCCCGTTTCCACTACCAGCAAAACGCTTCTATCTTACTCACTATTCGCGTAGTAAAACAGATCCACTTTCCATAAATAGCCCAACCACCGCCAGATAGAAGCCCACAACGTTCAATAACTGTAATTACTAGTTTCTCTTTTTTTAGCCAGTTTCAGCGCCGTTTTTTCTATTCTACATTTCTTTTATTATTTGCCCACAATCTCAATCGTACGCCTCGCAGCAACACTATTCAAATACAGTCCCAACCGTGGCCACCAGCTGGCCGATGAACATCGGGCATGCAGAGTTGAACGTGAACATGAAATGCAAAATGGGCTTCCGGAAAAAGTTCCAGTCAGTACCGGACGAGAGAGAAAGAGAGGGAGCGAGAAAGAGGCCGTAAACTTTCACGCGTCATCGTTCCAGAGCCGGTGCTGACCGGACTTCTTCGCTTGAGCGATTTGCGTTTGTGTCTATGGAAATTAATCTCCGTCGAGCGTGCGATGCGGAAATTTAACGTAAGTAAAACCACTTTTCGCTTTCTTCCCATGTCGGTACTATAACTTTGACCCTGCCATTGCAAATATTGTATCGAACAAGTGGTACATTGCAGATATTTGGCGAACGAAGATAGGTATAATTGACGTCGCTTGCTGAATATTCGAAGTCGAAATTGTAGTTTTTGATGACAAATGCATACGAATAGAGTGACGATTCAACTCATAAGACACAAGCAACAATGCAAAGTCATGGCCTTTTCATCTGAGGTCCTAGTTTGACAATGACGTAGAGACACACACTTATTTAATTTCATTATGCGCAAGAGATGCTTTCAGTAGCTGAGAAATAAGGAATAAATACCAACCAACCAGTGATGTCTTTATTTGATGTGCAGTGCAGTAATAAGCGTAATGATGTCGTGGGTTTAAGAGGTCTCTACATTGCTGTATGTTTGGTTTGGAAGGTTAATTCCTCTCGCGATCACTTTTTACAAACGTAAATGAGACAAAGGTTCACTGTGACTTTTCCAACACTTTATTGATAATTTTTCATTTCTAAATATTCGAATAGTTTTTGTACCTTTGCTTTTACTTATATTGTTGGCATGTACATGTACAATGTTCTTCGAATACCACCGTACCATTACAGTGATAATCGTAATAATTGTAACACAGATAACAGACATCCAAGCTAGTTTCGCTTCATGTGTAAAAAGATTCAACGGTTTTTTAGCATGTCGCAATACGCAGTATGGTGGCGCTAAGAACACTTAGTAGTCAACGATTTAATAAAATCGATAGTTTTACAGCTTTTATCGATAGTATCGCAATGAGAAGGGTTGCGGTTTTTAATGTAAAAATTTCGAGCAGTCGTAATTTGTACACAATCGACAATTTTATTCCTTCCCAGCTTAAATTTACGATAAATATGTTTGTTTTAATGTTGATTTGAGAAAAAAAAACACCCACCTTACAAAATCAGTGTTATATCATTGCAAAAACAGCGACTCTATAACCTGTGATAATGTTCATGCGTCTGGCAGCTTTGACTGTAATCCAGCGCTGCCATCACTAAACTGGTTAGAGTCGCAAGTTGCAGAAAGATGGCGTTAGCATTCCAAACGAGTAAAAGTTTGAAATCTTGGAGTTTTTTGTTCTAGCTTGGATGTCTGTTATCTGTGATTGTAATAATAATAATGACTGCTAGTTGTTCATCACCTTTTGCATATTGTTTGAAGTAGTAGGAAGTAGTAGATTGTTGGGCTCAAAAAAGCTAAAATGTATGTTCAAATCCCGGCTTGAAAGCGAAATGACGATATTGCATACTGGCATCTAAGTATAGTATATAAAAAATGAAAACTTACATAGGTACTTTATGTGTAGTTTCTTCTGATAGCAACTCAGCGGAGCTAAATTAGTGGTGCCCATCTCTAGAGACCTAATAACCTAAAATGATATCTTTATCATGGTGTTCTATACATCATGATTTTTAGCAAAGCTAAGCAACTGAGCAAATTTGTGGTTAAAGCAGAACTGATCGCTCCGGATCGATTTGTGCAGTTGCGGGGAATTCGCTACCTTATGCATTATTGTAGCATAATTAAACTTTGGTTTTTAGCGAATCACATCGTTATTTAAGAGGAAGCTGTACGCATTTCAATTTCATTTTCAAAGGATAAATAATGAATTTATAGATAAAAATTTTAATTTAATTTTATTTTATCACAACTTGTAAATCAAAGAAAATAATCGAGTTTAAGAAACCGAAAGTTCGCAAAACGTGTATCAGATATACAGTTTATCTTTTTTGAAAAATTATCTATACAAAATTGAAATCTTGTAAAAATGAGCACTTTTCCTACCTTACTGGACGCTCAAAGGAAGTAGATTGTTTCCCGTCTACCGAAGTATCTTCTGTACAGCAGCCGCTCTCTGTTCCTCCTGAACCGGTACTGCTGCTGCTACTACTGATGATGATGATTAGGGCAATGATTGTGATAAAGCAGCAAATGTTTCTCCAGCTGGAAGCAATTTAGCTCGGGCAAATCCGCGTGCCCCTTTCTGCTACTTCAGTCAGGCAATTTCGATAGAAACTTCTGTTTTGTTTACTTTGCACAATATTCTCTGCACTATTACACTATAACACTCCGTTTTCCAAAAGGAAAGCGCTTTCAAGAAATAATTTAATTAATACTGCGAAGCACTAGAAACCGAAAAGCTACCATCTATAATCACAAGTTAGCAACAAAACTAGTCATATTTTTACCCACGACCACACAATTTTCAATGCCGCTAATTAATTTAACACCAGGTACTATTATGTTCAAGATAGAAACTCTGTTTTAATCACGAATGTTCTATTGTTCTTAGAACAAAAACCTTTCACCAAATGCAGTCCAGGTGTAATAATTGACGTAAATGCAAACAGCAAATATTTCCTGTCAATTTCAATCTCTACTTTCGGTGATCTGCTGCAGTAAACTTTATAACTAACGCAATACTTTACTGTATATTTACATCTATCAGTAAAGACCAGTGGGCGACAGTGGATTTGCACCAAGAAAACTGCTGCCACAGAGGTAGCAACCTCAGAAGAAAAAGAAAACTAAAATAGTGAAACCACCTAGGAAAACACTGTTGCAAGCGTACCACTAACAAAAACACGACCAAGCGGCTCGAGCAACAACAGCGAACTGAAACGCTGAACGGAATCGCCGAATGAAAGAGTTGAACCTGCCGATAGGGTGGCTTCCGCTTCGTTGCACTCAGATAGTCAGATCGCATGAAATAGCGGTTTGTTAATGGGTTGTGCAGTGCAGTGTTTATTATTGTGCATGTGTTTGTGATTTAGAAATTGGTGTCGGAGTTTGTTTCAACTACACACAGGAAAATAAAACTACCCAAATATGCGTATTTTTGACGCAAATCAGCGCTTTTGTGCGGGAAACTAAATACTTTTAGGTAAAAGTCATTTACTTTTGAGTATCTGCATGGAAGTCATCATTTAGGTAGAAATGAACATCTTGAAACATCAATATCAATATCAAAAACTCCATACAAATTTTTACTCGAAATTAGGTATTCGCATTTCTTTGAGTTGTTGCGTTGTTTCCACAATAGGGTGTTTTAGGGGTATGTATATTATTTTTTCTTTTGATAAGAAATGTCAAAAGAAATACATATTCTACTGACCCTTCTTAATTTAAACAGCAAAACTATTGAAAAAATCGATTTCGAATTTTAACAACTGTGAGTGGTTTTAAGACATACCCCACCGTCAAGAAATCATGACACAGGGAGGCCAGGTCATTTTTCAAAAATATTTACACTCCACAAATAATGTCTTTATACATAGGAAATCTGTAAACACGGTCTCCGTTGAAAGTTTACAAAACTTCCAGTGACACATTAAATCGAGTACGGTTAATCAACCGACTATTAGGCTTCCACTTATTCACACGCGCTCAAATGTTTTTAATATTGAGACATGTCTTCACATCTGGCATCCATGTCATGACACGCAAACCAGAGTTATATTTCCCACAAGCCAGCAGCAGAAATGTCACTTTGCTTACTATCAGGGTTATATTCCCCAAAAGCCAGCAACAGCAATGTCACTCTGTGCACTACTTGCCAGTAAGTAAAAATTTAAAACAAATATAATTTTTCAATTTTAAAATCAAAGAAAACCCGTAGAGATCTAACACAAATTACGTAATGCCTACTGAAAGGTCGGTTATCGATTAGTATAAGAAAAAGCAGGTATTTTTTCAAATTAAAACCCCCTATTGTTTATGCGTATTATTTACCTAAACCAGTGAAAACATTCAGGTTTACGTAAATTTACGTTGTTTTTACGTGTTCACTTGATAATATTTTCTCTGTGTGCACGTCTGCAGAACACTTTACACGTCAATTTAATTGATTTAATTCGTCGAACTCGCCATAAACAAAATTACCTAAAATCGAATTATTCACCAAATGCGAACAAAAGACAAAATTAAATGAAAAACAGGATTTATATTTGATACTGAATTATCTACATAACGCAAATTTTGAAATTTGCGAATTATTTTGAGTGACATCACATAAACTCTCAAGGTTATGAACCATTCAGTGAAAATATCAGTAAACATTTAACAAAACAGTTGTAATTTCCCCTGAGAAAAGCAACCATGCTCCAAACAGAATTCTCGACTACTTTGTGATAAGGTCGTATGTCTAAACGTAAACAAAACGAGTGAGAGATGATTTACGCTTGTGAAGTACAAGGGATATAACCCTCACTCGCTTTATTTACGTTTAGACATACGACCTTATCACAAAGTAGTCGAGAATTCTTTCTTCTTGACCACTCAGTTCAATGCAGTGGCGTAGCGTGACCGGGTGACACCCGGGCGGGAAATTTGGGTGTCACCCCTTCTCCCCCTGGGTGTCACCCCCACCAGGTTGCAGTGAAATCATTTTCGTTCGTTTTCAATTGCACTTAATCTACCCATTTTTTTAAAAATGGTTGGGATTATACACACTCTTTCTTACGCGGGTTTTTTTTTGATACGTATTTTCAAACGGGATTTTTTTGCAATAGCGCGGATTTTATTTACCCGATTTGAAAGATAAGTAAATCTACTCTAATCTTTTTTTTTTTGAGGGCGATACGTATGAAAATTTTCCGGCGGACCACCCCCCCCCCACGCTACGCCAGTGGTTCAATGGATTTTTTACTGGGCATCTGTCAAGCGAAGTATGCGTGTGCCATTTTTTATGTGCACGGTGAGGTTCGTTTCTGGGCATTCATATGTGAAGAACGCGGTGAAGAGCAGGGAGATGGTGAGCTTGTCAAACTCCATATACCCAGTGCGTTACCGATATGCACCAAATGTTTGATTCATAGGGTTACCATTTTCAATGTGCTAATATAATCTGTTCATCTGATCTTGATTTTCAACCCCAAATCCAAAACATACTACACAAATTACACGACTGTTACACTGTAAAAAATCGACACTTTACTGCCAAGTGGACTTCACTTACTTCTGTGCTAATAGATGAAACATTTCATAACTACGTGGAATACACTTGCGTTCCAGTTCACAGCACAAAATCAAATGTCTTACATTTCGGTTTGCCATGTCATGCATACCAAAACCAATCATTTTGCACTCAGATTTCAATGCTTACACAGGTCAAATGCCAAAACACGTTATAATACCGTGGATTCCAATAAAAATCGATATGGGTCGACAGAATAGAATGATTAGGTTCGTTTATTGACATTCATATGTAAAGAGCATTAGGGATTAGCGTGCGATTTATTTTCAGTGTACGACCGTACCGACACAATTAGATCAAATTTTACTCCGACGCCATGCTGATTTTGATGCTAGGTATTTTCGCTCAACACCACCCCCTGATAAAGAGCATTAGGGATTAGCGTGTGATTTATTGTCAGTGTAAGGATGAAGAAACTCGTTGCGCTGCCGAGCATCATTTAAATCTGAGTAAAAATTACTCCATCTTCAAATCGTATTTTTTGAGCGTGTAAGCACGCTGTGTATAAATCAGTAACAGGGCTGCCAACTATACAGATTTTTCTGTATTTTACAGATTTTTTGACCACGATACAGAAATGATACAGAATACAGAATTCATACAGAATTTTGATTTTTAATACAGATTTGTACAGAATTTAAGCAATCGATTTTTTTTTATTCTTGCTTATTTTCCGTCGATCTGGTTCCGCCACTGGTGGAGGCGACTCCACCCAGGACCCTACCTTACGACCCGTTGTTCAACGGACCGGCGCCAACGGCTTTACTTCCTCATGCGATGGAATGCGTGATCCCAGAGATTTTTCGCCTCAGAAAATCTCCCGGTGTCGGCTAGGACTAAACCTAGACCAGTTGGGTTGGTTGAGGGTGAATCACGCCACCCCACAACCATCGACACCTATGTCGGCGTTGGGATTCTAACCCAGGCGTCGAGCGTTCGAGCTTTGCTGGGCGTCTGGCATTTACTAAGCGGGAAATTCCTTTTGTTTGATTTCTTCTGGACATTCGACATTTGGCTAAGCGGGGAAGCTTTGAAACAAAAATACCGGATTCTATTGCCTCTCTAGCAAAAAAAAACACGGTTATAGACCTGACTTTTCTTTCAGGAATTTTACCCAACCTTTTTACGGTTCCAGCCGAAGTTTAAGGTTGGATGCCAAACCCAGTTACCCCAAACCAGAGCACTTGTAGGCACACGAACAAAATACAGAAAAATACAGATATTTTTACGGGTGCATACAGATTTTTCAAAATAAAATCTGGCAGCTCTGATCATTAAACTCAAACCTTGGCTCAAACCGACAAAATCAAAAGTTAAACCCGTTAAAACAGCAGAGATTTTTCATTGGGTAAGCAATCGAACACAACAAAACAAGAAGATTGACAAACGATTACAGTACGCCTGAAACCCGAAAAACAGATTGATATCTGTTTTCTGACTTGTGTTTATTAGCCATCTGCATCATATATAAAACTTAAGAAATATGTTAAACTTGCAAGCTTATGCCAGTAATAGCAGCGGCACCAGTAGCAGTGAGGAATCTGATCAGGAGGATGCTAAAAGAAAATGTACGCGACCAAAAGAAGAAGAACTAGCCCATCTGAAACCAGTGGTAGACAGTTCTCTATCTGTTGCCAAAACTGTGCAAATTTGCGCAGCTCCAGTAGTAATACCAACGGTAAGAAGGATTTTGAAAAATTTCGTGAAATGTATTAAACCATATTTTGTTTTGCAGGGACAAGCGGAAGTGGCACGGGTGGTTGCTCCTACTGTTGATGAATTATCCTATAACCCACGGTACGAGGAACTTTTCGCCCCTATTGCTGGACCGGCTAATCCTTTTTTAACTGAACAAATGAAGGCACCAAAAAACACTTTGACTGGATTCGTCGAGTCTGCCCATATAAGTGACTTTCAGTTTGAAAACCAGCGAAAAACTTTTCATAGTTATGGCTATGCCCTGGATCCATCCGTTGATGCCAATAACGGCGGTGGAGCTGAAGAAGGTCCAAGTTATGTAGGCCATTTGCAAGCAGCTTATGACACAGAAGGTAAGACTGTGTTCGAGTCATCTAAAGCGAATCGTGTTGGAGATAAAAGAAAACGACTGAAAAACGATAATCCGGAAGACGTTGAAGGATTCCTAGGTCCCTGGGGTAAATTTGAGGATGAACAAACAGTAGCTCGACCTACAGAGCAAGAACGCGCAGAGCTGGAAGAAATGATGGCGAAAAAGCAACATCGAAATCGCGTTACTGAAGACAAACCGATTGAAGAGAAGTCGGTGCTGCACATTAAGGACTCGGTCGATTATCAAGGTCGTTCGTTTCTTCATCCGCCACATGATGTGGGTGTTAATTTACGCAAAAGTGGCGCCCCAGATCGATGTTTTCTACCGAAAGCTCACATCCATACATGGACTGGTCACACCAAAGGCATTTCTGCGATTCGGTGGTTTCCAAAATCAGCCCATTTATTGCTATCGTGCAGTATGGATGCCCGAGTCAAACTGTGGGAAGTGTATAATGAACGGCGCTGTGTTCGGACGTATTCTGGTCATAGACAGGCCGTTCGGGACGTCAGTTTCAACAACAGAGGTGACAAATTTGTGTCGGCTGGATACGATCGCTATTTGAAACTATGGGACACTGAGACTGGGGATGTCATTTCCCGTTTCAGCTCACGGAAAATTCCGTTCTGTGTAAAGTTTCACCCGGACTTCAACAAACAGCATCTGTTTGTTGCCGGAACATCCGATAAGAAAATTATTTGCGTAAGTATAATCGAAATTATGCGCATAGAAAAAATCAAGGTTTTTATTTTACTGTTGCTTATTTACAGTGGGATACCCGCAGTGGAGACATTGTTCAGGAGTACGATCGGCATTTAGGTGCTGTTAACACGATTACATTTGTGGACGAGAACCGTCGCTTTGTGACCACCTCAGATGATAAGAGCCTGCGCGTGTGGGAATGGGACATTCCAGTGGATATGAAGTACATCGCCGATCCCACAATGCACTCGATGCCAGCGGTTACGCTCTCGCCCAATGGGAAATGGTTGGCATGTCAGAGTTTGGATAACAAAATTGTTATCTTTTCTGCTATCAACCGGTTCAAGATGAATCGAAAGAAATCGTTCACAGGACATATGGTATCTGGATATGCCTGTAATCTTGATTTTTCGCCTGATATGGGGTAGTTTTTATTTTTATTTTTGTGCAGAGCATTTCATTTGATTGTTATTCTCTTGCAGTTACCTGGTCTCGGGAGATGGCGACGGCAAATGTTACATATGGGACTGGAAGACGACAAAGCTTTACAAAAAGTGGCAAGCACATGAGAACGTCTGTATTGCGGCTCTGTGGCATCCGCATGAAGCCAGTAAATTAGTTACTGCTGGCTGGGATGGAGCGATTAAGTATTGGGATTAGCTTGTTATGTTTTCGTGGATCCTGATACGAATTATAACTGATGATTTTTAATGTTAAAACCGATCGTTCAGCCAAGTTTAATTATCAGGGATGACATCCTACGTATAAAGAAGTACATAATCGACCGTCAGGTTATGAAGTAGATGCAGTCGATGCAGTTGCAAGTTCCAACGTCTAAAACTAATATGAGAACACACATGCTGGGTTTCCGTGTTGGGTATTTTCGTCACTGCGACCAGTTTTTTGATATTTTGTGACATACATGCTGGGTTCGTCGATGCATCATACGGATATGTTGGAATTTTTCAACACAAGCTTAAACCTTTTTGATATAGATTGATATGATTTTCAGTTTTTTTAATCGTGCGTTGAAAAACTATATGCACAAGTATGACTCTGTTTTTATGTTAACATTTTTTTAAAGATAGTTTGAAGTGGCTTCAACTATTACCATAGACCTGTGCGCCGACCATATCATCGGCGGCGGCGGCGGCGTAGAAAATATTTTACCTTGGCGGCGGTCGGCGCGCCGGTGTGACGCCGTTGGCTTTTGTCAGCGGCGGCGGCGGCGTGTATCGGCGTGACACTAATTACCAGTTTTAAATATTGCGCATAATTTGTGCTTTGTACTCTCATGTTCGGAATTTTTTTAATTCAACGTTCATAAGCAAAAACGATTTTTTGTTTCTTAATCCGACAGTTTCGGTGACTTTATTTCGGATTAAGAAACAAAAAATCGTTTTTGCTTCTATACACGGACTGATTAAGCCGATAAATCTACAAAATTAACCGCTACAGTCGACAAACAAACAAGTCAACGTTCATAAATAAAAATGTATGGGTCAGGGTTGACAGGATGTCAGAATAGAAAAATAGGTAAGATACAATTAAATAACCAGAAAATAATAAACCAAGCAGAGAAAGTACTAAAAAGTGTAAATATCAAAAAAAATCGAGCCCACGATAAAAAACTGCAAGGAAAACTATTCCCAGAGACGTACAGTTTAGGAAAAAAATGGATAATTTTTCGATATGTTCATTTTGATTAACCGTATACCTAGTTAATTAAATTTACGTTGGAGGGTCGTTTTCAACTTTCATATATTTTGTTAGGTTACCCATGGAAAAGCTGAAAAAAAATGGGAAACTCCTTCTATTTTGAATAGAGTTCTTCGTTAAACTCCACAGATTCTTCATTTTCTATTGCGACTTATGGAACATATTCATTATCATTACCATTTGAAAAATTTTTGTTTGTTCTAAATAGCGTTGAAAAAAGCAACAAAATCACATGAACTATATCCAAGAGTTACGCGTTTAAATATGACGGGTCGAAAGCGACCCATCCTGACCGAAAAGTCTGCAAATATCATTATTAGTAGTGGAAAATAGCTGAAAGTGTTCTTTTCGATGCCTTAACGTTCAAGCAACAAAGTAATGAGAAATCATCAAAAAATAAAGTCGTTTTCTTTTTGATAATTTTGATTGGTATGAAATCCATCGTGTATTTGGCAAAAAATTCATAATCGATGTTGAAAAAAGTACTACAAAAAATCTCTGTTTCAGCGCAATATGATCAAATATTTAATTTGCCCTAAATTTTAAGCGAAATCCCGAAAATTGATCTATAATAAAACATAGTAATCTAAAGAAAACTAAAGTCTTTACAAAAAATTGATGTAAAACCACTAGTTTTTTTTTTCTAAATTTTTGCACATTTTCGGATTGCTCGTACGTTTTTATAAGAATTACAAATAAAGATAAACATATAAACTTATGTTATGATGACCAAAACAATATTCACGAAGCAAACTGGATCTATACAAATCATTATTAATGACATTGATATTTTTGATTTCATCCGATAAAAAAGACTAAAGTCTGAATATTCAATGCCAAATAGTGTATCAAATTTCCACAAATTAAAATAATTTACACTTGGCGAATTTTCTTCTATACACGTTTATACAATACACATATTCGTATATACATTATACACGCTCAGAGGAGGGTACTTAACGAAGTGACACTGCGTGAGGCCACCATGCAAAAAAGCGTTACGTAGGGGCGAAGTTGTATTGAGAATTGCCAAATTCCGCGTTACCTGATATACGAGTGTTCCCTTATCGGCTGTGATTTTCGATATTTCTATAATCAGGAAAAAATCTAGCAAACACAATCCCTATCGGCGCTGTAAAATTTTCTCGGCGGCGCGCTTGAAATTTGCTCAGCGGCGCGCCGAGTCCAAATCATCGGCGGCGGCGGCATGCGTAAAAGTGTCAGCGGCGACGGCGCGGCGTGGCGGCGCACAGGACTATTACCAGTTGTAATACAAATACCGGACCGGTGAACAGCTTGCACACTGCATCAAACGATAACGGCCAACGATGTGTGAACTTCACAGTCTCCCATGGTATGGTAGCCAGTAGGACCTTCTTCCCCCGCAAAGACATCCACAAAGCCACCTATATATCACCTGACTAGCTATTGGAGAATCAAATCGGTCGCTTTCTAATCGACGGTGAATTCGTAGATTCGGACCAATTACCTCGTTGCAGTATGCAACTCGCGATGGTACGCAACAGGCGTCAAGGTTACCCTAGGCGACCAAATATCGTGCAACTAGAGGTCAGCTGCCGGAAGCAGCACTATATACAAAAGAGCAGCTTGGCACAACAATTCTCGAAGATGGCTGGAGAGACATTCGAACACCCATTGGTAGGAGGGAAATGTGGGGCAAGATGGGTCACCTAAGCCAAATTTTCAATATCTCGTAACTGAAGTTAGTTTTCGTCTACTTTTCAGATGATTATATTGATGTCATGTATAGTTCATAAAATTACGCTAAAAATAACAAAAATCAAATGTTGGTTCGCTTTTACAGAATTTTTAGAAAAGGTCGTTTTTTTGCACTGTAAAAAAGGCGGGGCAAGATGGGTCACCCTCCCAAACAGCCCAAGATAATGATAAAATCTCAATGAACTGTTTACGGATAGCAAGAAAAATTCCTTCTCTTCATAGATAACAAAAATATGGGGTCATCTCGTCCATGTTATACCGCCGAAGAGGTTAAATTTTTCTCGACGACTACTTTCTGCAGCATGTTGAAGAACTTCTCTACTGTCGGCTTATTGAAGCAATGAAAGTTTTCTCCGGAGTAACAACACCGTTTGCGTCAAATCTAAACTTAAATCTGTAAATTAAGATGAAACTCCGTGCTCGAATTTTGTCCAAATTTTACAAGGTAATTTTCTCGAAAATCATTAAGATAACAAGTGTAAAACTTTGATCGATTGTTTGCACTACCGACGCATGCATAGAGTAGCAATTCGAGCCCTATTTATTGAATGGAAGCTGAGATTTTGACGCTCAAAATCGTCAAGTGACATGAAACCTAACCTGAAAATTGTACAAAATTAAGCCACCGTCCCGTTTTACCTAAAATCTAAACTTTAACAACGAAAAATCAGCTGTCGCGTCTTTGGTGACCCATGCTGCCCCAATCAATGATTTAGTTCACGTTTGTTATATTCATGTTTATTTTACATTTATTTATGCTAAAAAGCATATTTAGTAAATCATGAGCAGAAATGCTTCTGCAATAAAGGTTTGCTTCAAATTATATTGCGTACAACATTGCGTACAAGAGAACACGTTTTTTTTTTCAAGTGTGAATCGCCTAAGAAACTCAGCGAAAAAATATTTATTTCTGAATATATTTCTAAGATTTTAATATTTCTGAAGATTTTTTGCATCCAAACTTATGGAAAACAAGCACTATGTAAATATGAACTATGAACACGTAATACATAGCCAAAAATACGTTACGCATCATGCAAAATTAGTGTCATCACAGAAAAGTTATTCCACCCTACTACGGTGGCGGTACTGGATACAATGGCTCCGAACAGGAGAAACGACTGGTTCTCGGGTAAACGAGGAGCGCTACCGACACACGAGGAACGGGCAAAACTCGCTCTTTTGGAAGAAAAGGCGCCAATAGGAAGATTGATATCGCGAGGCGATGGATGACTTATTTACGAATGTTTTACAAAAAGCTGACCAGTTCTCGTAAAGGCTATTTGTCGCAAGCTGGCCAAATAGGGAGGATACGGTGGGCTGGGCATGTCAGAGGGATGACTGGCGACAACCCAGTGGAAATGATTCTTGATAACAACCCAACTGGAAAGACGTGACGAGGTGCACAGCAAGCAAGGTCCCTCGATCAAGTCGAAGACGATCTGCTACCGGGGCCCCGCAGACGACTTAACTGGTGAGCTGCAACCGTGAACCGGGTTTATTGGAGAAGATATCTTCGAAGAACAAGGGACATGGGACACTTCGGCCTGAAGCTAACTGATAAAGTAAGTATCGGTGTCGTCGATTGTTGAACACTCATTATTTGCTACACGAAGTTTTACTTTGGGCCAGGCATGTCTGAGCCCACCACACCACCGTGTGTGTGTTTTAAGCGATGCCACGGAGGGTATTTTCATTACTCCTCAGTGCTTATACATAACGAAAACCCGCCGTATTCTTCGGAAGTTTCGACAAACGCAGGTCCGAGTGTTTCCGACTTGATGAGCCCGCTTGCTTACAGCTGTTTTCTCAAACGCTTCAGTTTTACAAGAGTACATATGAACAAATATTGCAGGTTGTGGTATGCGATAGGTACCATCAAGCTATCCATTATTATACCATTGTCGATCTCATCGTGGTGACTAAGCCTTGTGTTTTCTTCGAAACTGCAAGCCCTCGGTTGCCCTTATGTACCGAAGTTAAAAATCCTCGGCTCGCGTGTTAACG
This sequence comes from Wyeomyia smithii, assembly GCF_029784165.1. Classification (NCBI taxonomy): domain Eukaryota; kingdom Metazoa; phylum Arthropoda; class Insecta; order Diptera; family Culicidae; genus Wyeomyia; species Wyeomyia smithii. The sequence continues at coordinate 72,242,095 of NC_073694.1, read as the reverse complement.
AACTGCTCTCCAGTGTTTTGTCTGGAGCTCGCGACGGAGGGTAATACGAATTGCCCTGCGTGGTGTGTTTGTTAGAAGACCACCCGTGCTTTGGAGTGCTATGTTTTCCCCATGCCTGCTTTGGGGCCGCCCAAAGAAAAATTTAATACAATTTCTAGCGCTCCAAACTGTTGCGAATACGAAATGGCTTAGCAAAAGCGAAGACCGAATATTAGTACTCTCGCTCTCTATCCGAGAGACTCTTGTATACATTATATACTTTCGGTAACAAAAACATATGTGAGATCCAGGCCTAAATGAATACGGCTGAGCGGGTCTCGGTTGGCAGAAGTCTTTTGACAGCTAAGCACACGGTTCTGATTTGTAAGTGTTCCTAAAGTACCGTTTCCTGACTCCTTCTACTTATATATATATATAATACAAACATGGATTTTTTTCGGAAAAACGTTCTCGTTTGCAGCAAAAACCAAATAAAAACTATCGTTCGAGGACGCAGGATAAATCTAAGCTGATGAAACTTTATGAATTTTTTGATTTCAGTTGACCTGCTCTATCGTAAACATCGCAAGCCTCTTCACTAGGGTGCCAATCAAAATGATAATTTTGAGAAACCCTATACAAAATGTTCACCTGCCCGAAAAAACACCCTGTCAGCTCAATGAGACTTATAATGGGGTGACGTTGGAAAGTTAAGTTCGCGTCAGAAGTCCGCAGATAAAAATTGAGAAAAAATTGGAGACTTCCGAACGGTATCATGGATTTCCCGCGATGGCCGAACAGAAAACCAAATTGACCACATGTGTATCAACCGAACATGGAGAAGGAGCCTTCTTGATGTACGCAACAATCACCTTTTTATCACTGAGCTGAGATACGTCTGCGCGTCGCATCCGTTCAACGACGGGAGGAAAAGGCCGGATGTCGTAACGACGTCCGCCGACTAGAGAATACCGAGGTAGAAATGGCTTTTGCTGAACAACTCGAATCCTGAGTCTTGGAGTCGTCTGCTATTGGAACTGATACTGACTTACCTTACTGAACAGTTTAAGCGATGGACTGGGCATTTCGAACAGCTCTTTCGAGTTTCGAATGTCAGTGACCAACATAACCAGCAACACATGACGTCAACAGTTGGACGCATCGATCGCGTCAACTCCGAAGCGCCATCGCTCGAAGAATTTGAAGCAGTTTCAGAGGTATGAAGTCCAATGAAGCGCCAGGGATAGACTGAATTTGGACTAGATGCAGGGCATATTGGTCAATGTCCCAAAAAAAGGGACTTCACTGACTGCGGTAACTGGCGTGGCATCACGCTGCTCCGTATTACTCTCAAAGTACTCTGTAAAGTGATCCTTAATCGGATCCAGGAGTAGATCGTCGCTACTCTCCGGCGGTAGCGAGCTGGCCGCTGGTCGATCATTATATTGGAGCAGTTCACCGAATTCAGGACGCTCTTCTACTGGTGTTCGTTGACTTTGATAAAGCGAGCGTAGAGGAGTATCAGAGAAGCTAGTCCATCTTATGCAGGCTCAACACGAAGCGTTTACATGCAAGGTATTGAACAATGGTATCTTGTCCGACCCTATAAGGAATACTGCTGGCGTAAGACAGGGCTGCATTTTATCAACGCTGCTTGTTCTCATAGTTATGGACGAGATATTAGTTGGAGCGATTGACAGTAGACCAAATCGGGGATCGCCTTGAAATCTTCTAACTATGGCGCACCTAAATGACCTCGACCTAGCCGACGATATTCCCAACAAACATTTTTGTTGATTTATAGCTTCCCGAAAAAATAACATCAAAAAACCAAAAAAGTTGCTGTGATAGTTACATAGCTATAAATTAACCATGTTTTTCATTGTAAATACATCAATTTTACATTGAATATTATTGTTCAGAACAATAAAAAACATTGTTTCTGCCATTTTTACCATGAAAAAGGGGTGTTGTTATGCATCATAAGGGGCCGTTTAAAAATTACGTAAGCAAATAGGGGGGGAGGAGGGGTGTGCAATTTTCTGACGCTATCTTACAGGGGAGGTAGGGGGGTGAATTGATTTACTTACGTAAGAATAACATTGTTAATGCAGCTGTTCAAATAATCATGTTGATGAAAGCGTGGACGGTAAAATTCATGGAAGAAAATTACAGAATTACTCGAATAAAGGACAGAAGAGGATCATAATGACAGAAGAGGAGCATAATGATAAAACTAAAATAAAAAAACTATATAAAAATTTCAAATGCTAATAAATCGGTTAGTTTTCGATGGATTTCCTTCGTTTTCGCAGCAATTGATTAGAAAATCTTCTAAGATTCCTACCAAAAGCATGAAATTGCAATTTTATCATTCGAACTATTGTACTATTGAAAACTCTTAAGCCTTGTCAAAACACAAAATTCGACCTCTGATTGGTCGTTATACCGCGCTTTCCCAAGCACGGTCGGCAGAGTTATGGACCTTGTAAATTGGGAATGCATCATTTGGCCTATATAAGAGCTTCATCAGATAATAAACAAACATTCAACGGATATTAAATTGAACAACTGAAATTTGAAGAACACAAATGATTATTTGAAGAGTTAATATTTTCTCGTTTTGCGCTATAATCCAAAGTTAATTATCTTCATCTACATGCATACTCTGACTATTATTACGTGTTTGCGTGGCTTAGTGTTTGGCTACGGTCATGCAGAACGCAAATAACGGCGCGATGCGATTCGGCAAGACGAAATCTGTTGAAATGTATAGCTCTACTTCGCCTTAAAAAGAGCTGTACATTTCACCACGGTAAGGCGAATCGCATCGCGCCGGCATTCGCGTTCTGCATAACCGTAGCCTTTGTTCCGTTCCCGTTTGATGATGTCGTAATAAATGTGCATTTACAATTCGGCAGCTCTTCAACTTCTCATTTGCACAAAATTTAAAAATATCCAATGAACTTCATTCAAAATATCAGACAAAAAGAAATTACAATACTGCCAATGAACGGTCAACGTTTATTTACTAGAAAAAAAGACTGACACGCAAGTAGCCAGGTTATCTTTCTTGTAAAAGTATTCTACTTCAACCTTGCGGTCGTGGCTTTGCATACAACCTTCTTGTGATTTTTTTATTCCCCAGGACTGCCACCGTCACCATCAGATATATGCGAGTCGAATGAAAACGTTAGCCAACATTGCGCTTTGAGAAGAGATCTGGCACCTCCGACATCGCTCTGAGTATCTCTAGTGGCAACACGTCCAAAGTTTTTATGTTGCCAAAATTGAACCGTGCCAAAATCAAACGAGGTCTGTTGTAGACGGAATTGTAACTCTAGTATTTTCTGCAAATTTATCTAACAGAGCATTTCTAAATGCTAAAGCAGGTATTGGACGACGCAAATATTTGCTATTTTTGGTACGATTTTTTTTTGGAACAAAATAAAATCTGTATTGAAAAATAGCAAATATTTGCTTCGTCTAATACCTGCTCAAGACGTTAAAGCGTTATAAATAATAATATATACTAAAAGAATTGAACTTTTATATTAGCACTGTCACTTCAGAAAAACCTCAGCTCCCGCCCAGCATGTAACTTCATGTATTTTAAGAAATTACGTTCATTTCAAAAACTCAAATAAGCAAGAACTCTATTACACGCTCTTTGCGTAGTTGTTATCAAGATTTTGGCGAGTGACAGGAAGGTATGTTACTTCTTTAATTATGATTTAGAGCGGGGTTTATTACGGAAATCACTTCACGGTGAAGTCATAACCGTAATAGACACGGTGAAAGTGATTCCCATTTGATTTGCACGAGAAAAGTCACCATGAGATTTTTTCACTTCGTTCTCACCGTGAGGTGACATCCGTAATAAGCCCCAGAATTTCTGAATGTTTTGTCATTTTCACGATAGAGACAAGATTGTTTTTTTTTCTCTGTGTGCGAGAAACAAAAAACAAAACCGCGCACCAAGAAACAAAAATTTACAAAATCCATACATACCTACGAACGAATAAAAAATTTAATTCGATGGAGTGCGCTTTTATAAGCGACTAAGGCCTTTACCATGCTGAACGCCAACGCGCTGTTCATTACCCTATGGCAAAACTCTCGCCCGATCGCTCGCCTTGGCGTTCAGCATGGTAAAGGCCTAATATTTGCCACCACCCGCTTTCTGCTGCTCCAGAAAGAACCGTCCGCTTTGCCGGTCAATAAAGAAATGAGAAATTCAATTCGATGACATGCGCTATTATAAGCGACCAATATTTTCCACCACCCGCTTTCTGCTGCTCAAGAAAGAACAGACTAGATTTAGACAATCGATGTTATTTACAATTTTTTCAACAGTGTATCTCAACCAATATGTTGTTTTTGTTACATAAATTTAACCGTAAAAGAATTTCTGATCGGTTGATGTTGGCATCAACATTCGGTATTCTGAAAAGAAATGACTGATATATGAGCGCTCAAAACCTGACCACTTTTCCCAGGTTTTCCTGGTTGAATTACTATATTTTCAAATTCAGGCGCCTAACATCGATATAGAAGTTAGTCCCACATCAAAACTACCAAAAACTTAAAACTTAAAAGTATTTTTAAAGAAATCTAAACATTCCTCATTTAACTACACCCCTGCCACAAAGTTTTACAAAAACACAAGATTTAATAGAAATCTTTTACAATATGCAATTAATTTCGTTTAAAATTTGACCTTTAGGCCCCCTGCGCCACCTCTAGATCTTAATGAAATTCAACCAATTTTTTATATGTTGCTTATTGAACCCCAAGGAGGTCTTTTTGCCTGGGAAAACAGGTCCCGCGAACATTTTTGAAAATAAGCCCCATCCTAACCACGGTGTTCCAAATACCGTTATTATAAAATAAAATACGCCATCAAAACTGTTTATACCAGTTGGTTTGTATTACTGTCCTGCACTTCTGGGCCAAATTTGAAAATCATCGTTGGACTAATTTTTGAGTTAAGCCCTTTTAAAGTTTTATGGAGGATTTCTCATACAAATATACTTAACCAACCCTTTCAAAACGAATATAAATCATAGTAGGTATTGTTTTGCAGACAACATATGCCCATTGACGACCTTTCTGGTAGATTTGAGCTGTATTAGGACCATTGGGAAAATTTCCGATTTAAAAAACCCGGATAAAATGGCCATTTGTCAATATAAACCAAAAACCTAAATTAATCCACCTAGCGGTCAGACTCAGCCTTTCTCATTTAAACTTATTATTTGTAAAAATAGATTTACATGAATGCTTATATCCAGGTTCATTAAGCAGACAGTATGTGAAGTGAAGAGAGCGAAAAATAAGCGAACTGGAAATATGATACAGATTTGGAAAAATATACCGCATCCCGACGGGACTTGAACCCGCAATATCCCTGTCTCCGGCATGGTGTTTTGACCAATTAAACTACGGGGGACGGTGGTACTGTTCCACAATAAAATATTAAATTTGACGTAATGTTAGTGCTTAAGAAATAGCGAAATAAAAGAAATGACTCTTAATTTCGAACAATTCAATCACGAGCGATACCGGGAACGTTCAAATAGTACGATACCACATTTAAATCATGTTGAGGCCATATATATATTGATCAAAGCAGGTATAGTTTTGAATAGTCTTTGAATTTTTTTTTCGTTCCAAAACTTTTGAACCACATATCAAATTGTTATGAAGTTTGTTATTTGTAAGTTTGAGAGATGACTCGTTTGTATGACACTAGTTATGTTCAAATAAGTCGTGTAATCTTTGAGAAAATAGACTTTCGTTGTTTTAACGATTTAATACATAACGATTGCTTAAGTTCAATTATAATCAAATGAAAAGGGAACGTATAGGGCAGCCAACATTTGAAACCACGTGTTCAATCATAATTCATCAGTTAACCCTTAACTAGCCCGTTCATCTTATATCAATATTGTTCAAATCGGTTGTGTAGTTTCTAAGATAATGAAGTTTCGTGATTTTCACATTTCGATACATTACAGACGAAGTTACAGTCCGATTACAGCAAAATTCAATAGGGTGTTATGAGGCAGCTAGACCTTTCATTTGACATTAATTTTGTGGAAATCGGTTCAACCATCTCTGAGAAAAGTAAGTGAGTTTATGTAGTCTTTGGAATATGTTTCTTTTCATACCTGGATTTCACATTTTTAAACATAACAGGCAAAGTAATAGTCCGATTACAAAAAAAATCAATAGAGTCTTATGGGGCAGCACGACCTTCCATATGACACTGATTTTATGAAAATCGGTCCAGCCATCTCTGAGAAACATGAGTGAGATTAAATAGTCTCCAGAACACGTTTATTTCCATAAATTCTGAACCACAGGTTCAATCTTCATAAAATTCAAAAGTTAAGGGTTTTTTAGGTAGCCCGTTCTTTTGAAATTAATTTTGTTCAAATCGGTTGTGTAGTTTCTGAGATATTGATGTTTCGTTATTTTCACATTTTGATACATTACCTCGAAACTAAAAATCCGATTAAAATAAAATTCAATAGGGTCTTATGGGGCAACTAGACCTTTCATTTGCAATTAATTTCATTGAAATCGGTCCAGCCATCTCTGAGAAAATCGAGTGAGATTGGGAGAGCATACATACACACATACACACACACACACACACACACACACACACACACACACACACACACACACACACACACACACACACACACATACAGAAAATGCTCAGCTCGTCGAACTGAGTCGAGTGATATACGACATCCGGCCCTTTTGAGCACTTTTATACCTTTAGTTTTTGCAGTGATTGCTATACCTTTCTAGGAGAAAGGCAAAACATCATTTGAACCTCAGTTCGCACTGGAATTCGAAAACTAGACCAATGGAAACTTTATATCTTGATGGCTTGATACGAACATGTTTCATTTATAAAAAATATAATGGTTTCTCGAAGATTTATTATAAGAATAATCTTTTTTAATATACTACTCTTATGCATACTTGTACCGGGATATCTTTGGCAAAGTTATAAACTATGTTTAGCCTAAATCGTCAACCTTTGCCTTCTAAGACAAATAACCTTTTGTTATTGATGACTGCGAGCTGACATTGTGATTTGTAGGATTTTGAGGTATGAAGGGTTTTAATCGCCCCCAAGTTATCGTGAAACAGGGCGCATATATCGTTAGTTGAATTAATGATTGGTACAATTCATTTTTTTAGCTTTTGGTTGCAAACGATGCCTCAAAGACCCATTCCAAAATTTGCAAAAAATCAGTTGGTTGCCTCAAACCTCGAATATCATAAAAAAGATTAAAAAATTAGGTTTCAACTTATACAAATTGCTCATAATATGTACATAATATGTACATAATAGACCAAAAAGGTTCAATTAAAGGTCATGAAATTTGAAGTATTCGTGGCAATGAAAAAAAAAAAAACCTTTCGACATTAATCTCATAAAACGTGAGTTTTACCTCCCTGTTACTACGTATTAGGGTGGGGAAAAGTTATCGATTTTCCAGAACCAAGTTTTTTTGGTTCCTTTTGGGGTCCCAAACAACCTTAAACTTACCTGAGGTCGATTGGTTTTGTCTCCGCTTGGCGCATTGCATTTCAAATTTGTATGAAAATTTATATGGAAAAACCTACTTTTTTGCATTAACCTTTCTAGAGAGCTCAATAATGCTCTAATAATGCACTACATTATGTTAAAGTATAGTATTTTAGATGCCTAACAACTTTGCAGAAGACACTGAAGAGCTAGAATATCCCTAAGAAGAGCTATAGCTGTTCAAAGTGGAATATGTCGATTTAAATGCAGAAAATCTTGTTTTCTGCCAACATTACCAATGTACCGGCGTCAGTAGGATTCCCATCAGAAGTAACCTGTCGTAACGAGTTTATACACTCAGTTAGACCAAGCAAACAAATTCAGGTTAATATTCTAGGCGTAAATAGAATCTACAACCTGTTTTAGAGGTTACTTCTGATGGAAATCTGACTGACGCCGGTTCACTGACAGTGTTGGCAGAAAAAAAGATTTGTATTATAAATTTCGACATACTCAACTTTCAACAGCTCTTGTATTTTTTTTGGCACACCCTAGCCCTTTAGTGTCTTCGGCCAAGTTGTAAGGTATCAAAAAACCTACCATTTGAAGTCATGAAAGCTGTGGTTTGGGCCATTTTTAGCTCTTTAGAATGGAAAATGCAAAAAAGTTGGTTTTTCCATACAAATCTTCATATAAATTTAAAATGCAATGCGCCAAGCGGAGACAAAACCAATCGACTTCCAATAAATTCAGGATTACTTGGGGCCCCAAATAGAACAAAAAATACTTGGTTCTGGCTTTCTGCTATCAAGTTTCGTTTTTTCCATATAACGATTCCCCACCCTACTACGCATACATTTCAATGTTGAAAGGATTTGTGTGCCACTTTAATGTAAGTAAATGCTCCATTCATCTTGTCTAGTAACTAAATATAAATGTAAAAAAAAGTGTTTACACAATATGTTTTTCATTCGATTCTGCTCCTGTTTGTAAATCGAAGTTCGTGCATTGTTCGAAAAACATTGTTTTTTTCCCAAATATATCCACGAATATACATAACAAATAATATTGATAGATTTACCACAGACGATATACCTCTTCGAAAAAAAAACCTTAAGAATACTCGTCCTCGTTCGCAACGTTGTACTTATGCTCCACCATGTGAGCTCACTGCCTACCAACAAATTTTCGTAAAAACGGATTGGACAAAGAAATCATGATGTTGCTTTTACGTGCGGTACGTAGCTTTAGAATTTATTTATTTATTTTCGTCAAGCAAATGTACACTACAGTTATAATAATACAATGTTTTCTTATATTCTATACATTATTTCAAGTAGTTAGTCGTTTTTTGATTTAATTTCTGCCCATAGTGATGTCGATATTTTCGCAGTGCTGATTATAGTGACGCATCATGCGATTTATTGGGCCATTTTTTGAGTAGTTAGTTCTGTGAGAGTTTTCCGAAAATATTTTACGATTTCTTAATTGACGACTGGGTGCATAAAAATTTAGTTGCGATAATAATTTAAGAGATTGCACGCGTTGAGACATAATGTCATTGATAAAATAAAGCATTGAAAGTTCGTGGCGTTCTTTAAGTGCTTGTATGTCTATAAGCATGCGGCGTGCTTCATATGATGGTAAGGGAAATGCTGTCCAATTTAGCTTACGAAGCGCGTACAAAAGAAATTGTTTTTGGACAGATTCAATGCGTTCTACATGTGTTACAATATAGGGATTCCATACAATGCTACAGTATTCCAGAATTGGTCGGACGTATGTAATATATAATAGTTTGATTGTATATGGGTCTTGAAAATTGTGGCCGAAGCGTTTTATAAAGCCCAGCATACTATTTGCTTTGTTGATAATTGTATTATAATGTTCTATGAATGTATGTTTGGAGTTTAAGCTTACGCCTAGGTTCCTTACGATTTTACATTTTTCTACTGGTTGGTTTCCTAAGGAAATGTTTGTAGGTGGTGTTACTGTTTTTCTGCTGAATGCTATTGAATTACATTTTTTGATGTTGAGTTGCAATAGACTTTTGTTGCACCAAGTGTAGAATACATTGATTTCATTCTGGAATATTTCGAAGTCTTCTGCATTGATTATTTCTATAAAGAGCTTCATGTCGTCAGCATATACAAGCACACGTATTGATTTAAGAAGAAAGGAAATGTCATTCACGTATAATATAAAAAGAAGAAGGCCCAGGTGAGAACCTTGAGGAACCCCAGAAGTTACTTCTATTGGGTTTGAATAGGAATTTTGAAAGCGGACTATATGTGTTCTCTTTGTTAAGTATGACTGCAGCTATACCAAGAATTTTGTTTCCATTCCGTATTTTTCGAGCTTGAAGAGCAATAAAGGTATGTCGATTCTGTCAAATGCCTTGCTAAAGTCCGTATAAAGAGCTTCTACGTGGTTGCCGTTGCCCATTACAGCCAAAGTGAAAGTTTTGAATTCCAAAAGATTTGTGGTAGTTGATCGGCCTTTATAAAAGCCGTGCTGTTGAGTTGTGTTTTGGTTTTTTACTTGCTGAAAGATTTTTTCATTAATTATTGATTCAAATAATTCTGGAATGCATGAAATAATGGCAATTCCACGATAATTACGAATGTCAGATTTAGCGCCAGATTTGAAAATTGGCACTAAATATGAGGTTTTCCAGAGTTCTGGAAAAATTCCATTCTTCAGAGACATATTAAAGAGGTGTAGTAAAGGTGTAGATAGTTCTTCTGCCAAGTTTTTGAGAAAAATTGGAGCTATTCTGTCAGGTCCAGGACCTTTCGTAGCGTCTAAGTTTTTAAGTACGTTCTGAATTTCAAATTCAGATATTTGATTGACAGATAAAGAATTCGAAAATTCAGGAAAATACGAGAAGTATTCGCGGTCGCGATCTGTTTCTTCAAATGTGGTGTATATTTCTTGAAAAAAAAAGTGGCAGAAGACTACATATTTCATTATTAGTTTGTCCTAATTTACTGTCAAGATATATTTGTGATGGAAAGTTGCTACATTTTAGTTTGGTTTTTACGTAATTGAAGAAGTTCTTAGGGCAGGACTTGATTTGATGTTCGACTTTACGGTTATGCTCTTCATGCGCAATTTTAATGGCTGCGTCAAGTTGACGGCAAATTTCTTGGTAATTTTGAAGATTTTCGCTATTGTTGTCTTTTCTGTATATTTTTTGTGCTTTTTGTTTTCTATTTTTTAGGTTCTTCAATTGTGGATTAAACCACACTGGATATTTGTTGGTGTTCGTTCGTCTTCTTTTTTTTAGTGGTACATTTTCTGATATAATTTGATTAATTATTTCACAAAATTTTAATACTTCTTCGTTGACATTTCCTTCTTCACAAATAATACTCCGCCAATTTATTATGCGTAGTCTACGTTTGACTTGTTCGAAGTCAGTTTTGTGGTATTCCGGTACATCCTCGTACTCGCAGTCGCTAGGGTACGAACTGTTATTCATTACTATTGAATATTCAATTGCTGTGTGAAATGCTTCATTTTTCCAGATGGGAGTCAATGATGCATCTACACAGAAGTCTTCAGTGCAGTTTGTGAATAATAGGTCTAAATATGCATTTTGTTTGTTTTTGACATGATTGATTTGATATAGACCGAGTTCTGAGGATTTGCCAAAAAGATACTGCAGTGTTTCGTTTTCGCCTACGACTGGGAGTAAGATAGATTCATTTTCAAGGTCTACGATAAAGTCTGCATTACGTTGGTTGAAGTCGCCATAGACATGCAGTTTTACTTCTGGTTTCATGTTCCAGTGAACTGATGTATAAAATAATGCTTCTGGTTCAGGCCCCGGGTGAAATGACAATTTTTGCATTTTACCCGGGGTTCTTCCAACCTAAAAATTTTCCGATGGTCCTAATACAGCTCAAATCTTCCAGAAAGGTCGTCAATTGGCATATGTTGCCCGTAAAACAATTCCTACTATGATTTATGTTTCTTTTTGGAAGGGTTGTTTAAGTATATTTGTATGAGAAATCCTCCATAAAACTTTAAAAGGGCTTAACTCAAAAATTAGTCCGACGATGATTTTCAAATTTGATTCAGAAGTGCAGGGCAGTGATACAAACCAACTGACATTAACAGTTTTGATGGCGTATTTTTTTTATTTTATAATAATGGTGTTTGGAACACCGTGACACACACACACATACAGAAAATGCTTAGCTCGTCGAATTGAGTCGAGTGATATACAACATTCGGCCCTTTTGAGCACTTTTATACCTTTAGTTTTTGCAGTGATTGCTATACCTTTCTAGGAGAAAGGCAAAAACAGGTTTCTTATCTTGTTATTTCAAATTTTATTGTATGGCCAAGCCTATCAAAACACACATTGCAAGTATTCAAATTATTTAGTTTACTAACCGAATTGGAAGGTATACACTGAGGTTTTTTTTACGCGGGTTATTCTTATGATTTTTTTTTATACGCGGCTTTTTTACAATAACGCGGATTATTTCTTCGCGATTTTTTGAAAAAATACTGCGGATTACTTTTACGCAATTTGGAAGATTATTTTTACGCAGTATCAAATAAGTTTAGTGTAAAGAAATCTAATAGAGTAAAAAATCAATCGTATGGTTCATAACAATAAAATTTTCTGTTCTATCAGTCTACAAAATGCATATTTTTAATATATTTGCTGTTATTATCAAATTATAGGCAATTTCCGTTGAGTCGGGAAAAAGGAACAAAAATACATTAATAATTGTATAACGATACGAGTCGTTGCGATCAACTTCCGATTAAAGAACGAAAGCTTAAACATATGGAAAAATCATTATAAAAAGTTATTGTCTTATTCTTCAATGAATTTCCTTTTGGAAGCACAATAAACTCAATAAAAAGACCCCAGTGTAAATATGAAAGTTTTTGAACTCTAGGCTCAAATACAAAGCATTTATGATACTTAATTTGTGCAAGTCAAAAACACAAATGCATGAACGACGTAGCGTAATGCGATTGATTACTCTCTTGTCTGTAATCAATACATAAACGACAATCCACCCGTCAAACGATACCATGACAGTGGTTTCTATCAGCAGGAATGAATGGCACGTGCGCGTTTGCGCATTACCCAAAAATCCCCTTCTACTCCAACTTACAATATACCAAAGTACAGCAAGATTTTCTCGGCTGGAAAAAGTTTGTTTTGACAGGGAATGAAGTAGTCAATTGCGACGGGGTAGTGTTTCGTGTTTGGATATTTTTTCACAGAGAAATAATAAAGTGTGCATTTTAAGTTCAACGATAGATAGTGTATAAGATCTCGCAACTTAAGCTACCAGCTTGTAAACGTTTCTAAAACTTTAACATATTCTCTTGTGTGCAAAAAATGGCCTCCATAGGATAAAGCAGCTCGTGAAGGACTGACAAAGTGTTTCGTTGTCCCGGAAGTGTTCAAAATTTATTCTACAATGGCCGCCAAACCTCCGCAAGATACCTCCGGGTTGGGCTACTCGTACGTTACACCCGGTGGAATGTTTCTGCGAGTAAAAAATACGCTTTCACAGTTCAGTGATCTGTTCAGTGAATTTAACAAGTATATTGCCCCAGCCTATCATCACGACCGCTGCGAACGTTCCGTCCATATGCGACTGTATTCGATGAACAAGCGGGAGTTTGTGGTTGTGTTTCTGGCGTTTTTCGCCTGCTTCGGGTTGGGAATTTTCATCGGATTGGCAGGTCCACCTATCACAAGCACCACAATGGTAACAGGGAGCTCCCTGATGCCAAACACGACCGGTTCCGGTAGCGGTGCGGATTATTTGGCCAATGGACCGTTTGTGATGCGAACTCCACTAATGACGACGTACTCGCAACAACTATGGTTAATTGCGAACATTGAGACGGATAATAACGACGATGAAATTTTCGACAAAAGCTTTCACGTTAGTGTTGGCATCGATGGCTTAACCGTAGACCATAAACCGACAACCGTTCTAAGAGCAGAGCATGGAAAAAACCGAACGCGACATCTCAGCTGTTCACGGAATACCTGCAATGAGTTCATCGTGTTGCATTTAGGGTTTCTGGATTACGCGCACTACATCATTACGGTGCGATTCTATGGCTTAGAGAGCTTCCATCATCGCTACAACATCAACAGTGTGCAATTCTATTTTAAAACTTACAATCCGGCCTTTACACAGATTGAGATTTGGTTTCGATTTATCTTTCTATTGTTTACTTTTATCGTGACCTGTTGGTTTGCACATACCTTGCGCAAATATCCCATCTACGATTGGTCAATCGAGCAACGCTGGATGTCAATCCTGTTGCCATTACTGCTGCTCTATAATAGTAAGTTCGAACTGTAATGTTTTTGACATATTTTCCTAAAGTGATTAAACTTCCCGACAGACCCCATCTTTCCGTTGATTTTTCTGATGAACAGTTGGCTCCCAGGAATGATTGACGCCATCCTGCAGGCGACGTTTCTCTGCGGGCTGCTTCTGTTTTGGCTATGCATCTATCACGGGCTGCGACAGAACGAGAGGAAAATATTGACCTTCTATGTGCCGAAGCTAATCGTCATACTACCACTGTGGTTGTGCGCTATCGTACTCGCGACCTGGGAGAAGTGCAACGAGATGAAAGATCCTACATACAGTCACTTCGTGGACACTGAAAACTATAGCGTAAGTAGCTTTGTGGTAGCTCTTTGCAAAAATTTTTCACCTCGTCCAATGCTAGTGGGTCCACAACTTGTCTGTCCTCCCTAATCTCTATACTGTTCCCCTCAACGAGTCTTCTACCTTCCTCACTGTTCAACATCACTTCAAAATGTTGCTTACAAAGCTTGGCCACCTGTGATTTATCGGTAATCAGGTTTCCCTCCCTGTCATTACACATGGCAAGTACTGGCACGGTCCGGTTCCTGATTTCGTTAATCGTTCTATAGAAGCTTCTCGTGTCGTGTCTGGTGAAGCTATTCTCCGCCTCCACGAGAACGCGATCATAGCGATCACGTTTCTTACGGCGACGAAGCCTCTTTTCGGCAGTTCTTGCCTCCCGATATTTCTCCCGCATCTCCCGTCACACGATTAGCTGCTACTATCGTTCTGGCATAGGCCCTGTTCTTCTCTTCCATCACCTTTAGACACTCAGCATCGAACCACCCACTATGCGTGGTTCTCGTTGTCAAGCCTATCACTTATCGCGCTGTTTCGCTGACCGCATCATGAATGTGCTTCCACTGCTCGTTCATGTCGACTCCTGCTGGTTCACCGATCCGTCTATCAACTTTTCGAGTATACTCTGCAGCAACTCCTTCCGCTGATAACCTCTGGATGTTCAGACGTATCTTCTTCACTGATCTCAATTTGAAAACGTTGGGCGCGAATCTTGCCTACCATGAGATACTGATTCGAGCCGATGTTTGACCTTCGAAAGGACCGCACATCGATGACGTCTGAAAAGTACCGGCCGTTGATCAGCATGTGGTCGATCTGGGAGCATGCCTCTCCATTGGGGTGTCTCCAGATGTGCTTCCGAATGATCAGACGGGCAAAATAGGAACTATAGTTAGCCACTCCCCTGGCCGCGGCGAAGTTCACTAACCTCAAGTGAAGGCCTTCCCTACCAATAACGGGACGAAAGAACTCCTCTCGTCCGACTTGTGCGTTCATATCTCCGGTCCGTGGTAGCACGGGCTCCCATAAAGTACGCTTGGTACTGGCTCATGACCCTCCTGGTTAAAGGTGATAGACGACGGAACAGAGTTTACGAGAGTATTTTATAAGCCGCATTGATAAGCGAGATGCCGCGGTTGTTGCACTCCTGCTTGTCGCCTTTTTGAAGTAGAATACTTCTCTCAGGAAGTTCGGCTACATAGGGATGTGAAATGAAAATCTAAAATCGAAAAAAGTGAAAAATATGTCCAATTTCAAATGCTAATAAATCGATTAGTATTCGATGGATTTCCTTCGTTCTTGCAGCAATAGATTGAAAAATCTTCTAAGATTCTTCCCAAAATAAGATAATTGTAATTTTATTATTCACACTATTATACTATTGAAAATAGTCAAGCCTTGTCAAAACGAAAAATTCGACCTCTGATTGGTCGTTATATGCTTGTTTCCCAAGCACGGTCGACAGGATCATATACCTTGCAATTGAAAACATGCTATTTGGCCTATATAAGAGCCTGTTTCAGCCTGAGCCGCTTATAATAGTTCTAGACAGCGACAACAGCAGTCGTCCTTCCTTAGCAGCAGCACTAGTCCTGTGGTTGATCACCACGTCTCAGGAGCAGCGCGGTTCTTCTCAGCGTGTGTCGCCAGACTGCCATTATTCCCCCGTGTTAGGGCAGCATGAAGATCGTCATCACCAAATCCAATTTTGAACAGCAAAAATGCCTTTTTCAAGGCAAATAAACAAGTCATCGAAAGTTAATAATTTTTGACAACGTAAGCAAGCATTCTGTCCGGATTCTAGCAGTTACATCTGTCGCGGCCGTCTAATTTACAGAAGGTGAAATAGCTTCCACAGTGCATGTTGTCCGTGTATCTTAACTCCCCCACTGTTGGGGCAGCACAAAGGTTGCGATCAGCAACCGATTTTGAACAGCAAAATGCCTTTTTTCAAGGCAAATAAAAAAATAATTGAAGGTTAATAATTTTCTGGCATCAACACAAGCAGACATTCTGTGCGGGATGCAATCAAATTCTGTTGTAGTTGTCTAATTTTCACTTTATTTAGTAAACCCCCCACTGTAGGGGCAGCGCAAAGGCTGCGATCAGCATTACCAACTTTGAATAACAAACTGCCCTGTTAGACCGCATTCACGAAGACAGTTGGTTCGACTATGCAGAGCTAATATGAAGTCGATTCAATCAATCAGCAGTAACAGAATTTCGTCGTCTCCCAGCTGCCAAGTTGCAACATGATGCAACACGCAACAGCGAGCAAACGAAATCGCTTGATGTTACAAACCGCAATAAGATACGGGTTAAAACCGTTGCGTGTGTGAGAGCACCATCGGTGTTTATTCGCTGGATACAAAAATCAAATGCGAATTGTGGAATAATTTGTCTGAAGAACATTAGAGAATGGAACAACTGAGCTGATAGGGCGTGGCCTATTTCGTAGCACCCTTCGGCTATAAAAGAGTGTTTCTGGGAAAACTAGCTACATTCATTAGTCGGAAAGTGAGCTGGATGGACCGTCCACAACGTTGACAGCAGCAGCAGCAGATATATATATCAGCACTCAGCGGTAACAGAATATATCAGCGGGTTGCGCCTGTGGCTTCCAATTAAACAAATCACTTGCACTGTGGTTGGTCACCACGTCTCAGGCCTCTGCCTGAGAACGAACGCCAACGCGAGCGATCGGGCGAGATTTTTGCCGTACATCAGCCGGCACTTCCTCTAATGGAAAAGTTGGATCATTTTGTTCAGAAGAATATTACTGTCGGTAATATTACAGTGCTGCGATTGCATTATATCCGATATGGAATTGAACAATTGTTCTTTTGAAGACAAATAAAACACTTAATTTGAAGAGTTAATAATTTTGGGTACCAGTAGCAGTATGGTAACAGCTTCAGCGGTAGGTGCAGCCGGTACTTCCATGAGGCGGATGTTATAAGGAAGTAAATGGAAGCGGCATGGCGAAACAGTTCGGGTGTGCTTAGACGCGCGTCATTTTTCGTTGTTGATATTATTCCCCACATGAAACGAAGCGCTTTTGTACGATAGCGGCGGTATTAGCGGTAGATGCATTTGCCAACACTCACTCCAGTACGCCGTGTCTAATTTTCAATGTGAAAACACCTTTCTATTGTGTTGGCCATGCACATTAGGCCTCTGCCAGGCTAAACGCGAAAAGCGGCGTGAACCGTTTCGCCCGGCCGTAGGTTAATGTGCAGCCGTAAGTAGAGCTGTGTAAAAGTATTCTACTTCAACCTAGCGGTCGTGGCTTTGCACACAACCCTCCTGTGATTTTAAAAAAAAAAATCAATAATATGTTTTTAGAGTGTATATTTTTTTGGAAGACAAAACAACTTTGCCGAAGACGTCACACCGCTCAAACGAACCGTGTTGGCTCTAAAAATATTTGTAATCATCAATACCTATCCGAAATAGCATTTTTCAAGAGCTTTTCAAAAATGAGTTGTGTTTCAAAAAATTGAACCAATAGCACAAAATGGCATCTTTTGCCTGATGTAACAAATATTATATTTTCAGGAATTTTTCTGTTCAAAGTAATAAAATGTTTACGCGATTGTATGGAGCTTCAGGAACATTTGGATACGTTTGCGAATTGGTGCGAAACGAACTGCTTAACGTTAAGTATAGAAAAGTGCAACTCAATTTCTTTTAGTAAAAAACGTTCGCAAATCGTGTATGAATATACCATAGCAAACCATTGTCTTCTCCGTGTAGGATGTATAAAAGATCTAGGTGTCATTTTGGATAGTGAATTGACCTTCAAGATTCATTACGACAGCATTATTGCTAAGGCTAATCGGCAGTTAGGATTTATATTCAAGATTGCCGATGAATTTCGTGATCCGTTATGCCTCAAATCACTTTACGGTTCCTTCGTGAGATCGATTCTAGAGGCCAGTTCTATAGTATGGAGTCCTTTCCACGCAAATTGGGCACACAGAATAGAAATGGTACAGAAGAAATTCATCCGCTATGCGCTTCGCTTTCTCCCATGGCGGGATCCACTAAGCTTACCACCGTATGAAAATCGTTGCCGACTTCTTGGCATCCAACCATTGGAACATCGACGAAAAACCGCTTAGGCCGTCTTTATAGCGAAGTTACTGACTGGCCACATCGATTGCCCAAGTATTCTGGCTCAACTCGATTTATACGCTCCCGAAAGAACATTACGTCAAAAAAAATTTATTCATTTGGCACCACGCAGGCGACTTTTTGGTTCTAACGTGCCGTATGCCACCGCTTCAATGAATTCTACCAACTTTTCGACTTCAATTTGCCGATCAACGCCTTTCGTCAACGAATTTTAGATGTTACCGAATAACTGTACTTTCAATTTATTTTAATTATTCATTAAGACTATTCATTGTCAGATGAATGTTGAGTGTTGAATAAATAATTGTAATAAATAATAAATAAAAACGTCTATGTAAAGTTTCAGCCAATGGGCACGTTCACGTTCTGATGATGTAAACTTGACAGAAAATGTATGGTCGAACTGTCAAAACGACGCAAACCCAGAAACAACGAGTCAATTGTGTTCCGTATCTGATTGAGATCCCTACACTCTCATTATCACTAAATAACATCAATGATGTAACAAATATTATATTTTCAGGAATTTTTCTCTTGGTATTGAGTGAAAAGTGATTTTTTTCATTTCATACTCATTTTTACACAATATTATGAACCACCCTATGCCGAATAAATGAGCCACCCTAATGAAACATAATGTATTCGATGCTAGTTATAGTGTATATCATTGTACAGGCTATTTCGAGAGACTAGCGATCAATTTCATTGAATAAATTCTAAATGTTCTAAGAGTCGATTTTTGCAAAAAAAAAATTTTTTTTTTCAGATGACACCAATTCTCGACGTTTCATGCGTTTTTAAGTCATTTGGCATCAAAAAAAAAAATTCAAAAACCGAAATTTCACGTACCCCCTCCTTGGGGGTTTCCGGTTTCCATACGATGATTGGCACCCTAGTGTACATAGTTTAATCAGCCCACCAAAAATTTTCCGCCGGTGCACTCTCACTATCGTGGACTCATCCGGTTGCCCAGCGTGTTTAATTCTTTGGCGGCGCAAAAGGTTTTCACTTCGTCATCTTCATCAAGCCGTTTTCTGAAATTTAAAATATTAAATTCAATGGGGTGCTGCTCCCGGAGATGCCGATGGCACATGGCAGTTTGAAATGATTATAGTTTTTGACCGGTAAGTGCATTTCTCCGCCGCGATGCATCTGAAACCGCCATTCTCTACTGCGAAAACTTGCCGAACTTTTTGCGGATATATTAACCTTTTTTTGACAAAAATCACAATCATTGGCAGAATGATCATGAATGATCTTTGTTCATCATATGTACATATTGCGACTAACTCCATATACTCAGCTGTGCACATTTAGATACAGATGTTGTTGTTAGCACGAACAAGAAGAGGTGAATAGTGCGAAGGAAGCGAAAGAGAGGACGCCAGCAGGGATACTATGTACATGGTGCTCCTTTGCAATCCTCGTAACTCGTCTTACACATAGATCTGCTTGCAAATGTGAGAAGAGTAAATGTATATCACACACTGACAGCGATGTTAATGCATCACAAAGGAGATTTATATGTATTCAAAAATCGCTAGAAACGATTTTCTTCCATCGCTGCTAATCAGCAGTTTGACAATTGACAAATATTTCTGAATGAAACGGAATTGAGCACAATGGGTGGATTGATGTCCGTTTCGAAGGAGTTCATTTTGTTGTCTTGATATCACTGTGGTACTTTTCGTTTTAGTACCGTGAAGGTGCCATATTCTGCGCAGTTAAGACAATTTCAAAAGTTCAACCCTAGTTCGCAGATTTTTCACATGCATTCAAACAAATAATAGGTCCCACATGTTGTATGACTTTCGAAAATACAGAAAAAAAAGTTAGACATATGTACAGCCAAAAAACAACAGTATGAGAAGAAAATTTTGCATTTATGTTTGGTGCCTAATTCTGCGCACTTGCTTGAGCATGTTCCTAATTCTGCGCAGTTTTGTTCCTAATTCTGCGCAGCCAAAAAATAACATTGGTTGTTTTAACAAAATTGTTTATTTAAAAGGAAAGTAATTTAAACATTTTCTGTAGAAGTTTTTCCATCATTTGAAGCCTTCGTTAATGTTTGTTTTTGGCGCTTCTCTTGTACTAACTGCTTTTTCTTTTCACGGGCTACTTTTCACCTTGCAAAACTCAGTGGTCTGAAGAGAAACGTGCGATTAATGGCCATCTATGAAAAGTAAAATGGGAAGAGCTACCTTGTATCGCAGTAACCATGGGTGGAGAACATTTTTTAAATATTCATAAAAAATCTCATGCCACCGATACATTTTTCTCAATAGACCAACCATCCGGAGTACTATTGACGATTTCTGCCGGCAGACGGGTTCCAACGAAACTAGGTCGCCCAATCGATTTAAGGTAATGTGCCACAGATGTCTTTAACCTCTGAGAATCCACCCGAAATCCAGCTCTCGCTATCTGAATAATCCAATCGACAATCCGGCCTTCCTCTTGCGTTGTGAACGCTTTTGGCTTCCCGGAACGCATCGCAGAGTTCAACTAAACACCAGCTGAAAACTTTGCACGAAGTGTGCTTTCGAGAATCCCACATTTCCTTGCGGATCGGCGTATGGAAAAGCCTCTTCTTACCTTGTCCACATTCGCAAGCATTTTGTTCTTATCATATTATCATATAAATCATCTCTGTGAAACTGCGCATAGTTAGGAACACAAAAAACAAATTTGGTGCGTAAATCTGCGCATTATTTTTTGCACTTTATCAGTACTCAGCGTAAGCTAATATTTCATTTTACCTAAATCATGACTAATACTAACTTTTATTACCAACTACGATGTTTGTTTAAATCGTTGCACTCGTTTTAAGAGGAAATGAATAAAACTATTTCCTGCCGTTGTCTTTTCGTTACTACGAACAAAGGTGTTTGCGACGTTGATCGTATTGACAATTCAGATTTTTTTTTCTTTCATTCGCATGTATTCTTGATATTATTGTGACCACTGACACAGAATCAATAATTCTATTTGAGAAAAATAAGGCACTCTTGCTTGTACATTTTAAAATCCATAATCTTGTCTGTTGTCCGGCAAGCTGTCCATAATTCATCTTCATGTACATTGCGTCATCCATGAGCATGCATCCTTCATACTCCGTAAAAAACTCTGTGCAACTTCCGGCACGTCTTTTGGCCACAAGATTCTGCTCCAGTGTCCTGTTTGCGTGCATGCGGCCCCAACAAGTCGGAAATCCTTCTAGCAGACGGATCCTTCTGACGGTACTTTGGCTGGCATCGATTTTCTTGATGATATTATTATTCGACAGCCCAGAGTTTGCTCTAATCATTCCGATTCTTAACTCCACTACGATGCTTGCTCTAATCGGACAATTGAAAGTATATCGCTCGCGGAAATGTTTTTGAGCTTTTGAACTTCACGATTTTTGAGTCTGACACTATACTTCATTGTTCGCAAGGTACACGTTAACATGTCAACTCAGCTTAACATTTCGCAGTAATAATTCACGATGACTCATTTACTCTCCCACTATCATTCCAGGGATTCAAAACATTCTTCTACATCTCCGGAGCCATGTACCTGCTTTATTTGCTGTTGTTGATTTTGCGAGCGTACAGTGAATTACGATCCATGCCTTATTTCGGTAAGTTCGATAACAATTCATCATCGTTCTGTCCACATCATTGCTGATCGAACTGTAGAACATAGATTACTTCAAAAATCATTTTTTAGATATGCGATTGAAATTCCTTACCTTGCTGATGTTGTTTGTGCTGCTGATTACGTTGGCCGTCACTATGTGTCGTTTCGGTTTCGGCATCCTGGAGGATAACTTTGTCGCACAGCTGAACACTACATACAAGAGCTCCGCCCAGTTTATGGGTTTCTATGGGTTACTGAATTTCTATCTGTACACGATGGCATACGTGTACTCGCCGAATGGTAAACCTTTGCATGGTAAGTTTTAAAACTTCATATCGATGATTGGAACATTCAATTCTCTCTGTTTTTCTTGTAGAAGCTACCATTACAAAGGATAACCCAGCGTTTTCGATGATTAATGATTCGGACGAGGAAGTGGTGTACGGGTCGGACGAAGAAAGTCGACGACCGTTAAATTCTTCATGTGGCAAAGGGAATGATTACGATAGTGACTAGAGGTGAAACTGGATGCTTCCAAACAGCAGGGTGTATTTTTTTTATAATCGAAGGGATTTGTGTAGAATCTGATTGAAGCTGGGAGAATCCAAACAGGCATATCTTTTCCGTCACCGGAGTTTGAAGTTCTAGGTGTGCTTTTTCCACGAAAAGTTAAATGCGTGTTTGAATGTTACTTTCTTTAAATAAAAGGCCTTTACTGATCGATAAATGTTACAGATTTCCTAGCTGAATGATTATCATTAATGTTTTACCTCTATCCTCTCTCCTTTATCTTTGTTTTCATTCGGATCAAATAGATAGATTTCTGATAAGAATACAATTTTACACGTTCGTTGAAACCGGTTTTCAGCGAATTTGGAAATCGATATTCTTGACAGCCGTAAACAAGAATAAAGGCCTATAGCTGTTTCGAGCTGTTAGGTGTGTTACGAGCATTACGATCCAAATCAATACAACGTAGCATTTAAAAACACAATAATACGCTGGTCCTGAAGTAAACAACAAATTACCTACATGCTAAACATTGAACAATATTTGCATCAATATGCAACACAGGAAAAAAAAAAAGAATCGACACAGCACAGGCTCTGTGCGGAAAATGTAACTGAACAAAGTATAGCAAATAAAGATGTTTTATTCAGAAGAACTATTGTTTTCTGAATTGGGTAACTAAGTCTCCAGCATCCATGTAATCGAAGGTGAGCAAATCCATGGGTTTTTCCGAACTTCTAGAACAAGATTTCACCTCTTTGGTTCATACAATGACTAATGGGGAAGTCAACAGCTCAATAGTAAGCTCTGGACGAACCTTTCGATAGACCATCGTGGCGGAGCGTAAAAACTGCAGTGGAACAGGCAACCGCGTATCTTTCGTTTGAGGTTGACACAACCCTCTGAACTGGGAACCAGTTGGTGCGTATGTTCACGGACCTATCCACAGATCACAACCCAGTTATCGTTTTCGGGATGGATGCACGGTAGGAGTTCGATACGATGGCAATGCCCGATAACGACTCAAAGGTTGCTTAAAGTGTCTTTCGTCCCGTTTTCCAGCACATACCAAGCACCTGGAAGGCTCCTCGAGAGTGTTGATCGTATGAAGGTCACAAAAATATTCGCGGTACATAAAAACGTTGATGACGTCGGAGGGGAATTTTTTGCACGCATGGTCAACCTGCTTTACTGTTTATTGATTAGGTGAATTTCCTATCGTCAGGTCTTTTATCATATGGGCATACATGCTTATAGGGTCATATTACCTATTTTCGACAAGCAACTCGTCTTACTCGATTTGTCGAGTCTCTTTTGAGTTGAAAATATAACGAGGAAAACCGTGGTCAATCTACAGGCCAAAATGCAATACACTAAAGTCGCTGTTTACGCGAAGGATACATGCCGCGTAAAAAAACCGCGTTAATTCCGGAATCCGCGTAAAAAAACCGCGTAAATTCCGGAATCCGCGTAAAAAACGCGTTAATTCCGGAATCCACGTAAAAAAAAACCAGCGTTAATTCTGCATTCTGAGTGAAGGGAAACCGAAATCCGCGCAAAAAAATACCGCGTAAATTTCAGAATCCGCGTAAAAAAAACCGCATAAATTCCGGAATCCGCGTAAAAAAGCCGCGTAAAATGAAACCCGCGCAAAAAACCGCGTAAATTCCGGAATCCGCGTAAAAAAGCCACGTAAAAAGAAATCCGCGTAAAAAAACCGCGTGAAAAGCGACCTTAGTGTATTTTGAATTTTCAGTGCTCACATATTTATGTATAACTAGCTGACCCGGCAAACTTCGTCTCGCCCATTTTTGTGTTTAATTTAATAATTTCAAACATTCCAAATTCATTGATTCCTTGTGATTTGTTTAAAGTCTAAAAATGCACGACGAATCGGCAAATCGTTTGAAATGATTGGTTTTATTGGAATGACAACATCCTCAATTTTTGGCTTCTGTACATCACCTCTATTCTGAAAATATTCATATTGAGTGGTATTCGATCATTTTCAGCTGTTTTTTCTGGCATCAATATGATTTCGCAAATACCCATATTGGGTGGTGTTCAGTAATTTTGTTGTTTTCCAGAAATAAAAGTGGTCATCTTTGAATTCTAAATAGTGTCCAGGGTCAATGCTTGGCTTCTATGCATCATCTCGATTACGGAAATATTTTTATTAAGCAACATTCGGTGTTATTTGGTCTTTTTCGGCTGTTTTCCAGAAACCAAAAGTCGCCTACAATTCATAATGGTGTATGTGGTAAATTTTTAGCTCCTGATTCCGGAGATACTCAAGTGGGTGGTATTTGGTCATTTTCGGCTGTTTTTCAGACACCGGAAGTTGCAATCTTAAAATTCAAAATGGTGTATGTGAAATTTAGAAAATCTATAACGAGCGGCTTAGCAGAGTGATTGAGAAACCAAAGAAATAGTTATCGGTTTCCGTTATACTCTACTAATTTTCTAATTTTTTTTACTAAAAAATTAGTAGAGTATAACGGAAACCGATAACTATTTCTTTGATGGTGTATGTGATCGATTTCTAGTTTCTGTGCATCATTCTGGTTCCGGAGGTACTCATATTGGATGGAAATCGGCCATTTTCGGCTGTTTTCCAAAAATCGGAAGTTGCCATTTTACAATTCAAATGTTGTCTGAGGTCGACTTGTGGCTTATTAGAAACCGGAAGTTTCCACCTTAAATTTATAAATGGGGTATGGAATCGAGTTTTGACTCCAGTGCATCGAAGGACCATTGTAGGCTGTTTTCAGGAAAACCTGGTTGAAATATCTGTTTAGCTTGTATGGGAGAGTGGTCCCCGTGGTTCTGTGATTAGCGATGTCAGTCGGCTAGCTCTCCCACGCGGTTGTGATATCGGGTTCGATTCCCGATCGAGTCGAGGATCTTTTCGAGCTGGAAGTTTTCTCGACTCAGCACTGGGGCACGGTGTATCGTTGTACTTATCCTACACATGCAAAATGTGCCAAAAACAATATCGATAACGAATTCTCTAAACTAATCTAGTTGATCGAGACCGCTGTTAGTCCCAAGGCTAAGCGTGCGATATTGTTGTTGTATGGGAGACCTGCCTCCCCTTCCAGAGTACGAAGGAATATCAACCACCATGATAGAAATTTATGTTTGATTTGTATAAGAGCCCTCCTATCGAGAGAAGGGAGGGGTGTCGAAACATCATTAAAATATTTTTAGCCCCCAAAAACCTCCACATGCTAAATTTGGTTCCATTTACTCGATTAGTTCTGGAGATGTGAAAAATTTGAGTTTCATTTGTAGGAAACTTCACCCTTCCAGAAGAAGGAGGTGTGTTAAACTATTATGGACATATTTGTAACCCCTAAAAATATTCACCTGTCGAATTTGCTTCCATTTCCTTGGTTAGTTCTCGAAATGTGCAGAAATTTGTGTTTCATTTCTATGGAACCCCTCCCTTCCAGAAAAGGAAGGGATCCCGAACTATCTTAGTCACCTTTCTCGGCCCCTGAAACCCCTATACACAAAATTTCACGCCGATCGGTTTAGTTGTTTTCAGTAGTTGGATCAGACAGACAGACAGAGCTGCATTTTTATATGTTTACTACTTTAGATAGTTGAACCGATCACCGTGACGGTAGCCACCAGTCGAGCGTGATTCTATTTGTATTTATTTTTCGGTGGTAGCTTTTAAAGGATGATTTCAAAATAACTGTCGAGAGTCACCTACTTTAAATTGCTGTCATATTATTGTTGTTCATTGCGCCTTCTGCGATCTCATTTCTTCGTTGTATGGAAATTCTATTTTCGTGAATTCCACCATTTTCCTTAAAATTTTCCTAGTTTTCTCGCCGTAACAATTTGCCTTGGATGAAGACGAACACAACAAAACGAAGCCAGCCCAAATCAGACGCTCCGTTGTAAAGTTATGGGCGATCGCACATATATGTAACTTTATTTTATATATAAGAAGATTAGATTTGGTCTAAAACGGGAAACGTGATTGAAATGTGATCGATATCTTGTACCCTTTTTAGAATAATGCCATACATTACTTTGGTTGATTGTGCACATCTCGATTTGTCATCTTCTGTTCTGTTCGGCAAAGTATCTGCAGCGTTTCTAATTTATGCTATCGAATTATGATAAGCATTTCACGATATAATATAATCAATAGGCGTAACTTGTTCGGCGGGCAACTGGAAAGATATTTCCCAAGAGCCTATCTTACTGGAAATCATAGTTTCATTTAGAACAATAACTTCTAACCTAGAAATCACGCTTTTTTAAGCCATATCTTATAGCTTTCCGGATTATTCCAGGCATCCGATCCGATGATAATGACCTTAACTGCAAATTGCTACGTTCTACCTGCAGAAAATATCATTTCGACAATAGTATTTATCGAGACATGATTTCAACTGACAGGACTAGCATTTTCGAGCTTTTCGTACGAAGGTTTTTGTGTTTTGATGTTCCACTACCATTCTTTCGCAGTTCCGATTCAGGCAGTGATAAAACCAGCTACATAAAGTAAGGACACTGTAGAATTTTGTCTTGTCTTCCTCGTTCAAATTTTGATTATTACAACTTTAGAATGATTAGAAAAATATCGTGTAGCTTCAAAATAACACGGTTAATCAAATGTTCACTGGGTTCATTGGGTAATAAAAAATAGGTTTTTTTAATAGGCAATCAACTGTGTCTCAATCAAGAACACGGTAATATCTGAAGATGAAAGCTGTAAAACCTAAGCGAAGCAATCAATGTGGAGAAGAAAACTACAAACTGAACTGGGAGCTATTGGTTAAATTTCATGGTTGAACAATTGCTCTTTTGCTTTGTGCATCAAAACAGAAATGTCTGCCGAATCAAATATGGGCTTCTTTCGATAGTTACTATATTCATTCTTGCTATAAGTATTATTTTTTTTATATTTCTGTTGTGTTTAGTGTTGTCTTTCATTTGTTTGTTTGCTTTTGTTATATAAGCTCTTACTATCTACAACTTTAGTATCATTCACTGTTTTACTTTTTCACATGCACGCACTTTTCATCTATCATTATTCTTGTTTTCTGCAGTCCTTGGACCCCTGTGTAGTTTGCTTCGAGTGGAACACAAATCAACAATCAGGTTATCCAACATGTACACAAACCATTCTTCCGATTTCTCGAATGCTTCACATGTTTAACATTGTCAAACAAGCAACAAAGGGTGCGACAGCATTCAAAACATATCAGTCGATTTCAGACACATGCAGATAAAATAAAACCAAACGAGTACATGACCTACGGAAAACTACTAGAATCGGTTTAATCTCGGCAGACGAGCTCTGCGGGAATTCAAGAGAGATAACTCATTTAGATCGATCAGTATGATAATGCTTAACAATTAGCTGTTGGTCGTTCAGACTGCTTTAACGATCGTCCCAAATACGCACACTTAATTCACGTGTGTTAACTTTAGGAACCATTTCGAAAAAGCCGACGTATTAACGTTAATAATTATATTTTTTTTTATTAGGAATCGTTCTGCGAATAAATGTATTGTTTGTTCATTTCTTGCTATGCAATTTGCTGGTCTACTATTTACTTGTTTAGTCTATACTCTGCTGTCTTGCGTTTACTGTTCTCTCTTGCTTTCTCACACACTCACCAACGTCAGTTATCGCAACTTTAATTACATAGCTTGCTCTTCATTTTCGGTATCTCCAGAGTAGTGTGTAGTGTTAAAGAAAAAAATAAAATAAAAAGTTGATACGACAAAGGTGTTAAATAAATAAATAATCTTTGTATACCATCCACAAAACATTTCCGTATTTTCGTCTTTTTCTTTCGATTTCAGCACGACTCTTCCTGTGATACAAGAGCGTGAATTTCATTTCTTTTCGTATTAACAATTTTTAAGCATTTCTAGTCGAAAATATAACAGACTCGTGGCGAAGTGCTGAGGTGCGCGAACTTGCCTGTAGAAACATGGATAGCTCACCTTCCGCATCTATTGCCATTTGAATGCACCGAAAACAATGAAAATACCACACACAGACAATTAACGTCCACCCACTGCGGCGGTACGGTGGCTCGAATGGGTGTCTTTACTTGTACTTCCGTTCCGGGTTGATCTTGTGCGATAGCATTTCCTCCTTGGCTAACTTGGCGCGGAACTCTGACATCAGATCCTTGCAGGTGGTTGCAATCTCCGCTAGCTGGGTAAAAAGCTCCTCGCCACGTTTGCAGTAAGCTGAAACGACAAAGAAACGAGGCTCGCTGTAGTGGCCAGTATACTACAGTGTTGTACGTTGCGGAAAGTTCATCTTCAAAATATACATTAACTATGAGCACAGTTATTTTTAGCAATAGGCCATTCACTCTACAAGGTATCAAATTCACTGTACCATTAGTACTACTTAAGCCCGTCTGGAATAGACACCAGTGACGTACTGGGACATCCGCTTTTTCTGTATTGGTGTCTAACTCGACAGAACCTCCTTGTCCCCTCAGGTCAACTAATGTTCGCTTTCATGAATTTAAACCAATTGGATGCCCTGTAGGCAACGATTGTTTGGAAAATTAGTAATATGTTCTTTCTTAATCTGTATTATTAATTAAGTACCGTAAAACGGGGCGAATAGAAACAAAACTTCCGCACTTTAAAAATGCGATTTTAAGTCTTCGATTACATTTAAAAACCATGCAAAAAATATTTTCTTAGATAGTTCAATAGTAAACAAGTCCTGCAAACCCATTTTTGGGTTAGCAGCACTACTGTCGGTTTGCTTAAAATAATGCAAAATGGGGGTTCAAATTCTGAACGTTACCGAGTACCAAAAAACTTTGTCTGTGGAAGCCATTCTGCTTCACTTAGAACTTGTTCGTGTGATATACTGGGTCGGTAGTTAAGCATTTCAAGTTTTTACGCTGAATTAGGGATTGCCGTAAGGTATTCATCACCACGTTACCTATGTTTCATGGAAAACTCGCGGTTCTCAGAATAACGGGGCGAATAGAAACAACGCCGTAGCGGCTATTTTTTGTACCAAAACATGTAGATTTGAGAAATGCTATAATGTTTTATAAGTAAAATGATGTGGAACATGTTTTGTGCATTTTCAGCCCATGGTCAGGACTTACCAACAAAAAAGTCCAAAAACGTAAAAAAACTGTTTTTTGTCAAGCGGTTACGAAATATAGAATCAACTACTCGGATAAATCGGGTGTTACCTTTAGACTTCAATCCAGTAGACAACCACGCTAGTTTCAAAAAACGTGATGAAAGTCTGATTTATCTGCTGCATGATGCTCGACATGGCCTAACCTAAGAGATATGAATCAAGGTTTCAGTTCCACCAAGACAAAATGTTCCCGGATGTCGTGTCCTAGATGAAACACCGGAAGATGCCAGACCGGTGGAAATGCTTGACCCAACCCGAGTCCTTCTGTTCCAAATAAGGACTCTAATAGAACATATTCATTCATAAGATAACAAACATGAAGTAATAAACCGAACATTTCCACTATTTTGATATTTTATATCGTTTTCTTGCCTCTCATATCAATAAATATGATGCAATTGTTCTGTTTTCTTCAAATTAAAACTAGAATTTTCTATCAGAACAAGGAAAACGTATTTTATTGGCGAGTGTTTCTATTCGCGGGGTGAATAGAAACATGCAACATTTTTTTCAATAAAACAATGAATTACTTATTTTATCAAAACGGACGTTACACCTTTAATAAAGGGAGGCAAGACCCATGTTTTAAAACTTTTATATTCATTCTATACATTAAAGTATTTTTTGTACACTGCAAGATATATCGCAGACTGTTTCTATTCGCCCCGTTCTACGGTACTTTTGAAATTTGTAACTTTTTGTGATCAATCAAAGAAATAGTTATCGGTTTCCGTTATACTCTACTAAATTTTTTGGAAATAAATATTGAAATTCAGTCCGCAAATATATATTTCGACTGTGACGTACAGTCTTCCTCAGTGCTTATGTGGACTGGTTAGAGATTTTCTAGATTTGAACTTTTTGTGTATAATATTATGGTTTCTTTT
The DNA here is from genome assembly GCF_029784165.1 of Wyeomyia smithii. NCBI lineage: Eukaryota > Metazoa > Arthropoda > Insecta > Diptera > Culicidae > Wyeomyia > Wyeomyia smithii. The sequence continues at coordinate 72,211,570 of NC_073694.1, read as the reverse complement.
GCATTCGTACGCATTCTTGTCTCAGACAGAACCTATTTCCAACAATTTTCTGTTTTTTTTTTCAAACGCTCATAATGTATTTGGAGCATTCTGCCAAATTAAACATCCGAAATATTTTTAGGGCATCACTGATCGGAGTATCCGTGTGATTCATCTTAGCCCAGTACTGCTCTCCTGAGATCTGATCTTCGAGAAACCGTTTGCAAAAATCTGTTTTCTTCTTGACAAAGTACCATTCTCCCATGAATGCACCTCGGGTCTACTTCTAGGAATCGAACTTTGCTCTCCCATCTTTCGGTCGACTATCCATTCTTGGCAACACTAAGTTGGATTTAATTTTCTTTGATGGTTTCCTCGACTCGTTTATAACTTTATGCAGCATCTGTGATCATAAGCGCACCCAGGACACTAACCAGCATTTTTTGTGGGGTTGGTTAAACCTCTCAAAATTTTAAAAGTTAAGTTTGCATTCGTATTTAAAAACAAGAAATACAAAATATTCATTTTTAATTACAACAAATGACTAGAGCTAGAATGTGTGAATGTAATCCGCACGAAAATCGGAATAACACTATATGTTAAACCGATCAATAGAGCCAGTAGCTACAAGGACGCATTTAAGGATAAAAATCTTCATGCAATTTACTATTTCATACCACATATTACAACATTCCAGCTTGCATAACCAAGCTGGTAGAAGCATCCAAAACAGCCTAAACTTACCAAATTACTTAGCTCTGTACAATAAAACTTACCATCTTGATCATAATCCACGTAGTTGGTCTGCTTGTACAGTTCTCTCGATTCGGGCAAGAACTTCATCAGGAATTCGTTTACCTTCTGGTGGTGATCGACCACTTCCTCTTCCGTTTGCTGCAAGTCTGAGATGGCCGCATGTTGGTTGTATAGTTCAACAGACATATCGTGTTCCTGTGGAGCCACAAGCAATAATTTTACTTTGTCAGGTTAAGGAATCCTAATATACTTACATTCAACGACCGAAGCTGAGCTAGATCGTTTTCCGAGAGGACTCCATTCTTCGGTTCATCACTTTCCATCGGTTCAACGTCATCCGACCGCTCGGACGGATCAATGGCCACCAGTTCCTTAACGCGGTTGGCGTACCGCAGAGTGTTTAACGTGTGCTCACACGAGCTCAGCCCCGGCGAAATCATAGCAATCATACAGGTCTTACTCTTCTCTCCTATGAACGAATCTCGCAATACCTGTGTCAGTTTGCTAACGCGAAATGGTAAATGAGCGTTTTGTTTTCCTAGTGCCCGGATGCACTCTTTCAACGCTAGCAGCGACTTATTGATTTCTGCACCTTCCATGCGTGTTTGGCGATTGGCGGACGATGTATCCGCTCCTCGTTCATTACCGGCCAGATCAATGAAGGAAAATTTGCCGTGAATTTTAGAGGATCCTTTCGGTCGAACTACCAGCTGGAACACGGCGTGCGATCGTGAGGAGTTGGCATTAGCCGATGTTTGGCCAGAGGTTCGAGTGCTATTACCATGGTTGATGATACCTAGAACCTCTTCGACGGAATCGACCACTTTTTCTGTGAGCCCAACCACTTGTACCTGTTGCTTACCGTCCTCGAGGACACGCAGCTTTTGCTTGTCCGAGAGGAGATCAAATACCTGTAAAGAGATGTTTGGTCATTGGGTCGAACATGTGATAGCACGTCAGTTGTACTTACTTTACCACTGTAGATCTCGAAGAAACTTGCCGATACCACCAGGTTTAGATGATTATATTTTGCGCTATGAAGATATGCGAACACGTCCTTGGCTGCCATAGCATAAATACCATTCTTGCAGTCCTGCACCTTACCGTTGAAATCGCCGCCCATAGTGTGCGTCTTTCCAGAGCCGGTCTGACCGTAAGCAAAGCAAGTGGCCATTCCTCCTTCAAAAATGGTTTGCACGAGAGGTTTGGCAGTGTATCTGAAACGATGTTTTATTTAATTATGGAAATTCTTCTGTTTAAGATTTATCAATGCGGGTCACAGACGTTGAACGAAGTTACGACTATATTTATGCAGACAATGCAGCAAAGTTATCGCATATGTGCAATATAGTATATCGTTTCAAACTCAACAGCGGTGATCCACTATCGGTAATGTAAGAGATCACTCACTTGTAGACCAGCTCATTGCTACAGGAATCATCAAATGCATAGTCGAACCGGAAATTATGATTCTCCAGAAACTTTGTCAGATCAACCTTTGTTTTAGGCTCATGAACTATAAGCGTATCTTTAGTGGGCACACAAATAACGTCCAATTCCTTACGCATCATTTCTTTCCGACTGAGTGGCCTTTTGCGCACACAAACCGTAATCTGGTGATCCTCGATGGCCTGCCCATCAAGTAGGGGCCGAAAGTCAATCTGGCTCTGATATTCGCGGATCATCGCTGCCAGTTCCCAGTTGGGATTCCCTGGATCCATGTTCATGAGGGCATTTTTCTCTTCTCTGATGACAGCTTGCTTGGCTCGACGTTTTTCTCGATTCTCCTTCAACCGTTCAACTTCTTTGACTACGTAGGATCGCCGCGAGTTTGACGCGGCCTGATTGAGCTGTGCGGCCGTTGCCACCGTTGGTTGTACGATCTGGGTGGCAACAGGAGCTGGCTGCGAAGCCATCGACATGCGACTGCTTGGCTGGGCCTGTGGTAGACGAAAATAAAACGAATTAGTTTTGACGAAAATATCAACGAAGTATTGGGATTAACCTTAGCCTGCTTGGCTTTCTGCGGGGGAATGTTTTCCGATTGATCGTGACCGTTGTAGCTGGGGGCCAGTGAAGTTCGAGCTGTGCGAGCAGCTCCTGCAAAAGAAGGGAAATATAAAAGTGAGTTATCGAGTATTGACAGGCTTTCAATTAATAGCAACAGATGATGTATAATGAAAAAAATTATTATTTACAAAAATGAAAATTTTAGAAGCCCCATGGAAACCGCCACGTGGTTGACTGCGAATTTTCATTGGCACAAGACTCGGAAATAGTTAATGCGTTACTTATGAAAACACTGTCTTATGTTATTTTCACCATAACAAACATGAGGATATGTTTTCACATGTTACGCATTAACTATTACCGAGTGGTATGCCGTTGAAAATTTGAAGTCGATCACGTGGTGGCTCGAAATCGGCCATTTGTGGCTTCAACGCACTTCCAGCTTAAATTGATTTCTAATACATATTTAGAATGATAGATTATGAACTTTTTGTAATCCAATACTAATAAAAAAAATGCTAAATGGGTTCGTAGCAAAACTTGAACATAAAAAAAGGTAAAATATTTGCAGACCTGTCGGCAATTCAGTGCCACAGTGTTTTTCTTGGGATACTTTCACGTTTTTCTTTTTACCAGTAACTTTAACTGCCGACATGTTAACCATTGGGAGCTTGAACTGCATTCCACAATTCAATATTATCAATGCATTTTTCTATGAGTATTGATTTATGCAATCAATTAGATTTCCTTGCACTCAACTAACCAAACGCAGGGAACGGTAGTAACCGACTGCTTTCCGTCGATGAAAAATACGCTACTCAACTCAGCCCACCTGAGGGCGACCGCGTGGAAAACCGAAAGAAGTCATAAATACAAAAAACTTTCGGAAGCTTGCCTACAGGAGTGGGTAATCGGGTTACTTCACGCCACAAATTTCGATTTCATTCATGATCGGTCGCTAGGCGAGCGATAGGAAGCGAAACTTTTGCGAACTTTGGCACACACACATCTGCATATACATACAAGTAGCAGTGAACGATGCGCTTCTCTCGGAAGCGCCTCGGAGAAAACTGTACTAAACTGGGCCAGGTTAGGTTCAGCCTATCGTCTGTAACTTATGCGAAAAGGAAATCTGATGACCGCAGCGGCGATACCGGAAGCCAATGCCACCGGTGAATTCTAACATGATATGTAAATTAAGAGCGGTACCATGCTCACCAGAGCAGGGTCGCTCGTTGGGGGATTTCTGACTAACGTTTGGACGTATCTACTGGGGACAGGTGAACGGTGCACGAACTAGGGCATTGTCAGGTCATTCGGTATCTTGTGACGGATGCAGAAAGATGAGCAAAACAATGCACTCTACTGCACAGATAAGTAAAATACTTGAGAAAAATTATTGTTATTTTTGTAATTATTAAAAACCCTTGGTAAAAAAATGCTACTATAAAATAATCTAACATTACGGAAATCGGTTGCGATCACGTGTTCAGCAGCACATTTTATTATAATTATTGCACACTTTACAAACAAAAGCTCCGTTTCTTTCATATTGGCATAGAAATAAAAATGTTTTATTAGCCATCCTATGCGTGCATCGACATGAGTTCAGTTGGTTGCTAGTAACAATTCCCACTGCAAGTCATTTATTGTGCAATCCAAAGCATTCACCTTTATATAAATAGCGAACAAGTATTGAAAAACCAAATTGAAATTTTGACAATTGAACTTTAGCTGACTACTCTCGTAAACGGCTCTAACTATTTCATGTACAGAACAGATCGCACGGTGCAACAGTGCCGACCTTGATTGTTAATACATTGGCAATTGTTCCTAAAATACCTCATTCTATTATGTTTTCCCGCATTACATCACTAGGGGTAGATAATGATAATGAATTGAATTTCTTCAGTTTGAAACTATAATCCGTGCTGAATTCCACTATAAACAGCGCATTGATTTTTCATCGTGGAATGACGAACGAAAACTTTGCTTATCCATGGAAAGTAAAGGCTCGTGGTTATTTTTCGCAACGTGTAAATCGCTTCAGGAGAACGGTGTAACTTTTTAGATCCTGGCGGAGTTTCATTTTACGTGAAGCTCCAAACGGAACATGAAATATCCTGCAATTGCCCCACTTTAGTGGATAGTTATTTGCAACAAGGTTGTATGATAATGTGTGGAAAATTGATAGCTACACAATCGTTGATCGAGTGTCAGAACGAACTTGAATATAGAATGATTATCATTTTTATTATTTAGTCAACTAGGTGTTATAATATATACTCAGTATAGATGAACTTCGCCTCGATAGAGCATCACTCGATGAGGTACATTTTACATCAATAATTGCATTTTACGGGATAGGTATCAAAGGATATTTTGAATGCTACTTAAGACACCTTCTTAGTTAGGTAGATGTACGTTATTCACAGGATAGACTCGAAACGGTCTCCAATGTTCTAAATCCCGAGGAAAACTGGTAGGTATCAATTAAAAAAGGTATTTGTTATTACATCTTTTCAAAACCATTTCATACCTAGGATATATAGGGGATCGTCAAAATAAGTAGGATAGACAAAATTTTGATCAACTATGGAATGCTGTAACTTTGCCAAATATTGATCGATAACAATAATTCGAATACAATCAAACTGGGGAACTTTTAAAGACTTATTTTCTGACCACAAATGTAGCCTAGGTCACCGGATGTAGGAAATATAGTTCCGGTAGACATGGCAAACCTGCTAATTTGCGGATGGATTTGGTAAATGGTCGTCTGATAAAAATGCTTGTTTGCGTCATGGGCATAGAAAAGAGAAATATTCCTGAAGCGAATGGTTCATCAAGATCAGGAATCTTAGCTTAGCTTAGCTTGACTGACTGCACATATCAATGGTTGCACTCCGTGATTGATCCGAATCAGTAAAACTGCACAGTGAATCAACTGAATGGGGTTGGGAGTGACCGACCATTCTCATTGTACAAGTTTTAGTGATTCAATACTTTGAAGGATCAATAACGACGCCGGCCACGTCCTTGCAATCAGGTGGGAAGAGGGAAGGGATGTTAGTGTGACCCTTGCTATTCGGAGACCGTGTTTACCTCTGCATCTCCACAAAGGTCACAGGAAGGAGATTTTTGTTAGTAAAGAAGGGCTCGTTGGATCAGGATTCACTTTGATAAGTGATGCGATCATACATGTAACTCATACCTGTCTCTATTTAGCTATTTTCGGTTTATTCTATATTCAGCCGGCTGACTAGAGGAGCACACTTAGCTAATTTATATTTGGTACTGGTTTAGACCAAGAGACAATGCTGCGCGCGAAGTTAGCTCATTACGAAGGCGAAAGAAATATCTTTAATGTCAAACATCGGGAATATTTAGGAGCGGCGCGCGCGTAAACCATCCACCACCCGAAGAATCCAATTTTTTAAACATTTGTTTATGTCCAATCCCGTATACTCTCAAGAAAGCGAATGCTCTTCGGAAGACGCGATTCTTTGATAGGTATACATTACGTAGTTATTAGATCAATCACGATATTTATCAATCGAACTCGATTTGCGACACGCTTATATAAAAGCAACGGGCAGGTAATCTTTGGTTGAACGGTCATACCACGCTTATCCCGCATCTCTACTCTGCGACGGAGCGGATGGTCTGTGAAATTATGTTTCCGTGGCAAGTGATGGAATCGAATGATGATTCGCGCGAGGCTCGCGTGTTACGAATACCAACGGTGTGTATCTTTCTTATCAGCCCCGCGATCCTATGCGAATGACGGGCGCGAAAATCATTAACTATACGAAGCATCAACGTATTTAAATAAATGTATATTACCAAACTCAAATACCTGCAAGGAAACAAGCGCACTTCAGTAGAGGTATACATCGCGTATATATTATTGCTATATTTACTGAACGAAACCTACTCTGAATCGCAACGTGCTGGAATAGAACCAACGGGTGGGCAGTCTTCGAATAAATGATTTGATACACCTCGGAAGTCACAACACACTGAAAATACCGGGCCGAAGACTTGTTTACACCGGAGCATTATGAACGACATCTCTATTCCCTCTTACCGACGCAGGAGGCGCAGGGACACGGAGTTTCGCGCTGATCATTTCTAACTTCTCGAATAATTAAGCTAAGATACCTACTGAGTATAAAAACTGGCAAAGTTCCATGCATTCATAGCTCGAAAATTTACAAAAATGCAAACATGCATATCGAACAAGACAGAGTTTTAAGTTGGTTTATAAAATGCCAAAACAATCGCAATCAGGAGTTAGTTACTATGCCGACCGACAAGATTTCAACGTGATTAAATATAATAAATAAAATTGTTTCAACATTTCAAAAGCTCGAAAAATCATAAAACAAGCACATAAAACTAAGCAAAATGTTTGTAACCGTCTGGTCATAACACGAACGATAAATTTCTAAATTGTAATCCTTCCAATTCCATCAAAGCCAGCGTGTTTAATAATTGAAAAACATCCCACCTATTCTGTGGGAAAAACAAAACTCAATTCATGAAAACTCGCTTGGGAGCAATAAAATTTATTTAAAAGCTAAAGAAGTCATAAAAAGATTAAAAGCATAATACTGCTGCGCATAGTGAGTCCGACCCATTTGAACCCCCATCAAAACTAAAATATTAGACGGAAGTGCTGGTTAAATATGTATAGTTTCATAACAATTAATGAATTCAAAAAAATTGTTCTGAAAAATTTCGGGAAAGCATCCAAACATATTGTCCCATATCGTAATGAGTAATGGTATGAAATTATACCTTAAATTAATTTTTTCTCGGTTTGCTCAAAATACTAACGGGACCGACCCGCCATGCGCGGTAAAACAGTTCAGACATATGTCAGAAACACACAAATAGCAATTTAAAGTAAATGGTGTTATTCAATACAATTCTACAAAACGTCAAAAGTGTTATTTTGTGTAGCGTTCTGCGCCTAAAACACGAATTGAAACAAAATCTCAACACATTATCAAAAAACGCACTTGTCGATTACTAGAAACAAACGCGCAGCGCATAATTGAAAACGAAAAAATGAGATTTATCGCACCTGGCAACCCAGCTTGGTAGCCAGGCAATAAAAAATGTTCTACATGCCTAAAAAAACTTCGTACGCCAAACAGATCATTCACACATTCATACTCTAGCCAAAAGGGAAAACTGAAACCCGCTATCAGCTTCCACACAAAACCGAGTGCCTATGCATTCTAAAAAAATATGAGACACAAAACTTATACTCATCTGGATGGCGCTTTGGTAGTGATGGTACGCACACCGAGCAGCACCAAGCGACACCATAGCACAACGCTATCCAACTGCCATCCTCTTCGCTCACATCACCACGCAATCTTTTGTACGTGCATAACACACCGCTAGCCAGTGCGATACACCGAGTTAGCACTAACACTTGCACAACTTTCCTGGCTTGGCAATTTGGCAATTTTTGAGCGTGGATAAATTGGTCATTCCAACGCTAGAAACACTCGCATTTTCACTGATACTTCATTATTACCGCGCAACAAAAACATCACTGATAACTTTTCTTCACTTTTCAGCAAACTTGCCTGCATAAATCACTTAAAATTCAATAATTTAACGGAGAGGTTTCAGAACACGTACCATCAATCAGCCGTGCTTGGTTCATCAAGATTAGGAATCGAACAAGAACTCATCGAGAAAAGGCTATTTTTCATCCGGAAGTCCCCAGAGGATCCTGTAGCAGGGGACATTGATATTTTTGCATAAACACATAGCGTGCGACACCTTTATCTTCAGAGTTTTCATCAAGAATCTTTCAAATAGCATATTTTTCGAATATCGGCTGCACTGGCCACTCCAGGAACGTCTCCGCCCGGATGACCCGTAGGAACCAGCGGTGGTAACATTTACATTTCTACATCAAAGTTTAGAGTGCGACACCTCTATCTCCAACATTTTTCATCAGGAATCTTCCAAAAAACATATTCCTGAATACAGAAATGTAAAGGTTTCCACTGTTCTTTCGGGGCATCCGAGCGGGATTGTTCCTTTAGTGGCCAGTTCAGCCTATATTCAGAAATGTGTTTTGAAAGATTCCTGATGAAAAACCTGAGTGTATCAGTCATGCCAATATTTAGAAAATGTACCAGTTATGGCCTATAGAGTTTGTATGTAGTAGTGCCATAATTGGTACCATTGCGCTTATGCGATATAGCCATAACTGGTGCACTTGCCATGACTGGCTCACCTCTATTTAAAGGTTGTTATTACAAAATACACATATTTTTTCATTTCAAAATGTACCTCAAAGTTAGTCTAGGAGTACTATGCTGGTCTAATAAGTAAGTCGTTGTATGTTCGAATCTCGGCTCGGGAAAGACTGTTAGTATCAGTAGGATCGTAACACCCTGTGTGAGTCTGGGGAAAATAAACAGAAAGGTCAACTTCCGTTGTTAGCATCTAGGCTAGGGTTTTTCAATTTTGCATTTGTGATCTTAAGATTCAAAACTTCAAACTTAAGATTCAAAACTTCAAACTTCCAAACTACATGGTCCTATTTTGATCAATTTTTTATTCCTCCCCCCGTCCCATAATCTTTTGGTCAAGCCCCCGGCCCCTACTCCGGTCTTAAGCACGTGATATTTTCATTTCGTCAAAAATGTATTTTTCCCCAAAACACGTACAGAAAACTGTTTTGTTATTATACATTAAATATACTCTACATCTTGATGAAAAGAAAGCTGTTCAGAATCACGGGTGGCGTTGTAGTAGGGATATAAGTGCTGGATATTGAAGAGAGAGAGAGAGAGGATAGAAATGGATAGAGAATAACGTGGAAGATGAAGTGTGAAGCCGCCTACCGTGCAATGCACGTGCGTGCTGTTTAAATAAATCGTTGTGCATTATCGCATAATATCAATTGTACATCAGCCTTTTTCTTAGAACCAGGTATGTATAGCAATAAATTACCATTACCAGAGATAAACAGACATTCGTTGCAACTTGCATTATTTGAAATTGTATATTGCCCGATATTTCTTCGTCGGAATAAAGTGCTGATACTAGACACCTTGTTTCCCAAGAAAAACACTAAGTAGGCAACAAAAAAATAATGATAAGGTTTTCTTTTTTTAAGTAGCTGAAAAATCCATAATTAAAAGGTTAAAAAAATCCATAATTAAAAGGCCAAAAAAGAACAGAAGGAAAAATGGAAAAAAGAACTGTTTCTTTTCGGTTTTCCAGTAGGTTAGGCTCAGGTAGAATTTATTTAATATATATTGATACTGGCTTGGTTCAAGGTTCCTTACTTTCTCCGCACGTATGGCGACTTGTGTGTTTGCAAGTTCCTGGCAAGGGTCTGAAAGTTTAATTTAGCCTTCGCAAGCGGCATTCAGATAGTCGAACCCCAAACCAGTCAAAGTTTCACTTTTTTGACCGGTTAAAAAGCGCAGGTACAGTTCATGGAATTTTCTATATCCATTTATTTTATTGCAAAATATCGAACGTCGAGAGCTGGTGTTATCTCCAAATTTCTAGAAGAGTCTCTCCCAAAAAATAATAGAAAACTGAATGCAAGACACGATAACTGACGTAAAATATGCACAGTTACCGACGAACGATTTTGTTGATTTGTTAGATTTATATAACACAGTTTTTTGTTGAGTTGGTATTAGCAAATGGTTTGTTGAGAGTTTCCCATTTGAGTAATAAAGTCTACTATTATATGCTAAAATCAATTTACTCATCATTGAATAGCCCACATGGATTTTAGTTTATGCAACAAAACATTATTGAAAAACGCAACAACGCAACTGATAAACAACAGAATTTGTGAACAAACATTACGAATAAACGCTTTTATATTATTAATGTGCTTTTTAGTTGGCAATCTATAAAAATTAAGTTTTATTCTATTTGCATCCCGACTCGTTTGTACAAGAAGTTGATAAACTCATTTGAAAAAAAAAACTGATCACAGACTGCATATTTATTACTGTGCCTTATAGGTATTTACCTTCCAGTTGGTCTCGAGGTACGATGCTGACCTAACAAGCCAGTCGTCGTAGGTTCGAGTCTAGGCTCGGGAGAGACTGTTAGTGTCAGTAAGATCGTAGCGCTAGCCCTGCAATTGTCATGTACACTAAACAGTTGGCTGCGAAGTCTGTGTATAATAGACAGAAGGTCAAGTTCCGAATCGGAATGTAGCACCAAGGCTTTGCTTTTTATAAGTATTTACGACGTTTTTGATTGCCTTTTTTGAGTGTGTCTAGATCGAGAATTGCGTTGATATTTTGCTATTGATACATGTACTGTATAGCACTGAGATCTGAAAAACTGATTAACCTGAATCAACCCAAAGATGTCATATGGCATCATTAGACGATGACACCTCGTTAAGCATACAAACGCGAGGCATACGGACGCAAGGCATAGTACGCTAGGCATAATGGATGGCAGGCATACGGACACGAGGCATATGGACGCGAGGCCGTATGGACGCGAGGCCGAAGGGACGCGAGGCCGAATGGACGCAAGACCGAATGGAAGCAAAACCGAATAGGCACAAGGCCGAAGGGAAGTGTGGTGGAATACGGTATTATCGTCATCATCATCACAGCCCTCTTTCAATAACATGTATTTCAAGTTAGTAGGCGTTAGCAGCCTGGCAGACTGGCAGTGCATGTTATTTTACGTTTACCACCCACGTGGTAGGAGCGTCATCACGAGAAACACGAGGAATAAATGTGAACTGGACCCGGTTTGAAAATATACACCCGAGTCGCGCGAGTCAGTCGACGAGTGAAAGATGATGTGATGAAATAAACCCGTGCGATTATCCCTAATACCTACGGAGAGGACTAACGCGAAAAGTGGGCGGGGTTACGTACACAGTATTATGGAAAAAAGTAAGAAAAGATTAGTCTGTGCTGCGCGTTGTTTTTTTTTTTTTGGTATAAAGACGAACGTTGCGCGCGAAGCGAAGTGCATTAATTTTTGGTCAACAAATTCGTTATTAAGATGCGGCCACAGCCAAGAAGTGGTAGAGCAGCCAAGCTTAGCCACCCGTACTATTGTAAACAGGAGTTACCAGGAGAACTGGTGCTACATTATGTCGATGCTTGCTGATTACAAGATTTCCAACCTGCAACAGCTTAAAGCCAGAAATTTACCCTAGGAATCCGTGCGTGCCGCCTGCAACAGCTCCGCAAAGCGTTTGGAGTTGGTGAAGCTAACTAAGGGAGCGGTCCAAAACATCTGCTTTGAATAAAACATAATCAGGAGAAACAGCCGATTTAAGGGAGACCCCTTCATCTGGAAGATCGGAAATTAATTAATTTTCGTGATTTTTTTTCGGATGCTTAGGGTAGGGTGAAGTGTTCGGGTATTTTGGCTATTGATTAGGGTTAATTTGAAGATGTATTTTACATTTCGTGGATGCAAATATAGTGAGTGTTACGCTGTTGACAGCGTTTTTCTCGGAACCAAGTTTTTTCAACTGGTGGTACGTTTTTCTCAGCATCTACAGAACCGATCTGGCTGAATTCTTTTAGCATGTATGTGGGTGATCTAACTTGTTACATAGCCGTTTTTCGATATCTTAATTTTTCAATGTTTAATGATTTTTCAAAGAAAATGGAAATCATGGAAAAATCTATTTTTTACTACAGTATCAACAGTATCTCTGCATCGGCGGCATCTAAAATACATACAAAATACATCTTCAAACATACCTTGATCAATAGCCAAAATACCCGAACACCTCACTTTAGTCTAAACATCCGAAAAATATCACGAAAATTTATCATTTTTCGACCTTCCAGAGTAGGAAACCCCCCCCCCCCCTCTCCCTTAACAGAAAAATGTTATTCTTTCTACGTTGTGAGTAGGAAATGATCCAATACGAAGTTAATGCTATGTGACAGAAAACAATACTTCGATTTTTTTTTGCACAAAGAGATAAGAATCGTTCATGCTTGATGGTAACTCGAAAATTTTGTACTAAATATCTGCAGAAGCAGAATATTCTGATGAAGCTCTCCTTAGGTATAAAGCATCTAGGGTAGCGAACGGTTTCGGTTGTGGTTTTCTGCAGCAATCTTATGCAGAAACTTGCCAAAAAATCACTACCGAAGCCGTTCGCTACCCTGCATTGCATTAAAAAAAACTAAGACGTTGAAATTTATAATGACAAGTCTCGGAAATTACTCCCTAAAATGGTACAAAAACAGTTTTTGAGTTTGAAAAATTTCGATAAAAGTAAGAAAACGTCATCAACATTAAGAATTTTTCTATAACATAGGATGACAGAGTATCTAATTAACAGAATAAAAAGACCTTTTATGCAATCATTGGATATGAATATAAATTACCACACAAAACGATTCCCTATTTTGGAAATTTCACTTTACACACAACACAAAAAACCAAACCACTCTCCTTGCACCAGTACTAAATCTACTTCTGGTTTCGATTCGAAAATACAGGGGCCTTATAGACCTGAAGTATAACCTGTTGCATGTACAATTTTTAGCTTTCACATGTATCATTTGTAAACTTCACAATCGTGACTCACCGTACAAAGAAGCGCTGACGAATAAATAGACGAGAGGTGAACCACCTCCAAAAACGCGAACCCCCACGCACAGCCCTGTTGGCCACAGACACCAAATCGACTGCACGTAGATTATAATCAACCAAACGGAACTGTTCGTGTGTGTTTGGGGACGCGTTGTCCTTCACATTAGTGCTTTTGTCCCAATTTTTAGACCGATTATCACGCACTATCGTCACAATGAACGGGCAAACCCTGTGGAAGTGAAATAAACCATTCTAACTGCTGGTGAACAAAGCGAGTCGGGAAAATTAACAGGTGTCCGACCGACGTTTAGAGCTAGCGGAATGAAAGTCACACACGCTCCTTACGACGTTTGTTACGCGAATGACGCTCACTTCGGTTGACGAGAGTCCTCTCTACGTGCACGGAACGAACTGTCACGAAAGGACGACTTGCATCCATTAACTGCTGCAATGGAGGTGGTTGCGATATGGAGGAGATTATTTTCGAAACTGTGTGCGTGCATGCTTGCTAACCGAAGCAACAGAGTCCTTGGGGGAGCAAGCAATGAAGCAAGAATGCAGGAAGCTACTGCTTGCTAAGTAAATCGAATCCGTACGTTGTGTTCTTGGAAACAATGACTATAGAATCGAACTCTAGGTATGGGAAAAATTTCAGAGAGGTTTTGAAGTAAAATATCATTTTCGTAAGAATTTGTAAAATTCAGTGAAAAGATGAAAGCTTTGCAATAATTTTCACTGAGGTTTTGATAGAATATAAGACATTTGAAATTCGCATTTTGCTTTCAATTTAAGCCTAAATACATATCTGCTCACAGATGTAGATGGCAAAACGCGATAGAATCAGAAGGGAAGTAAAAATTGAAGTGATTCAAATAAATTTAAAGTTACATTAGTAATATATATATATATATATATATATATATATATATATATATATATATATATATATATATATATATATATATATATATATATATATATATATATATATATATATATATATTATATATATATATATATATATATATATATATATATATATATATATATATATATATATATATATATATATATATATATATATATATATATATATATTTTTTTTTTTAATTTTCCAGTCAAAATTGGCTGAACTAACTTTAAATATCAAACCTAAGGGCTCCTGAACGCGTATCATTATGCAGTGTATATATTTTTGGTGTCCGTGGAAACCGTACAGTGACAACACAGCTTTCATACATATGAAACAGATTCATAATTTACCATGAGAGTCCAGTTGGATGCCAGTTGTTATAATTGGGAATGGTCATATTAAACTCAGTAACTTTGAAAGTCTCCGTATCCTTTATTATAAATTTGACTCAGTTTGAACTTTAGTCGTGATCCTGAATGACATACTTGGCTATTAGGGTCGGCTATTAGTTTGACGATAATGCCGAAGGTGAACATTACCAGACTACTTATGGTGGCCAGCGGAATCATTCTCCTGTCACTCCGCTTGAGGTTCCGCCAGCAAGAATTTGTTCAAAAACATAACTAATGACTTTGACTTTTGCTTTCTTGGGTGGGATGGTGACATTTGCACTAATGTTGGCCACCAAGTATGAGGAAATTACCGTAGCTTTTTTCGAACCAACAATAAAGGCAAGAACATTGGGCTTCAAAATCACTATTTTCAACAGCTTTGAAGAACCAAGAAACACATAATCTATATTTGCACTGATTTTTTCACTTCATGAATGTCATAAAATTGTATTACGTCAAGTGGGGAAGCTTTTTTTTTTTCTTCATCTATAATTTATTTGACACGGCACAAATACAATTTAATGTTTAACGGCGCCAATTATATCTGGTAGCTTACTTTCTAAAGTATCTTAATAACTAAGAGCAAATTTTTTATCCTCGCTGCCGACTACGAGCTGAAACTAAATCTAACTTAAAGCTAGAATGTTTTGCATTAAAAGCACTGATTTGTTGTTTGATGGTTTTCCATCGCCATAGGTAAGCAGCATATTGAATATGTTCCGCTGCTGGGCCAAGATATTACGGACTGGCATATTGGGTTGTGGGGAAGCTTTGTTGTTACTAAAAAATAATGCGAAAATGTTCTATCTATTGTTGAAGAAATCTATTCGTTAAAACAACTTGGAGGTGATTTATTTTAGAAATGTTTTACATTGATAAAATTTAGCAAGATATTATCTTGGGGTTAGTAAAAAAAATGGTTGGAATAGATATGACATCAAACAGTAAAGGCCCCGCCCTAGCTTTTAACTGGTAACAACTGAAATTTTGGATTTTTTCTACTGCTGTGAAAAAAAAAAATAGATGTACTCAAAGGAAAACTGATTAAACTCTCATAAAAATACATTCATTTCGAACGAAAAAAAAAAATTAAACCGGAATTTATACAGTCGAGACCGAAAGATTTTCGCTTTCAAAATGGTTGTGCAGTTCATTACGAACTGTACAATGCGTTTGCAGAATGCTCCTTGTTTCGACGCCGTTTTGAACAGAACTGTGCATGCATAAACAACTGAATACTGACATAAAGAGGAGAGAGAGAGAGAGAGAGCTTACACATACATACTCTCATTTCTCTCTGAGTGTGTTTGTTGTTAAGTAAAGAGCCTCAAAAAAATTCTTAAATTTTAGTTAACGTCAGAAAATTACAATTTGATTTGGAGGTCGCGTAGCTTACTTTTCGTACTGCAAGCATGAAAGAAATCCGCTAACTATGATTCAACCCAAAAACTACAAAGAACACCGGGAGATGAGGCAATCAAATGGGGTGTTGGGCAAAATATGACCACAGGGCTTAAGAAACGCCCCTATCGATCGTAATGCGTGATTGGTAAAATATTCTGTGGGAAATAAGTCCATATCATACATCAAAACTTTTTCCTCAACTCCGCATACATGCAATCAATAAAAATGTTCAACAATGGCGGCAGCAACATCGCTTCCACTTTATGCAACTGCAATCACGATAAGCAGTTACTCGTCCCCATCCCGTTCCGAGCTTCAACTGCTAGACTCCTCTGCCGAAGCCTAGTGCAGGCGCTGAAAAATATGAACATTAGCCACACAAACCACACGTGTGTCCTCGTCTAAACTAGCGCTCCGTGTGCGAACAAGGACATTATTTTTTTTTCTTACCTTGTGCGATGACCGTGCACCACAGGCATGAGCTCGTACGCCTTCGTATGACAAAAAATGAAAAAGACTTCCTTTTCGGACCATTTTTACCGCGGGTCGATTGCTCAAATTACACCGCCAGACGGTTTAACTTTTTGCCATTTTGAAGATGAAAACCTCGATTGACTAATCTTAACCATAGAAGGTTAAGTGATTGCAGAGTTTGTTGTCAGTTGTTTTAATGATGTAAATTATACGAAAACTTTAGTAGAGATAATGATGATGCCAATATTGCACACTGGTGCCACCGATTTCACATTTCACCTATCGTTCAGAACTCGGTCCGATGACGCGTACATGCAAGTCAGACAAGGTAATGTTGTGTAGCATTGTAGCATGAATTGTTTGGCTCTGCAGTGGCACACTAATTGTCGTGCCGGTGTTGCGCGTTTGTACCGTACATAAGGATAAATAATGCATGCGAATGTTGGTTTATGAAGCCCCAATTATATTCCAGCTGAAATATCATTAAAACTAAGCAATGTATCTATATATATATATATACCGTGAAACGTTGGCCTTTATTGGAGGGGTGCGTTTGTTTAATAAAATAGAAAAAAAGAACGGAATTCATAACTTAAAATCTGATAGTGGCTAAGTGCTCAATATTTTCACGATCATAAACGAAATACAATATTTTTCGTTACAGCTAGGAAAATATACGACTTCGAAACGTTACATGTGTTGTTGGTCGACGTCACAGTTTTTCAAGACCATTAAACTTCACTTATCGGTCATATGTCGGAATTGAAAAAATGCAGTAAGACTTAACCTTCAATAAAAAAAATGTATTTTTCATTTATTCATCCTGGACTTTTACTAAAAGTTTCGTTACAACGTCGAATTTCTTTGGAAAAAATATTAATTGTATGTTTATTTGTGTGTTTATTTCAAAATTTTAGCAGTAAAAACCATTTTTCCTAAGTGTTTATTTTTTACAAGGCAGAATCTCCCTAATGGATTGTTCATTATCGGACAGTATTTCAGTACAATAGAAGATTTCTGAGTTACAATGTTTTGAATGCAGCCAGATTTTCGTAAAAAAGTACCGATAACTACAAGTTTTTTAATTGACTTAAAAATAATAGATAAAACTTTGTAACAAACTCAGCCATGATATATAAACGCGATCTGGCAATCAAAAAGTGTTTGTTGACAAGTGAGCTAGTAGTTCAGAACAAATATCAAAGTTAAGCCAGTTGGAGTTTTGTTCGAAACAGTAAACAAACGTCGTTGAAGCTTTTTTTTTGTTCAAAGATATACAACAATATCGCACGCTAGCCTGGGAGGCTAATGCGGTCTCGATCAACTAGATTAGTTGAGAGAATACGTTATCGATATTGTTTTTGGCACATTTTGCATGTTATAGGATAAGTACAACGATACACCGTGCCCCAGTGCTGAGTCGAGAAAATTTCCAGCTCGAAAAGATCCTCGACCTGATCGGGAATCGAACCCGATATCACAACCGTGTGGGAGAGCTAACCGACCGACATCGCTAACCACAGAACCACGGGGACCACGGGGTATTTTTTCAAAGATATACAAAATCAATTACTACCACCAGCGTTGTTTTAGTGATTCTCACAGGATTCAATGTGGGTGTCGTGGTGATCCTCACAGGGCTTAACACGCTTCTCACGTCTTCTATGTGAGTTCCAATATGTACAGCTTAGCTGCAAGGAATCGGACGGCTCGCAGGTTGTGGATAGCGAAACGGCCTTCAGATATGAAGGTTGGGTGCGAGTATAATGAATAACCCCCGAACAAGCAGCAGGAGTTAGTTAAGGCCGAAAGATGCGTAGTGGGCTCTACACAAGCTCCCCTAACGACTCCTAAAAGGCGAGTCGACACCGCCATAAGCGTCTAAGCCCAAAAACTAGGCGCGCATGTTCTCCAGGGGAGCCACGTCTATGATAGCTGCTCGCAGCGGGACAGCAAGATCATCATCGGGGATATGAACGCTTCAATCGGAAAAGAAGACCTATACAAACCGGTGATCGGACACGAGAGTCTGCACACCCAGACGAACAACAATGGCCGAAGATGCGTAAACTTTGCAGCTTCCCGAGGATGGGTAGTCCGAAGTACATTCTTCTCCCGCAAGGACATCCACGAAGCCACTTGGAAGTCACTTGACCAACGAACAACAAACCAAATTGACCATGTGCTCATCGAAGGACGGTTTTTCTCGGACATCACCAGCATATGCACCTACCGAGGTGCGGACATTAACTTGGACCACTACTAAGTGGCGGTTTGTATGTGCTAAAAACTGTGGACTGTCTATCAATCACGACAGAGCGGATCCCCGCGGCTCAACATCAAGCAGCTACGGAGCCCGCAGGCTACCGAAGTCTACGTGCAACAACTTGAAGCGGCACTACTCACGGTAGCAAAGTTCGACACTAGGAACAGAAGCAGAGGATGGAAAATGCGAGGCAGCGGTGACGAGAGAACCTGATCAAGTACAGACGAGCAGGGAACGACATGACCACGATCCTGTGACGTAAAAAGCGCCAGCAGGAGGATCGTGCTCATGAACAGCTAGAAGAGCTATTCACAGCTAATGATACGCGAAAGTTCTACGAAAAGATTAACCAATTCCGTATGTGCCGCGAGCCGACTTTTGCAAGGATGTGGGTGGTAATCTCATCTCGAATGATAGCGAGGTGTTCGACAGGTGAAAGCAGCACTTCGATGAACATCTGAATGGCGATGCAACAAACAGAAGCAGAATTGGAACGGAGCTGAGAGTGCCGGCAGTAGACTACCGGGTATCAGCCCCCAACCTCCACGAAATTTAGCGGAAGATTGGAGGCTGAAGAACAGCAAAACCACCGGCAAAGACGGTCTGCCGGGTAAACTCTACAAACATGGTTAGGAAACACTTGCTAGAGTCCTACACTGGGTCATTTCCATGGTCTGGGAAGAGGAAACACTGCTGGAAAAATGGATGGAGGGAGTCGTTCGCCCCACCTATAAGACGGGCGACAAGCTGGTGTGCTGCAACTATCGTGGTATTACGCTCAATGACGCTGGTAGTATCAGGCCCGCGCAACCCCGGACCAGATGTTTTAAATCCAACATATTTTGTCGTGAGTGCTACGTGTCCATGCATCACATTTTTATCAACTTCAATGCATCAACTTTCCCGGATAAACTGACGCGGCTGATCAAGGCTACCATGAATCGTGTAATGTGTTACGTGCGTGTTTCGGGGATACTCTCGAGTTCCTTCGAGTCATGTCGAGGATTGAGACAAAGTGATGGCCTTTCCTGTTTGCCTTTGACCATCGCTCTCGAAGGTGTTATACGAAAAGCGGGCATCGATACGAGTGGTACGATTTCCACGAAGCGGGTTCAGCTTAAGCTGATGACTTCGACATCATAGCACGAAACTTTGCGACGGTGGAGAAAACCTACACCAGACTAGAAGCGGATACTAGGCGTTTTGGATCAATGCGTCAAAATCAAAGCGTATGAAGGGTAGATAGGATCATCGTAGACCGCGATGAGCTCAAGGTGGTAGACTAGTTCGTGTCACATTCGAACCGCATTCAAGCGGGAAATCAAGTGCGCCACCGTACGAAGCTGAAACAATACAAAACACTAGTTAGACCGGTGGTCCTGTATAGGCTAGAGACGACAACACTGCTCTCAGAGGACCTCAGTTCCCTTGGAGTTTTCGAACGGAAGGTGCTGCGAACCGTCTACTGTGGAGTACAGACTGAAGACGAAGAATGGCACAGACGCATGAGCCATGAGCTGCACGCGCTGCAAGGAGAGATCCCCGTTGCACATCTGATTAAAGTTAACAGCTTGTGATGGGCCAGACACGTCGCAACGATGACTTGAAACGATTCTTATCAGTAACCCCTCCGGCACCAGAAACGGATAGCGCGCACGATGGCTTGATCAGATTGAAACTGACCTGCGAATGATAAGACGCCTGGGAGTATGGCAGCCCAGAACCGAGTGGAATGGAGACGACTTCTTGATACAGCACGAGCCACCCCGGCTCTAGTCTGCGACGTTGGGACGTTGCGATACCATCGATACTTACACAGAATCGATCCTTTTGCTTTCGATACTCGAATATTTGGTATCGATGTCTTACCAACGATACTTCATCAACATCGATACACATCTCTCAGTATCGAAAAAAATCAAAACAACCTAAAGAACAACGAACGAAACAGAAAATTTGCTGTTTCCTGTCCCATTTTGTTGCATCGCATGCATGCATGCCATCTCATCAGCGATGCCAATTCAACAGAAATTTCTCTAGATTAACCTACGGGAACGATCATCTTCTACGGTGATCCGAAGGTTAAATCTACTGAACCATGGAGCTGCTCTTTTCGAAAACGGGAGCAATTATAAAGGAAAAGCGTAATCGCCCTGCGGTATCTGCAGAAGCTGGTTTTTTCTAGGTTCAGTAAATGGAATTAAACGGTTCAATTGAATTCAACGTTTTTATCTTGAGGAATTAATAATAAAAAAGAATTATGATTTTTATTTTCAATGAACTAGTATCGCACAACGATGCATGTAGAAATCGATACCTTAGCCTCGATGCTATCGGACTTTCAGTACCTACTTTTGATACAAGTATCGATTCTAAGTATCGATGTTTAATGGTATCGCAACGTCCCTAAAGGTAAGTTAGTAAGTCCAATGGTACAGATTGTTGTCGCAAACACTACAGATGACAAAGCGTTTTGCAGCTCCCAGTACAAATGAAAATGTGGCAACACTGCTCGTAACATGTGACATAACCTTCTCTTCCCGATTTTTTTTTTTTGGACGGGGATGTGTCCTGTGTAAAAAAACGTGCAAAAAACCGTGTTATTTCGAGAAACCATGCCAAACCTGTAAAAAATGTTTCGTGGAAAATAAAATCGCGCAAAACAAAATCGGATACACATTTTTTTACTACTATCTTCAAAGGAACGGAACATATTTTCGTAAACTTTTGTTTAACTCTCGATGCGCTTCAGCAGCCGTTTTCTTCGAATGAAATTCAAAGAAAACGGCTTCCCACAAATGACGATTATTTAAGCCAAATCAGACAATTTCACAGAACTCAACAGCGCAAAATGCACAATAAAATCACTAATGTGTCGAAGCGGTTCGTGTACCATACATATGTCTCAGCTTGGTATACGTCAAAATTGACCAGCAATTTTTTGAGTAAAAAGAATTACAGGATTATAAAAAATCTTGATATTTTGTTACGAACTTTTTGTATCAACTTGTGGTCTCGTAAATAGTTAAAATACTATAACTCCTATCAAAACTGCTTAATGATTATTACTAATTTTAGCAAGTTTTTCACGGTTTTTGTCAGAAAACGATCAGAATTAGTTTTTTTTTTGTAAGATTTGGACCACTGCGACCATTGTTTTGATCTTTTAAGGTATTTCTCTTCTTTAGTCTAGGTACTTATGGCACACATATCACTATTGATAGGAGTGATCGTCCTTGTCATATCGCACCCTTCAGAATTAGTTAGAATGTTACACATTTTGTTAAAAATATGCTTAACAAAACACACTTTTTAACATTCAAGTTGTGACCAAACTCTTTGACGGTCACAATAAAATCCATTGGTCGCTGAGCCAGCTTGATCTTTACTCGTATTTATATTGTATTTTTTTTTAGTGTCAGCAGACCGCAGTGCCAGGTCCACAATTTGTGTTTGACGATGCCTGTTGTTTGTTTGCACGTATGAATAATTGTCAGTAAATGTCTAAGCAAAAATTATGCATTTACATACTCCAATGTTATGTTTGAGTTTTGTTTAATTTTTGTTTAATAGCCTCGGTTTAGTGCCATTTTGCTTAGTTTTTGTATATAAATTATTTCTATTGTTTGTTTATATGAATTATTTATTTAAACTATTTTGTTGTATTTTGCATGTATATAAAATTTAAATTTAAGAGAAAACAAGTCGTAAATTAGGTAAAATCAATAAATTGTTCTAAAAAATCAAATAATGATAAATAAAACCCTGGCACCAAACTAAACGATAAGTTTATAAAAGCTTCGAGTCGTCGGGTACAAACAACGGGGCGGTGGGCTACGCGGCAGGGAGGGTCTACGATGGAAAGCGGACAGGTTGTAAATAAAAAGGTCGGATAGCAAATATGCGGGAGAATTTTTGATTATAACCCGGAGGAGTGTAGTCGCGCGTTAAAGAACCAGTGTCGAAGTTTTGGCGGAATAAAGCCCTTAGTGAGACCTTTTGTGGCCAAATTGGAAGGCCATTTTGTACGCTTAGTTTTGGCGCGTCGTTGAAAACCGCGGCCGTGGTGAAAGGCAAGTTAAAGCCAGTTGGAGCCATCCAGAGTGCAACAGTGACACCCTCCGGGTTACCCGCCAGCCGATTATCCAGCGATCGACAAGCCGGTGCTACGCTTGTGACGCCCCACTGGTGACCACCGACGCCGCTGCGTCCGATACTACAACGCCCAGCTGGCCAGAAGACCGGATCCGACCGAAGAATCCACCGCATCTCTAAGGCAACGAATCAGCCACCCGATCAGCATCTACACCCCCAGCGAGCGGAGTGCCCGACGGACGTTTCATCGCGAAAAAAAAAGATATGCGCAAGTAATATTATCCCTACTAACCTTTCCTTCCCGCGAAAAGTAATTATAATAAAACTATTGTATGGTCTCGTAATTTTCAAGCTGTTCTTTGTTAAATTAATTGTGAGTCCTTTTGACTTGTTTCCGCTCAGTATTAGTGTGTAATCCGTGAATTTCGCTCAGTGACCAACGGTATAGGTGGGTTGAAAGTCCGCCCAATTGAATTTTCTACAGGAGACCAAAGTAACGACCCGAAGCTGGGAAGTAAAAAGCAACTAGAAACGAGTGAATAGTAACAATTGGCGCCCAACGCAAAATTCAAGAAAAAGTGATTTGCTTCCTAGACCAGAAGCAAATCCCTTTTTCAGACGGACTCCTGGAGAAAATTCATTTCACAATCGTTCATTCATTGTCATTAGATCGATTTAATACTTTAAAGATTTTCCGAAAAAAAAATCATTATGTGTGAAAAAACGAATCGTTGCGAGTGATGAGAAATCATACTATGGAAGTTCCGTCAGTTCCGTGCCAGTTCGAGTAGAAATGTCATACACCGTTTGATCGTTTTTATCGCTTGCGTTTGGCAGTAACAATCAATCAGCCTTGTTTATATTGCTTCATTTTCGGTTGTGTGATTTGGTGCGATAAGTGCATTTGGGTTTTATTATTTAAATTGTGGGTGAAAAATTTATAATTCCGTTTATAATTTAGTAGTGAATGAAAAAAAATTGAGATGGCTGTAGCGCGTCTCACATTTGATCAAGCTAGTGAGCTGTTGTTCGAATGGTACTATGGAATAAGAGTGGAATATTTGACTGATGAGGAATTAGATCACGAATTGGTTTCTCGTGCAGTTAATCTCTCAACAGGTCTCGACAGATCGCACAAACGCAAATGGTTGAGAAATCAGCTAAAAGCGGAAAAAGAAGGGAATGGTGATATATCTTTGCGAACTTTCGGGGGAGATCCAAATCAAGAGCTGCAACAATGCATGCTTAAGTTTTCCGAGTTGAAAAATGAGTTCGAGTTGGAAGTGAGTGAAGATGCACGGAAAGTCATTCATACAAGAATGTTGTGCCTCAGTATTCGCATGATAACGGCTTTGACTGACTCACGGGGATCACCAAATTTGCACGGTCAGGTGCAAAACGCTCTTGTCGAGTTTGCTGAGGGTATTGAGGCTTTGTTTAGGTCTGTTTCACCGACTGATGAGGAAACCCCTGCTCCCCCTGATATTAACTCAACTGTACCACGACCTGTTCCACCAATAGAACCCCCTGGGGACGAAAATAGTTCTGACGGTGTTGCAAACGGCAGATTAGTTACTCGAGTAACTACATTGAGTCAGGAAGACTTGGACTGGATGCACTCTTTACAAGCTAGAATTTTCGAATTAGAGACTGAGCTGTTAAAAGTGAAATCCAAGCAAGATGCTGGCACGCAAACCGTTAGAGACGATATTCCAACCGGTCAAGCTTTCCAGGATTTTTCCAACTATAATAACCTTCCGTTTTATTCCAGTGCTATCCCGAATCATCACTCCATTCCGAATAATACCCATTTTCAAAATCAGAGCCCCAACCATCATTTTCAAACTCCTAATCCTAACCTTAGTCCTTTTAAGAATCCTAATCCTTTCACTACATCCCATTTTCCGAACAACAACCAACAGTCAACTCAGCGCAACATTTCAAATTTTGCCCAACCATCATATCCAATTTCAAACCTACCTATTCCTCACCAACCTGCTTTACCTATCCCAAATCGGCACACTCTACCTGTGTCCAAGTGGAATATAACGAAATATGGGGGCGAGGATCAGGGATGGAAATTGAATGAATTCCTGGAACTTGTTCAGGCTTTAGCTCAAGCTGAACGTGTTTCGGAAAACGAACTTTTTGAATCCGCGATTCATTTGTTCACTGGATCAGCCCTTAAGTGGTACATGACCCAGCGGGCAACTGGCAGATTGCTTAATTGGCAACACCTGGTTTTCGAGTTGAAACGTACCTTTATGCATCCAGAGCTTGATGCTTGGATAAAGAAACAAATTTACCAACGACATCAACAAAGGAATGAATCGTTCCATGATTTCTATTTTGAAATAGAAAAATTATTCCGTACAATGAACGTACAAATTCCTGAGTATGAAAAATTACAAATTCTGTTGCAGAATATACGACAGGATTACAAACGGGCCCTGACGTTTATTCCGATACTAGATTTAGTCACGCTGGTGTCTGCGGGACAGAAACTAGACTCGATAAACTCATCAGCTTACAACAGAGTTTTCGGCAACGAAAAAACTGTCCATACAGTCGATGAAACCAGTACGAAGTCGAAAAAGAAAGCTAAAACCCAACCATCCTCTCAGCAAACTGCTGCCCCAGTCAGCACTGTTTCGCATCCCAACAAAAGCCTCAATACCACCTCTGCCAACACACAAGATAACTCTCGCCATAACCAATCTTCTTCTAGACATGTTCAGCCGACCGCCATCTCAAAACAGAACCAGAAAGTACCGACTAATTCGGCCCAACCTGAGCTAGTAGCAGGACCTTCTGGATACCAGAACCGTCCGCAGTTAAGCTTGGAAGACGTGGTCAACTCACACGTGCCACCATCCATTGATACGTGCTACAATTGTGGCCGAGCCGGACATCACATGGCTATGTGTCGGCAGCCACGGGGTATTTTCTGTAGCTTTTGTGGTCTTCGCGGTTTTCCAACCAACTATTGTCCATATTGTTTAAAAAACGGTTCTCGTGCGACCCAAAATCGCGGTTCGCAGAACACCGATGCGTAGGAGATGTTTTTTCCGAAGCGAAAAGTCCACCCGCGTACTGGACAGCCGCGCACGATGATTTGTACGAACGTGCCAAAGAAGTTTTACACATTACATACCCAGTAGCGAATGATAACCGACCGTATGTCGATGTCCACATCTACGGATATTCGCTGCATGCGCTTCTTGATAGTGGTAGCAATTACACACTTATCAACGAAACCGTTTTTCTGAAGCTTAAAAATAAAAAAATGCAACGTCTTCGTAAAGATTTTGCGGTCCGCCAGCGGAGATGAGCTTAATGTTTTAGGCGAAGCTCAACTTCCATTCGTTTTTCAAGGATCAGTAAAAATAGTTCCTACTTTAGTTGTTAAAAACCTTTCCATAAATTGCATTTGTGGAATGAATTTTTGGAGGAAATTCAGAATTCAGCCTACAATACGGGATGCTAGGGAAGAGTTTGTTGCCACATTAGCCGATAGTGCCCAGCCTACTTCTGATACAAGTTTGACCGAAGAAGAGAGCGCGGCCATCGACGATGTAAAAAAATTATTTTTGCCTGCCCGTGAGGGAGAAGTAACGTTGGCTAACGGTGCTGAACATAGGATAGTTATAAGCGAAGAGTGGAAAAGTAAACCCCCAGTAAGACAGTTTCCTTATGTAATGTCCCCTAAGACGCAGGAACTTGTTGCGATTGAGCTCAACCGGCTGCTAGGCTTGGGAATACTGGAACGAAGCTCGTCAGACTGGTCGTTGAATTGTGTGCCAGTAATCAAACCAAATAAGGTTCGGTTGTGTCTGGATGCGCGCAAGATTAACGAGAGGACGGTGCGAGACGCGTATCCGTTGCCTCATCCAGGTCGTATCTTGGGACAGCTTCCAAAGGCGCGATACTTATCCACCATCGACCTCTCGGAAGCTTTTCTTCAAGTGCCCCTGGAAAAAGATTCGCGAAAGTTTACAGCTTTTAGTGTGCAAGGGAAAGGGTTATTCCAATACACACGGATGCCTTTTGGTTTGATCAACAGTCCCGCCACCCTGGCAAGACTCATGGATAAAGTTCTTGGCCACGGTATACTAGAGCCGTACGTTTTCGTCTACCTAGACGATATCGTCGTGGTGACAGAAACGTTCGAGCAACATCTGCAACTTCTTAAAGAAATCGCGCGTCGCTTAAAAGAGGCCAATCTAAGCATAAACCTCGAAAAGTCTAAATTCGGTGTATCAGAAATTCAATTCCTCGGATATCTTCTGAGTACTAACGGTCTGCGTGTCAATCCCGACAAGATTCGCCCAATCGTTGAATACGAACGGCCAAATACAATAACGAAGCTCAGAAGATTCCTTGGAATGGCGAATTATTATCGCCGATTCATTCCGGACTTTAGTGGGGTGACTGCTGCATTAACTGACCTGTTGCAAAGCAAAACGAAAACCATTCAGTGGAATGATAATGCCGAAGTAGCCTTTTGCGCTATTAAAGAGCGATTAATCTCGTCGCCCGTTCTAGGTAGTCCCGATTTTGAAAGGGAATTCACTATCCAGACGGACGCCAGTAATGTCGCTGTTGCGGGGATACTCACGCAGGAGCATGAAGGTGCTGAGTGTGTCATATCTTACTTTTCCCATAAATTGACCACCCCGCAGCAAAACTATCATGCTGCTGAAAAAGAGGCATTGGCTGCAGTTCTTTCGATTGATGCTTTCAGAGGGTACGTTGAGGGTTACCACTTCACCCTGATAACGGACTCTTCAGCTTTGACGCACATTTTAAGCACAAAGTGGAAAGTGGGTTCGAGGTGCAGTCGATGGGCGTTGAATCTGCAACAGTTTGATATGACCGTACGACACCGCAAGGGAAAAGAGAACGTAGTACCCGATGCCCTCTCGAGAAGCATTGCGGCTGTTGCAGACTCAACGTGGTACTCGGAAATGCTCCACAAAGTTACTGAGCAACCGGATAATTTTGTGGATTTTAAAGTTGAAAACGGCAGACTGCTTAAATTTGTGAATGATCCCAACGGCATACCCGATTCACGCTTCGAATGGAAGCGAATACCACTTCATTCAGAAAAAACAGAAATTCTGAAACAGTGCCACGATGAAATATTTCATCCCGGTTACGACAAAACACTTGCGAGAATCAGAATGCGGTATTATTGGCCTAGAATGGCAACTGAAATTAAAACCTACGTCAAAAAGTGTGGAATGTGCAAAGAAGTGAAAGCTGCATCTGTTCCAGTGGTACCTGAAATGGGAAAAATGAAAATAGCCACTCGCCCGTGGCAAATAATTTCGGTTGATTTCATTGGCCCTCTTCCCCGTAGCCGTCGTGGTAATCAGTACATGTTAGTGGTGTGTGATTACTTCTCAAAGTGGGTGATGATCCACCCCACTAGAAATGTGAACAGTTTACCAATGTGCACGGTCTTAAAAGATCAATGGTTCCACCGGAATTCAGTCCCAGAGGTTATTATAACGGACAACGGTAGCAGCTTCACTTCGAAGGACTTTAAAGAGCTACTAGACCGCTTCAAAATAACACACTGGCTAAATTCACGGTATCACTCTCAGGCTAATCCTGTAGAAAGGGTGAACCGAACAATTAATGCCGCAATCCGCACGTACGTTAAGGAAGACCAGCGACTGTGGGATACGCGAACGGCTGAAATCGAGATGGCTCTAAACACCAGTGTCCATTCTTCGACAGGCTTTACACCATTTTTCGTAACCCACGGCCAGGAGTTATACGAGGTCGGAACGGATCATAAAATCGAGCGCGATAACAAAAACGTCACTCCCGAACAGCTGCAAGACCGACGTAAACAAATGTTTGCTCGCATTTTCGAAGTCGTCCGTGAAAACCTGGAAAAGGCACACGAATCTTCACAACACAGGTACAACTTGCGTAGTCGTCGCTTTGCAAAACCGTTCGTGGAGGGGCAGCTAGTTTATCGCAGAAACATGAAGCCCTCTAGCGCAGCGAACCACTACAATGCCAAATATGGGCCACAGTTCGTGCCTTGCCGAGTCAAAGCTAAAATCGGTTCTTCCTCCTACGAACTGCAAGATTTAGCCGGAAAAAGTATCGGTATTTGGCCTGCCGCTCATCTGAAGCCCGATTAAATCACGCGTTACCACAACTGTACCAAAAAAAAAAAAAAAAAAAACAAGCAAGCAAACATCACTGTATTTAATTTCCGCTTTCAATGTTTATAACCACCATATCAATTGCTGCCTTCTCGTGCCATCGTAACTCCATCCAATTCGAACTCCTGTGGAATCGATCCTAGATCCTACAAAAGAGAAAAAAAAAATTAAACAATTATACTTACCAAGTGTTTCTGCTTCTGCTAGTTGGTGTGATCCTGCACGTTATTATGTTGAGATGATTTTGACAGTTCCAAACCGCATAAGCATAAGTCGACATCGACCGGGTTGTGTTGTGTCAGGCTACATCGGTAGTCTTCGCGCACGTACGCAGCCATGTCGACATAACACTCTTATTCGTGAATTATATAATTCTGCGTACTTCTTACTCATTTTTCTCTCGCAAGTCGAGAGAGTCTTTGGAAGCGCGTAAAGAGTGAGATAATTCACAATGTGCATCAAAATTAGATGCAAAATTATTAATTTTGGGGCCCCCTAGCATAAATGATCAATATGTATTAGTTTTAAGAGTTGCGATTGCGAAGTAGGAATGAGTGTTTGACTGAATGAGATGAATGTTTGAGTGACCCGAGTGAGATGATAGCAAGAATTGTTTATCCGTCCAAAATATGATTGTGACGAAAAGGATAAAGTAAAAAGTAAGGTTGATAGGTTTAATCGGTTCGGTTCTTGGTTCTGTAAGACATTTCTACTCAACATGTACGGCGATGACGAACAAAAAGGTTTTTATCTGACGCAACACCTGCCACTTCGATAAGAAGCATGTAAGATCTCTAGTATGGAAAATCAGGAGATTATAGTCGATTCTAATTTTGACAGATTTCGGATGGAGTGTAGGGCAGGATGGCCAGGCTCACTCCTTCAGTGCCTCATACAATTCGTTGAAAAGAGTTCCTCTGAATACCATGACAAATCATTCAACGAAGAGTACTGGTACTGGAGTAGAAGTAGTCGCATCCGACTGTCCCAGATGGTGGGCAGGCTCACTGTTTCAGTGTCATACAATCCTTGAGAAAGAGTTCCTCTGGTTTCCATGACAAATCATCTCACGGATTTAACTGATACTGAAAGAGAAGTAGTCGCATCTGACGGTAGGTGGACAGGCTCACTGCCTTAGTGTCACACAATTCATGAGAAAGAGCTCCTCTGGTTTCTATGAAAAATCATCTCATGAATTGAACTGATACTGAGGGAGCAGTAGTCGCATCGGACAGTGACGGATGGTGGACAGGCTCACTGTCTTAGCGTCATACAATTTGTGGGAAAGAGATCCTCTGATTGTCATGAAAAATCATTCCACAAATTGCCCTGACTCTAAGAGAGCAGTAGTCGCACCTGAAGTTAACACTCAAAATAAGAAAAAAAAAACCTTCAGTTTTTTTTTATCCGACTCCGGGAAAATTGTGACCAAACTCTTTGACGGTCACAATAAAATCCATTGGTCGCTGAGCCAGCTTGATCTTTACTCGTATTTATATTGTATTTTTTTTTAGTGTCAGCAGACCGCAGTGCCAGGTCCACAATTTGTGTTTGACGATGCCTGTTGTTTGTTTGCACGTATGAATAATTGTCAGTAAATGTCTAAGCAAAAATTATGCATTTACATACTCCAATGTTATGTTTGAGTTTTGTTTAATTTTTGTTTAATAGCCTCGGTTTAGTGCCATTTTGCTTAGTTTTTGTATATAAATTATTTCTATTGTTTGTTTATATGAATTATTTATTTAAACTATTTTGTTGTATTTTGCATGTATATAAAATTTAAATTTAAGAGAAAACAAGTCGTAAATTAGGTAAAATCAATAAATTGTTCTAAAAAATCAAATAATGATAAATAAAACCCTGGCACCAAACTAAACGATAAGTTTATAAAAGCTTCGAGTCGTCGGGTACAAACAACGGGGCGGTGGGCTACGCGGCAGGGAGGGTCTACGATGGAAAGCGGACAGGTTGTAAATAAAAAGGTCGGATAGCAAATATGCGGGAGAATTTTTGATTATAACCCGGAGGAGTGTAGTCGCGCGTTAAAGAACCAGTGTCGAAGTTTTGGCGGAATAAAGCCCTTAGTGAGACCTTTTGTGGCCAAATTGGAAGGCCATTTTGTACGCTTAGTTTTGGCGCGTCGTTGAAAACCGCGGCCGTGGTGAAAGGCAAGTTAAAGCCAGTTGGAGCCATCCAGAGTGCAACAGTGACACCCTCCGGGTTACCCGCCAGCCGATTATCCAGCGATCGACAAGCCGGTGCTACGCTTGTGACGCCCCACTGGTGACCACCGACGCCGCTGCGTCCGATACTACAACGCCCAGCTGGCCAGAAGACCGGATCCGACCGAAGAATCCACCGCATCTCTAAGGCAACGAATCAGCCACCCGATCAGCATCTACACCCCCAGCGAGCGGAGTTCCCGACGGACGTTTCATCGCGAAAAAAAAAGATATGCGCAAGTAATATTATCCCTACTAACCTTTCCTTCCCGCGAAAAGTAATTATAATAAAACTATTGTATGGTCTCGTAATTTTCAAGCTGTTCTTTGTTAAATTAATTGTGAGTCCTTTTGACTTGTTTCCGCTCAGTATTAGTGTGTAATCCGTGAATTTCGCTCAGTGACCAACGGTATAGGTGGGTTGAAAGTCCGCCCAATTGAATTTTCTACAGGAGACCAAAGTAACGACCCGAAGCTGGGAAGTAAAAAGCAACTAGAAACGAGTGAATAGTAACAAAGTGTATGATAACAGAATTTGATATAATTCTGTACCTTTTATCATTCTGGCATATCAAGAATATTACAGGCTTTGTTGTTTCTATCAAGTTCAGATATATTTGTGTTACCCGTTCGTTATAATCTTTTGATCGGGTTAGCATTTTGAATATGCTTCACAAAATCAAAAACAATCCTTTTTAATTTATTTTGTGCAAAACGAAACATATATAGTTGCTTAGTTAGACCTCTAAAATTTCACTGGATTTTTGAATACCCCATAAGCCTATAATGCTATTTGAAAATCATTTTCATCAGAGTAGTTTCTTGACTTGAATATAACAAAAGAATTTTTTCGAAAACAATATGTAGCTCATTCGTAGTTGGATATTGTACTTAAATGTATAAGATCATTCTAATACAAACATCACCATGACCACATCACCGTTACTGTATTTCTTCTTGTGTTATACAATTACTGGTTGCATTGTACGCTATTTTGCATGCAAGTTCGCTCGCATTGATCGTGATAGAAATCGTGAGAGCGACAGAAAAAAAAACACCCACATGACAGGTTGTGTGGCCGGACGCCGATTGAGTGTAGGAAAACAAAAACAGTAGAAAAATAACACTTACCATTCACCACGTTGAGCCTGCTGATTGCGCCTTGTGTAGCATTCTGTTTGAATGATGGTAGTAATGGTAGTGGTAACGGTACCAGCAGTAGCAGCAGAAGCGTTGACGAAAACGTTGGTAGAAGGAACATTCGCCGTTTTTGATGATGATTTAGCCAGCAAACCAAATGATTCCCATTCGAGCCCATTGTTGTTGGCACGGTTAAAGTTGATATCGATGTCGGTTTTGGGTTGAAGGTGCAATCAAAAGAAGATGAAAAAGAAACGACAATCGTATAATTAGTACAGTGTTGCGTGACTCCGCAGTTAACGTAGTAAATTTAAAGTTTCACGGGTTACCGCCTATAGGTAAAATAGATACACAATTGAAGAACGAGAAAATGATAGACACGCCAGATAACTAAACACTGAAAAACGTTTGTTCAAATGAACGTCGCAACAAAGGTTCCTCGTAACCCAGATATTGGGAAAAAGTTAATATTCCGTATATGCACATTGGTACAAGTTTTTTAGTACCAGTTTATAGTAAACTAACATCAATCACACAACTATCAACCGAAAGCAATCTTCAAGAATTCATTCAACTAACTAATTAAACTTTGCAAAAGGTTTTGGATTGAGAAAAGATGTAGTTTTATGACGTTAGATCATTGCTCAATAACACTATTGGGAATAATGACGCAAAAAATTTCAGTTCTAGAGAAAAACAAACAATCTGAAAATAAGGTTTCTTTAATACTAAAAATAAAAATAGCGCTTTTTTGCATAACCACTATTGATAATTATGTTTATTTTTCCACATTCCACAGTTACAATTAGATATAATTTTCAATATAAGCCAATCAATAAAAATGAATTTGTATTTTAATATAATAAGAAAATGTAATTTAATATAATACAATAAAACCGTTAAAATAAAACGATATATTCCTAGTGTTAACTTTCGAGCTAAGCCTCTGAAAATAATGAAGATCAGCAAAAAAATATCGACTAGACAATCTAGATAATTTTTCCAACGCAACTATAAGTGTTAAAAACGATTGAGGGAGTTTCCACGTCAGGCGGAGATGGCTTTTCTCAGTTTTTTGGAGGTGAAAAAAATTACACAGAGGAATATTATAAAGGCAAGTTTGAACATGAGAAAAGATTTTGTTTGATGAAAATAAATTAAAATGGCTGAGTTTCATGTGTTGCGTGCATAACAAAAAAAAAAAATAATTCAATTTATACAAGTAGCACCTTTGTAACATCCTCAACAGGATGGCGAAAAAGTTCTCAAAATAAAATTCCCTGAAATATAACATAAATTTCCCTGATATTTTTCAGCATTTGTGCTGAATGCTGAAAAATATCAGGGAAATTAATGTTAAAGTGCAACGTAGATGACGCAACTTTGAAATCCCTGGTTAAGAATTTTTCTCTGAATATTTTTCAGTTTTCCCTGATATTACCCGATTTCCCTGATCGAAAAATACATTCCCTGATTTTCCAGGTTTTCGCCACCCTGCACATGGTTTCATTGCGTTTCAGGGTTGCCGTCGACCAATGATCGAATAGTAAGAAATCTCTTTGATATACTTCTACTTTAGTAACCCTGCAGCATGGGCCCAGATGCAGATACTCAGCCGTATGACTTTTCGAAACATTCGCAGTGAATTACGCGTCAATTACGCAGAAATTAGCCGCTATTTCAGTTTCAGTGATAGTGACATCATTTCCCAGAAAGTGAACTTAATTCACCCATTCAATATTGATTTTTCCCAGTCATCCCCGTTGCTTCGCTCATTACGGTTGGCTCAACGAGGCCATGGTCAGTACGGAAGGCGCGATACAGTACGCATATGCCAGCGCAGCACAACACGACGACGGCCAAAGCAGTGTTTGGAAGCGAAGTAGAGCGCTAAAAAGATGGTGGTGATGCGTAAGCAAATTTACCACTTTAACGCGATTAAGCCAGTTGAGCCCGATTATTCCCAGTGGCCGTTTCCAATTCGGCAATCGTGGGCGAACCATAATTGACGATAATTATTGGCGCTTTATTTTCCTTCGATCACTTATTTTGAAATGACATATCTTTTTAAGGTTTTCCACTTATTGCTAAAACTGTTGCGAGCTACTGAGTAAATTTTAAATGATTTTCATAAGATCATTGTGAGGGTTGCTACAACATTTCGTGTTCGATTTTTTCATTTAGTGTTTTATGCACCGGCACCACTTTTAGCTCTTGTAAACGGTTTTAGCATGTAATGCGACTAAAAATCGATTTTTTGCATTCCCCTTGACATATGATCCGACTGGTCACCTACAATGTATGTCAATGTTTCATATTTTCAAACATTGTAGGTGACAGTTTCAACCATGACTCAAAATAGAAAAACCTGTACCCAACTCACCGATTGTTGAAAAGCGAAAAGGCAATGTTCTTTTTTTTTCATCTATAGTTTATTTGACACGGCACAAATACAATTCAATGTTTAACGGCGCCAATTATATCTGGTAGCTTACTTTCTAAAGTATCTTAATAACTAAAAGCAAATTTTTTATCCTCGCTGCCGACTACGAGCTGAAACTAAATCTAACTTAAAGCTAGAATATTTTGCATTAAAAGCACAGGTTTGCTGTTTGATGGTTTTCATTGCCATAGGTAAGCAGCATATTAAATTTGTTCCGCTGCTGGGCCAAGATATTACGGACTAGCATATTGGATTGTTTCCATCGGGCCTTGAGAGTATCGTGCGGGTCTGATTGCTGTTTCCGGATCCGGGGTCTTAACGTGTTCTTGTCGTTTGGTTGGATGTAGGCGGAAGGGGATAGGACTAAACTGGGGCGTGGATGGATTTCAGGAAAACGTATATAAGGGACATGTAGGATAGGTCACGGCTCGCCAAGACATCACGAACAGGAACAGCCGGCTGCCTACCTTCGGCCTGCAGGGAAGCTATTAATCTAGACCTGGCGTCACGGTGTACAGGGCATGACCAGACAACGTGCTCTATGTCGTGATAACCTTCACCACAGGCACAGATACCACTCTCCCCGAGCCCAACACGACGGAGATGCGCGTCAAATCTATAGTGATTGGACATAAGCCGGGACATCACGCAAATGAAATCCCGACCTACATCCAACCCCTTGAACCACGGGTTCGTCGATACCTTGGGTCCAAGAATTTTGCCAACTGATGATCGTATTCTGAAGTACAAATGCGAAAAATTCATTAAAGGCAATTGGTCTTTCATAAATATCACCGTTTGTTGCGCCCACCTTAGCCAAAGAGTCCGCTTTCTCATTACCCGGTATCGAGCAGTGAGAAGGGACCCACGCTAAGGTAATCTGATACGATTTTTCGGATTAAGCACTCAGATGTTCCCGTATTTTCCCCAGGAAATACGGAGAGTGCTTAACATCTTTCATCGATCGGAGAGCCTCAATGGAACTGAGACTGTCCGTAAAGATGAAATAATGGTCCGTGGGCATTTTTCGATAATCCCTAGGGTGTATTGAATTGCAGCTAATTCTGCGACGTAAACAGAAGCAGGATTATCGAGCTTATGGGAGACGGTTCAATCGTTATTGAAGATACCGAAGCCAGTGGACCCATCAAGAAGTGATCCGTCAGTGTAGTACATACTGTCGCAGTTGATGTTTCGATATTTATTGGAAAAAAATTTAGGGATCTGCTGCACGCGTAAATGATCCGGGATTCCACGAGTTTCTTCTATCATGGATGTATCGAAAAACACAGTATAATCAGAAGTATTTGATAAGTCGACACGATTTGGAATATTCGAAGAAGGGTTTATATTTTGGGACATGTGATTGAAATACAATGTCATAAAACGGGTTTGAGAATTAAGTTCGATTAACCTTTCAAAATTTTCAATCACGGGACGGTTTAAGACCTCACATTTGATTAAAATACGAGAAGACAGGCTCCAGAAGCGGTTTTTCAATGGTAGTACTCCAGCTAAGATCTCCAAACTCATCGTATGGGTCGATTGCATGCAACCCAAGGCGATACGCAAACAACGATATTGTATTTGCTCCAGTTTGATCAAATGTGTGTTTGCTGCGGAGCGGAAGCAGAAACACCCGTACTCAATAACAGACAGTATCGTTGTTTGGTAAAGCCTTATAAGGTCTCCTGGGTGGGCTCCCCACCATTGTCCGGTTATTGTACGAAGAAAATTCACTCTTTGTTGACATTTTTTCATCAGATACCTCACGTGACAACCCCAGGTGCCTTTAGAGTCGAACCAGACACCAAGATATTTGTGTACCAAAACCTGAGAAATCGTTATACCCATTAATTGTGTTGAAGCTGAGCAGGTTCATGCTTCCTAAAATAAACTACTATCTCAGTCTTCTCCGGAGAGAATTCGATACCTAGCTGTAAAGCCCAAGCAGACAAATTGTCCAAGGTATCTTGCAATGGTCCTTGCAAATCGGCAGCTTTGGCTCCTGTAACATAGATTACACTGTCGTCTGCAAGTTGTCTTATCGTGCATGAATTTGCCAGGCATTCGTCGATGTCATTTACATAAAAGTTGTAAAGAAGGGGGCTTAAACATGAGCCCTGGGGAAGACCCATGTAGCTAATGCGAAAAGTTGCCAAATCGCCGTGCGTAAAATGCATGTGCTTTTCGGACAACAAATTGTGCAAAAAATTGTTCAAAATTGGAGAAAATCCTTGTCGGTGAAGTTTACCCGAAAGAATGTCAATAGAAACGGAATCAAAAGCCCCCTTAATGTCCAAAAACGCAGACGCCATTTGTTCTTTGCGAGCATACGCCAGCTGAATATCTGTTGAAAGCAACGCAAGACAATCATTCGTCCCTTTGGCACGGCGGAAGCCAAATTGAGTATCTGATAGTAGACCATTTGATTCGACCCAATGGTCTAAACGACGGAGTATCATTTTTTCCATCAATTTCCGGATACAGGATAGCATTGCAATCGGCCTATAAGAGTTGTGATCAGAAGCTGGTTTCCCTGGTTTTTGGATGGCGATCACCTTCACTTGCCTCCAATCCTGCGGTACAATGTTTTGCTCCAGGAACTTATTGTTCAACAAGTTCAACAAGCGCCTCTTGGCATTGCCGGGTAGATTCTTCAACAAGTTGAATTTGATTCTATCTAACCCAGGCGCGTTATTGTTACAGGACAGGAGGGCAACTGAAAATTCTGCCATCGTAAAAGGTGATTCTATCGCGTCGTGGCCCGGAGACGCATCGCGAACAATGTGTTGCTCAGGAACAGAGTCCGGACATACTTTCCTGGCAAAATCAAATATCCACCGACTTGAAGACTCCTCGCTTTCGTTGACCGTTACGCGATTCCGCATTCTTCGGGCTGTGTTCCAAAGAGTGCTCATCGATGTCTCCCTCGACGTCTCGTTCACGAACCGACGCCGATATCCGCGTTTCTTTGCTTTAGCCAAACTTTTAAGCTTGGTATCAAGCTCAGAATACCATAAATAGTCGCCAGGTATACCTCCCTTCTGGAAGGCCAAAAACGCGTCGGATCTTTGCGTGTAGACATCGGAGCACTCTTGGTCCCACCACGGAGTGGGAGGCCGTTCTTTGATCGTTACGCCGGGATATTTCTTCGTTTGGGCTTGCAACGCGGCATCGAGAATCAAGCCCGCAAGGAGGTTGTATTCTTCAAGTGGTGGATGATGTTGAATCGACTCGACCGCTTTTGAAATCATTTCCTCGTATAACTTCCAATCGACATTCCGTGTGAGGTCATACGGAATGTCAGTTGGTCGCATGCGAGTTGACCCGTTTGTAATTGAAATAAGAATAGGCAGATGGTCTCTACCGTGAGGATCGAGGATTACCTTCCATGTGCAATCCAACCGTAGCGACGTCGAACATAAGGATAGATCCAAAGCGCTAGGGTGCGCTGGAGGTTTCGGGATACGTGTCATTTCACCGTTGTTTAAAATAGTCATGTCGAAGTCATCGCAAAGGTTATAGATTAAAGAGGAGCGGTTATCATTGTAAGGGGAACCCCAAGCCACACCATGAGAGTTGAAGTCTCCCAAAATCAAACGTGGCGAGGGAAGAAGTTCTATTAAATCAAAGAGCAGCCGTTGCCCAACCTGTGCTCTGGGAGGAATATATATTGAGGCAATACAAAGCTCTTTACCTTGTATTGTCATTTGACATGCGACAACTTCGATGCCTGGAATCGAGGGGAGGTTAATACGATAGAAAGAATAGCACTTTTTAATCCCTAAAAGTACTCCTCCATATGGGGTGTCTCGATCAAGGCGAATAATATTAAAATCATGGAAGTTGAGATCAATATTTGAAGTAAGCCAAGTTTCACAAAGGGAAAATGCATCGCATTTGTTTTTATTTATCAAAACATTAAACGAATCAATTTTTGGTAAAATACCTCTACAATTCCACTGTAAGACAGAGATAGAATCCTTCATATACGCAGTTGAATTAGGCATCGAAGGATACAATCGCTGCAAGGAGGGGCCATTGGGCAGTCAACTGCTTCAAAAATGATCTAACTGTTGGGAGGAATGCTGTAAGAAAAATTTTAATTGGATCGGGTATATTGAAATTTTCAAAAATCCAGTCCACAATGTCAGAAAATTTCACTAATCCAGAGTTTGTTTCATCAACTGGATGTGCAAAAGGAACAACTGGGGTTTTAGATGTTCCTGGCAGTGCTGGGAACTCCTTCTGGGACTTTAAATTTGCAAGCCCAGGAGGAGTTTGCTTCGGTTTTTCCGCAGCACTGTTTGGTTTGTTCGTACTTTTCATTACACTTTGGGAAATCTTAGGACCTTTACGGGGAAGTTTAGGAGAAGAAACATTTTTCC
Organism: Wyeomyia smithii; assembly: GCF_029784165.1. Taxonomy (NCBI): domain Eukaryota; kingdom Metazoa; phylum Arthropoda; class Insecta; order Diptera; family Culicidae; genus Wyeomyia; species Wyeomyia smithii. The sequence goes on along the minus strand of NC_073694.1, from coordinate 72,172,298 downwards.
TCTTCCTAGACTCCCCAGGATTGGCATAAGATGTTCCCGCTGATGAATCGTCAGAATCGGTTTCATCAGAGGACAACAGATCAAAGGGGTTCGATGTTATGGTAGAAGTGGTCACGGTCTTCTTAAGCATCTTAGCATAAGAACGCTTTGAACGCTCCTTGAGTGACCGCTTGATTTTATCTCTGCGCTGCATGTACACCGGGCATGTGGAGAGCTCATGCTGGTTTTCCCCACAGTGAATACATTTTTCAGCATTAACACTGCAAGAATCTTCCGCATGAGTCTCCCCACACTTGCTACATCGTGCCTTATTGCAGCAGTAGGCGGCTGTGTGGCCTAACTGCTTGCAATTGGTGCAATTCATAACACGGGGTACATACAATCGCACAGGCAGACGAACCCGGTCGATCGAGACGTGGCTAGGGAGTGCAGATCCGGCAAACGTAACGCGAAACGAGTCTGACGGAGTGTAAACTTTTTTACCGCCGACGAGAGACATGGACCGCAATTGCTTACAATCCAAAATCTTCGCCTGTGTTTCGGTATTTTTGAAACAACCGGTTGCGCTTTTTAGGATACACTCGACAGACAGACTCGAATCGATTATGACTCCGTCGATCTCCACGTCTCGTGCGGGTATGTAAACGCGATACTCGCGTGTGAAGAGCTCAGAGCAAGCGATAGCATTGGCCTGTGCCAGATAACTGACCACGACACGGAGCTTGTTAGGTCGGACCTTGGAAATTTCGGTCACGGCCTTGTACCCCTTCGTCAGGTCTTTAGAAATTTGCAGTATGTTAAATCGCTTTGAATTCACTCCTGCCTTTGGACGAAAATAAACAGTATAGCTGCCCTGTTGAGATCCGTCCGGGTAAAGCCTGGGGCGAGGGGGGACTGGAGAATGAACAGGGGAGGGGGTAACAGAAGGGTCAGGGTCAGGGGGGTTCGGGGATGGTGGCACGGGAGGCGAGGGATCTATATCCATCGCGCTAAATGTAGCGCACTAGCGCACAAGCGCCGACAAGAACACGTACCTATTTACTTCTTCCTTCCAGCAGTGGTTGTCCGATCGTTCGAAGCTGCACCCAAAGCAGCCAGCAGCACCAGTACAGCAGCGCCAATACAGCCACCAGCAGTGAGCCGGGTGTGAGATCACTCAGCACAGCGACACGACTCGACTGTCAACTGATGGCCTTGAATTAGAAAGATCTATTCACTGTGCACAGATCAAAACTGAAGCTGGTATTTTGCACCAATACAGCCAAAGTTGCGAGCCGGGTACAGAACGTAGCGACACAACTCACAATCTAGTTGGCCTTTAGAGCGAATAATACACTCTTTCGTTTGGCTATTCGTACACACGGACCGGATTGTAATAGAACGACCACTTTGCACGTCCGTTTCTGTCGAACGTTCGACGCGGAATGAAGGCAATGTTCTGTTTCAATAAATATATGACCAAAAAGAAATGGTGAGCTGTGGAAACGCGCGTTCAGTGCAACGCTTGGAGTTTTCCATTGTTTATGTAAACAAGGCCGCCGTTCGACCGTGGATTTTTTTAAGGCTTTTTTGTCAATTGATTGAATTGAGCAGCAATTTGAATTCGAATGGAAGAACATCACCAACGGCATTTGAAAGTCGTAGGTTAAGATAAATAATATCAGTTGTTTCTTAAGAAAATATTTTTTCAATACGAAGGTCTCTAAACTAAAACAAAACTCTCTAAAATTTTTATGTTAGCTTGAAAATTCTCTAGTTTTTTTTCTAAACTTTCACCAGCACATTGTGAAAGTTCGCAGAGAGAGCGCAATCATTGCTGAATTAATATTCATACTGTCTTTTGATGTGTCGTGTTTAAACCTTCCGGGAAGTACCGGAATTATCGTTACTCTACTGTACGGTGTACAGCATAATTACATTCATTTTATCTTCGGATAGATTTGCATAGATGCTGTGCCCAACAATGCCCTCGCATCATAGGGGAAAGCGGAATGTGAAAACAAACTACAAGCACCAAATAAGGCCAAACCGGCGCATAATTTGGTAACTTCCGGATACTCGCACTCATCCAGTTTGACGATCGGACAGCATTTTTTGGTTATTTTTGGAAGAATCGCAAAAATAATGACCGAATCATTAAGTCGTTCGTGGAGTAAACTTTCTGGGATATGTTGAAGGTAAATACTGTACCATTGAATGCCGGTAATCAATTACCGTGGTAAAAAATTATTGTGGCTGATTTCGAGTAGTTTGGACGCAGTTGAGTAGTAGCTCATTGGTTTATTGTTTGGCGATGCAGTTCACGCTATTTGATAAAGGATGATATATATCTGAGGAGATACCAGCTTGATGACACACAAGTTATTGATTATTTTTTATTCTGTTTAATGTGAAATATATTTTATTATAATATTGTACATTTGTTTCAAAGATTGTGGTGAAAAAAGCTTTTAACTCATATCGTTTTTCTATACGCCCTTTCCCCATCCCTCAGAGCATTCGATCTTAATTCTTTTTTATATTCGAGTTCTGCATTGCTATGAATGTATGGGGAATAATTTCACCTACGAATTTGGTAAGTAGAATTTTCTTTTTGTAAGATTTGGACCACTGCGACCATTATTCTGATCTTTTGTGGTAAGTAGGGTTAATTCGGGACTTCGGGCTGTGAAGCCTCAAAGTTTCACTTTTTTGCCAGGTAAAATGCACAGAAATCGTCGATATGAAATTGTCGAAATCGAAGTTTCATCTGGCGTTGCCTCGGAAAATTCTTCTCAAAAAAAAAAAAAACTTTCTGGGAAAATCTTACAAGCTCGAAAACTTTCTGACTTCTGAAAAGTCGATTCCGTAACGAAATTTTCCAAGCGACAGCTCGACGATTCATGCATTTCTAAGACATTTGACATAATAATAAATTCTATATAGGAAATTTCGTGCTATTTTTATTGTTTTTTTTTTTTTGTTATTTATTAGAAAAGTGGAGTCCGATCACAAAGACTATCTTCAAGCCTTTTGCCAGAGACTTATTATACATAAGTCCCGTGCTTTCGGAAAAAATAACGACCGCCCGCATTAAGTCTGTTGCTACACTCATTTTATAGAACTAATTCTACCTAAACCTGACTTTTTCTAACCCTTTTTCGAATTTTCTCCCTGTCATTCTCTAGCTTTTTAATTCTTGTTATTGTTTCTGTCACCTATAGTTCTCTTTATCGCTACTTTACTTTCTTGTCGCTTACTTATTTCGCTACCATGCGGCTGTCGTTGTTCTCCCGCGGAAAAGAAGGTGTCTAGAATCAGCAGTTTATTCCGGCAAAGGAATGTCGGAAGAAATATACTTATTCAGACCACGCAACAGAAGGCAGCTTCGAATGTCTGTCTGTCTGTGGGAATGGGTTTTTCTGACTATACCCGGTACTGGGAAGGAGGCTGCTGCACGAATGAGCTGGAATTTTCACGGGGTCTGTTTTTGAGAAGACAAAACTTTTGATATCCACTGGTAAATGAAATTCGAAAAATCGATTTCCATTAGCACCCTACTGTTTGACGTGCGATAAACAATAATTCGAATGTTGTTCTCGAATTGACCGTTGACTAAACTACGCAACAGTTTATTACAACAGCCGGCGCGCGTTGCACGGTAAGCGGTATCGCTAGAGATAGCAAGAAAACCCTTCAACAACGCAATTAAAGATATTCTTTTTTTCTTCTCAGTGTTATCTATTTTTCAAAGACAAAGACAGCTTTTTACTAGATGAAGTGCCAGTGCATCAGCTGGCCCTGCCACTATCGCTGCTGCAATCCACTGCCACTGCTGCTGCTACTACTGCTAAGGACTAAAGTAAGTACTGTCGTAGTCGCTGTCCAGAACAAATATGACTAGTTTAGGCTGAAACAGGCTCTTATTTAGGCCAAACAGTACATTCTCGATTTACTAGGCCTATAATCCTGGCGACCGTGCTTGGTAAAGTAAGCATTAAGCGACCAATCAGAGGGCGAATTTTGCGTTTAAGCTAGTTTGCCAAATCAAATTACAATTTTTGCATTTCGACGGATGCATAGAAGATTTTTCAATCGTTTGTTGAAAAAACGAATGAAATTCATTGGAAACCAACCGACTTATTAAAAAGCCAAGCCTCGATGCTATTCCGATTCGGAACTTGACCTTCTGTTTATTTATACACAGATTTCGCAGCCGACTGTTTAGTGTACAGGACAATTGCGGGGCTAGCGCTACGATCCTACTGACACTCTCCCGAGCCGAGACTCGAACCTACGACGAATGGCTTGTTGGGACAGCATCATACCTCGAGACCATCTGAGGAGTTATAGGCATTTGAAATTGTACATATGTTTCAATTTTCCCGTTATTGAATTTTACATCCCTATGTAGCCGAACTTGTTGAGAGACGTTGATCTACGTCAAAACTTTTTTCTGCAAAGTTGTTTAATATAATGAGGCTCTTGTTTAAAAATTATCAAATATCAGAGTGACCAAATTTTTTGTTGCATTCAAGTATCTTACCTTTTTATCTCTGTAAATAGAGAAAAAAAGGTCTATAATATCATAACCCAGTGAATTTTAGGCAACTTTGTAGAAAAAATATTTTTCTGTATCTTTGCAAAATAACAGACTTAGATAAAAAATATTTTCATTCAACATTTTTGCAAGATTGATCATGAGAACTCAAGGACAATACATCCTTAAATTGTTACTTGGGCTATCACCGGATTCAAAGATATAATCAAATACTTTTCTGACGAGATTTGGTTTCATTTTTTATCCAGCTCTTATAAATAATGAATAAGAGAAACAAAAAAAATCTTGGGCGTATAGAATCCGGAAAACATTCTGGATTGATCTATGTATTTAACACTAACGATACTTCCAACCTTCATTTAAACAAAAATCCAGATTCAAAATGACATTTCCTGACAATTTTACGCTGTGTGATTGCATTTAAAATTGGCCGTCTACACTCTTTCTCTCAGATAGACTTGCACTCCATGAAAACTGCAGTTTCTTGATATTTTTTTGTATTTCTATTTTTTTCTGTAAAATATCAAATCCTAAACCATATAAAATTTTGAACTCTCTGCAAAACATTTACTAAAAATTATCAATACATATATTTACAATAAAAAAACGAAACGAGTGCATAAAAATATACTACTAAATCTGCAGTGCAAAACCGAAGCAAAGATAATATCACAGATAGAAACAGAAAAAAATCCAGAAATAGAAAAAGAAGCTCAATACCCTTTAAAAAAAACCCCGCGCATATATGCATGCACACACACAGAGTAAGAAATGAAGAAACAAAACCAACAATATTTTTTAGAGGAAAAACAGTACCGCCTTGGAAGCCGCATTGGTGGACCGGCTGATAGGCATGGTTCCCCCGCCTAGCCCCGGTCCGGTTCCGCCGGTGCCATTGGTTCCATTGCTACTGCCATGGTTATTGTTGTTGGCGTTGTTCTGGAGCAACGTCGGATCTTCCTGATCTTCTAGAAAACCATCATCTTCCGTGGATGATTGTGAGAATTCCTATCGGTTTTTTGGTTCGTGTCAGGGGGAAGGCGGAATGGTTTTTCGGGCGGTGAAAAGAAATGTAGTGGGATATTGGTTGTTAGTAATGTGGTAGGGTTAATTGTATAACGATTATAATAAAATATGGTAACACCTTTTCACTAGAATTCACACTGGACCCACGCTGCCGCGTGCGATTATTATTGTGGAAGTCGTTGAAATTGATCTCGAAAAATATAGGAAACATGCTTCATCCGTTTGTTTGCTTTGTTTTCGGATATGGCAAAAGGCACTCACACAAAATCACTACCCTTGCGTGGGGGTTTGCGTACTTGTAAGAAATGACGGAAGAAAAACATTTACTTTCACAAACTACTCTCGTTTTACTAATATCTAAAAACCGCAATGACCACTCTGCAAACATTCACGCACCACCTACAACTAATCGGATTTTTTCATACCACCATGGTAGCACCGAATCTTGGTTCGGCTTTCGGATTACAATAGACCAATGATGATACTGCTTAAATTATGGGCGATGAATAGTTCTACTCGGTAAAATATGGATTTTTAGTGAGTCGCTGAATAAACAAACTTTTCCGTTTCCATGGTGTAACTCCGGAACTTGCCTTACTGCAGAAACGACATGAAATTGTTATTGTACGCATAAGCACTACAAACCCGGTGGGTTTACTCCGATTCGAGATAAAAATTAATACTTAATAATAATGAGTGTACATGGGAATCTCCCATGGTAAACAACCTTCATCTTAGGTTGCAAACCAAGTGTCATTCGCATATATCACCGACAAGATGTCGATACCGGATGCAGCAGGAAGCACAACGAACTGCCACTGATGCAGAGAAAAAAGTTCACGGTCAAAACTTGACTCAAGCTTAACGTTGGAGAGGGGGTTCTCGTGGAAGATCCATTATGCAGCAGTATATTGTGGCAACCGCATTATGCATCCGAAAAATTGGCCCCACCGTTTTTGGATGCCATTTTTTCACGCGCCGGCAATGAAAACTCCGCTGGCGATAGAAGGTTGCGCGATGATTCCAAAGCCCGCAGCATGATTTAAAGCATGGCCAGTTGGGGAAAGCCTTGTGGAACTCAGTTGTACTTCTTATGACTACAATGAGAAATGCATTTTGGCAAGTGGCAATTCTTGACTTTTGCAACAAGGACAAGCATTGTTTCATTGTGTGTCTTGGGGTATTTGAGGCCCCTGTTACTTTGTTGCACGAGAGCAAAATGTTCTATTTTTGGATGCAATAATTTAAACTTCTATCTCAAATTTCGAGAACCATCAGTTCATAAATGTTATACATCTGAAACGATAACTATTAAAAGATTAGTAATACTTAAAAGAAGTAACAAAAATTATGTGGGCCGGGTATTCAGATACGGGGCAAGAGGAAGAGGCATACTGGTACAAGGCCTTATGGTCGCGAAAGTGAATAGACGTACTGCCTAATCAAACGTAAGTGCGATTGACTGCGAAGCCGAATATAAAATAAATGCATTTGAGAATTAGATATCTTTTTCCTGTCAGACGATTCTGAGGTTATTGGAGTAATATGGGAGATGCCAAAGTGGATCAAAATATGATATTATTTTATATTATGTCATTTCTGGGTTTTTTATATTGGTGTTTCAGTTAGATTGTACTGGTGTCATGAGGAATCGTTAACGTTCCATGACATCAACTAGAGTGGCAGCGAAAAAGGTTATGTCAAATTTCTAAAATCGACCATTTGCATTTTGTTTATTGATGGACCAACTAGTTTTCCGTAATAACTACGAAAACTATGAAATTTTATGATATCTAAAGAAAAAGCGAATTCTATCCTTTTAACCCTCCGTTGCACGAACTATTATGTGTTGTACAAAACTCTTTGTAATTTTCCATTTAATAAATATTGCTAGTAATGGCACGAGTAACGCAACTTTGATGACATAAGTTTCCTCTTATAATTGCTTTTTCCGATTCAATAACAATAAATTTCGTTATAATTGTTTTTGGAACCACCCTAATGAAAAATAAATGAACCACCATGATGAAAATCAAATTTGTGATACCAAATAAACATTGAAAAAATTCACAATTTGGAACGAACTGTGAGTCATTTTAGAAGCCCGTTTTAAAATATACCATTAGGCCTTTGGTTGCTCAGAAAACGGCCAAGTCCCAGAAAGTCGATTTTCGGTGAAAAATTTTTTTTTTTAGATAACAACAGATCTCGTCGTTTTATGCATTTTTAGGACGTTGGGCACTGAAAAAAAAATCGATTTTCTCAATTCCCTGTACTTTCCTCTTGATATTTCTTCAAAGGTCGGAAAATCACAACTTTGAGGCGCCCCTAAATCATGTCCGATTGAGCTGGAATTTTGCAGAGAACATTTTTTGGACCAATGAACAAAATGTACGGTTTTTGAAATTCGATGATGAAATTTTTTTCATACAAGCATTGCCACCCTAACCAACACACCAGAACTATACATTTCTCCAAAAATTATCATCGGTGAGGAATATTGCAATCACCATACATTAATAAATCTTACAAGGCATCGTCAGTTCTTTACAGTTTGTTCTCAGAAACTTTTTCTATACAATCAAAACTTCTTGAGCTTTGAACATAACCTATGCCAAAATGCATACACCCTTTTAGAAAATAATCTCAAGTCTGATTAGAGTAACGGGGGTATTTTGGCCCACATGCATATTTTGGCCCACCCGGTAACATTTTACGCATTTTCTCTAATAAATTCAATGAATATTAGAAAACTATGCATGCAACATTGAATAACACACCTAAGAATCATACTACACTATAATTTTCGGCGAAAAACTGGCTCTAGGTAGTGTTATTTTGGAATTAGTTCATACATATTCAAAGTCATGGCTGAGTCAATCCAAAGTCAAGAGGAAGTGGTAATATACAAGTCAACGTCCGGAAGCTATTGTAACAAACATGTATGCTTTTGAAACAATTCGTTGTTGTAGTAACATCAATAAAATGTCATAAAAAAAGTTTGTATACTCTAACATGCTGGAAAAAGTTGAAAATGTGGTTAAACGCATGGCCGAAATATGTTTGCCTCTTTCTGAGGCAAACATATTTTGGCCATGCCAAGTTTTGACATCTCCCTTGATTACCGTTCGGCCGTTGCACGTGAACAAAGAAGCAGCTTGTGACAATTTACAGGTAATTACTTCTTAATTTATCACATTTAACGAATGAAATTTGATGAGAATGCCTGTCAAACCGCTATAAGCCAAATCATTTCATTTTCAGATTCCTAAAAATTACAAAAATCCACAGCAGAAGGATGTTCTCCTCAAATCCACTATTTTTGCTCTAAAAAAACCGATGATTATCTTAAATATGATTAGTCCGAATTATTTCCATATATGTCTGTAGATATAAAGGAGGACCAAAGTAAGAATTTGGTGGACCAAAATATGTTTTAGTACTTCGTAGAAATTTTGATATTTCTAGGATATTTTTCAATATGATACATTGTTGAACGGTGAATATTAAAATAGACACATAGCTTTTAACAATGGTATAATAGAGTTGGTATTTATGTTGAAAAATTGTATTTGTTTTTAATTAACTGTGCGAACACTTCCCAAAGCTGGCCAAAATACCCCCGTTACCCTAATTTGTCCACTCGCGGAAAATACTCAGTGTGAAAAGTTTCATTCAAATCCAAAATGGCCTATATTATAAGAAACAACGCATGAGGAGATTATGAGTGCGCGAATTTCAACTGAAGACGACATCTCGTTTGTGTCATATTCATATGGTATGCGGCGCTTGCCGTGTTGCCAGTTTATTCAGCATGTAAATCATGCACCTCGATTATGCAATATTTTTCTGAGTAAAATTCTCATGAAAATTTGTATATAAGGATTTTTAAGGCCAGAGAAGGTTCTTATGATAGTTTGGTACCCCTCCCTGCTCTTGTAGGGAGGGCGGGCTTCAATACATATGAAACACAAATTTTTGCATAACTCGAGAACTATTCGAGCAAATGAAACCAAACTTGGCACGTTGATGTATTAAGAAGCAAGAAATATTTCTGTGATAGTTTGACACCTTTCCCTGTTCTGGAAGGCAGGGCTCCCACAAAAAACGAAACACGAATATATGTATATATGTAACTCGAGATCAAGCAAATAGAACCAAATTTGGCGTGTGGTGGTTCACAAGAGCAAGAAATATTTAACAACAATATCGCACGCTAGCCTGGGGGGCTAATGCGGTCTCGATCTACTAGATTAGTTGAGAGAATTCGTTATCGATATTGTTTTCGGCACATTTTGCATGTGTAGGATAAGTACAACGATACACCGTGCCCCAGTGCTGAGTCGAGAAAATTTCCAGCTCGAAAAGATCCTCGACCTGATCGGGAATCGAACCCGATATCACAACCGTGTGGGAAAGCTAGCCGACCGACATCGCTGACCACAGCACCACGGGGACCACAAGAAATATTTATGTGGTAGATTTTGCTAGGACTTCCATACAAGTGAAAAACGAATTTCGGCAAAACTCATAAACTAATCAAGTAAATGGAACTAAAATTGGCATGTAGAAGTTTTTGGGGGAAAGAAATATTTCTATGGTGGTTTGACGAGTCTTCCTTCTCTGGAAAGGGAAGCTTCCATACAAATGAAACAAATTTCTGCATGACTCTAGAATCAATCAAACAAATGGAACCAACTTTGGCATGAAATTTTCGGGGGCAAAAAAACTTTTATGATGGTTCGACACCACTTACTCTTCAGAAAGAGAGGGGTACCATATAAATGAAACACAAATTTCTGCACCATCAAAGGACTAATCAAGCAAATAGAACCAAATTTGGCATGTGAAGGTTTTTGAGGGTAAGAAATGTTTCTATGATGATTTGACACCCCTCCCTACTTTGGAAGGAGGGGGCTGGAAAACAGCCAAAATTGAGCAAATTCTACCCAATATGGGTATTTCCGTAATCATGATAATGCACTGAAGCCAAAAATCGACCACAGATAGATGAATTCCAAAAGGGCGACTTCCGGTTTCTAAAAAATAGCTGAAAGCGACCAAATATTACACAATATGGCTATTTCCGTAATGGCGACAATGCATAGAAGTCAAATATCGACTTCAGACAACATTTTGAATTCTAATGCGGCGACTTCCAAACATTTTGAATTTGTTTTTTTCGTTATATCTTTAACTCAAAAAAGTCTTTTTTTTTTCACGCGGTCCCATACAAATTTGCCATCCCCCGCGTAGCAAAAGACCTTAAGGTCCAGTTACATACACGGCATAATGACGCCTTCTCCATACAAAATAGAAGGCGTGATGGCAATCACACCTTTTATTTTGTATGGAGAAGGCGTCATTGCGCCGTGTGTAACTGGGCTTCTAGTGTACTTAGATTTGACATTGAATAGGTTGTGGTAATCAATGATAAGTAAATGGCAATGGTTCGAATAAAAAAAAGACTTTCTTATGTCTTGAAATTGATCCTACAGAATGTAAAATGTAACCCAAAACAACCCAAAAATACAAATAACGACCCAGCTGTAATAGGTCGGAATATCACCTCGAATTTTTAGATTATTCTACAAAATGTTTCTTAAGTTTTCGTGTACTTTGAAAGACATTTTTCGAATAAATGTTATTGACATTGACTTAATAGAAGTGGTGCGCTGTAAATAATCATAATTTAAGTTCTAGTTCACCAAAATTTTAATAAAGAGAAAATTTAAGACTCGCAGGGCAACATGTTGAAGGTTCGTAAAGATGTATTCTCACAAACCAGCTCAACCGAACCCGCCGTGCTGGACTAACACCTTCACTATGCATTTGTTTCCAAGGAAACCACCGACACGTACTGCGATGACAGTGGCCCCGTCCGGCAGCGGTTGTAAACGTGGAACACCCACAATCGAGGCGAGAAAAATGAAAAATGTCTACTGTTACAGTATTTTGCAGTTCTCCTAAAGCGGAACAAATAGATGAACTTTGGCTGCAAACATACGTTATTGTTGTCTGCTTTTGGATGTGGAATGAATTGAATAAATTGAACGATCCACTTTCGAAATTTATTTTCTATTGGCCCTGGCTGTGGGTGCATCGGCAACCGAAACCGTGTCGCCAAAAGCGCTGTGAGTGTTGGGGGGTTTGAACACATTTGCTCAATCCGTTACGCTTGGCAGAAAACGGTTTGTTTTGAAGAAAAAAATTATAGTAATGTAATCTAACGTTACGCAGATAAGATCGAGTGCAGTTCACGCTGTGAAGAAAAAGGGGAGTTATGGTCTGGTGCCTATTCGCGAAATTCAAGACCTGACCTGACCCCGTTTCAACTTGTTAGCTCGATATTTCTTTTCAACTGAAGACGATGACAACGCTTATAACGACAGCCAACTCCGGAAGGATGAAGCATGTTTCCTTATTCGAATGTAGTAAACTGTTACAAGGTCGGATTGCGCTTTGTGATAAATGAACTGCTGCAAATACTCACCCTAGCAAGGTTCGCAGGAGCCGGGGTGATGTGATCCTTAAACTGTGCCACTAACGTGGAGTCACTGTTGGCCGCATCGGGCAGCAGTTCCGGTTTGTTCAATTCGAGCAGCATATCCAGCTCGACTTCCTTGCCCTTGGTTTCGCCACGCTCGTACCACTCTACGGTGACCGAGCGTGACGCCTCGTGGATTCGGGACACCATTGCGGAATGTACGCGACCTGCGAGAAAAAAAAAGAGAACACAAAAACGTGCACTCGTTAGTTGCGTTGATAAAATTTAAACCATAAGAAGAACTATTACATTGAGAAACAACTTTTTGACAGTGACATTTGCTTGACTTTTTCTCGGATTTTTTTGATTTGCTCAATACGGATGATTTAGAACTTCCGACACCAGCACTCAAATGACAATGATTATTCGGTTCGCCCGTAGTTTGAAACTGTTTTTCGACACTCTTGTCCCGACTGCGAGACTTTCCACCGCCGAACAAAGACGTGAGACGTTTTTTCAGCCACAACATTTTCTCAAGAGACACTTAACACAGGACACGATTTGCATGTAATTCGCACCGAATAGATGAATCAAAAAACAGGAAGCACACAGTGCATTCGGAACTGTCGTCGAACTGCCGACGACTTGAGCACCAAATGGACTGTATACCAAACAACAATCACCACCGGCCGTCTTCTGGGAAAGTTTGGGCGATTCCACACGGTAACACTTTGCTTGAAAACGGATGAAAAACTGAGTCAATATCACATTTCGCTTCGCCTGGAAAGCCTGCTGCTACTGCGATCCGTTTCGGTTGACTTGATTCTCAAACTTGACTGCTGTTGGTTCCCGTCACAGTCTTTGTTGTTGTTGTATGTTTTTTTTTTTTTTGCTTTTCTGTCTGTTATTACTCGCGCGTAGACTTGACAGCGAGTCACACGTTTCTCACAACCTTTTGTTTCTCCCATGTACGTACGTAGGAACGATAGCGGTGGCGGTGCGGTCGGTAGTGGGAGAAACGTATACATAGCGGCTAGTAGACAGATGTGGGGAACTCCTCATTGAGGCACACCGGCTGATCATGTTGCGTTGCACACCGTTACTGGGTTGAGTCTGCTCGAGAGCGGCCGCGTGCAGCAGTGCAACAGCGGCTTAATTGGGGGTGAGCCCAAAACATTGAACACAACAAAGAAAGCAACAGCGCAAGGGGTGGATGCATTAGAAATATTGGAGGTAGACTTGCTCCAGATAGCACTATTTAGCTTTTGTTTGAATGAGAATATTACTGCAGGCGGAATTCATTTTAATGATATCTAAACTGGTATAATGCTTGTTACATAATATCTACAAATACTCAGCCAAATTATATTTGAATTGTTTTATATACACTAAGGTCGCTTTTTACGCGTTTTTTTTTACGCGGGTTTCTTTTTACGCGGCTTTTTTACACGGATTCCGAAATTTACGCGGTTTTTTTAACGCGGATTCCGGAATTTACTCGTTTTTTTTACGCGAATTCCGGAATTTACGCGGTACTTTTTTTTGCGCGGATTTCGGTTTCCCTTCACTCGGAATGCAGAATTTACGCGGATTCCGGAATTTACCGGGGTTTTTTTACGCGGATTCCGGAATTTACGCGGTTTTTTTACCCGGCATGTATTCCCCGCGTAAAAAGCGACTTTAGTGTAGTCAAGTAAAACATTCTATTAAAGCTTCAGATCAGCTATGTGCAAGTTAAATATAGCTAACCGTAGACCTACGTTAAAAAATACGACTTATCTTACGTTGGCGGGGCGATTTCGACCAATGTATATTTTGTATGGTAACCCATGGAGCAAATAATGAAATACAGGGAGCACATATTATTCGAATGGTTTTTCACAGACACATTCACAGATACTTTATTTTCTTTCACAGCTTCGCAATGTAGAACTCTGTACTAGAACTATTAAACTTCTAGTACAGAAGTTTAATAACAATAATGTAAAAATTTACCTATCATGGAGAAAAACCGCATTTTTGGCACTTGACAAATGAAAAGACCACGCGATTGGAGGGGGACGGGGGAGTTGACTACAAGACCACAAAAGACCACGGGGGGTATAAAAAGTGATCAAAATATGACCACGTGGTTCAGGAACGGCCCCTTGATACACTTGTGACATGTGACAACGATATAAGCCGCGATGTGAAACAATGAGTTGCAGCTGCGAACAAGGCTTTCTACGAACTACGTAATCAGCTGAAGTCCCGTAGGTTTACAAACTCGTACTAATCTAGCGCTGTATGGGACGCTGTCCACCCGGTTGCCTTTTACGAACATGAAGCTTGGACGCTGAAGGAAGTTGATCGACGAATGCTCGGTGTATTTGAGCGTTAAGTTCTGTGATCGCTACTTGGCGATAAATTGTATGATGGAGTTTGGCACAGACGCACGAATCACGAGTTGTACCAGGTATACAAACATGCTGATATAGTGATGGTAATACAGGCTCAAAATACAGGGTCAAAACTATATTCAGCAAAGAGCCCAGAAGAGGCCGTCGATTCCGTGATAGGCCTCACACACGGTGGAAGAAGATGCTCGATCTGCTGACGTACGAGGTGACTGGAGAACGGCTGTCCAAGACTGGACATCTCTAATTCGTTCGACCTTAGACCGGTAAACGGTCCGTCGGTTTGTTGGCCGACCGTAAAGTAAAGTTTTTTTTTTCAATCAAATCAATCACCGAAGTAACGTTTAACTGCAGTGGCAGCTTGACAAAACTTCGCAGAACCTTTATTAGCATTAAAAACCGTTAGTTTGTTTTTTTGGGTACTATTTGATGTACAGTTTTGAGTCCATAGTCTTGGAAGTAGGGTTAATCTAAGTTTTTTGTTGTCCGCATCTGCAAATCATTTGCTAGATTAAATTTTTTTTTACCAGCTTGTCGAGAACGAATCTAACTTTGATGGAGACTTTTTCTCGAGTGATGGTCTCATGTGATTTTAGGCCTAGAGCCTACCATCTTTACAGCCCTCAAGGTCAAACAAGTTGTCCAAAAAAGGTTACAGCTTTTTAACCACATTTTTTTTTTTATTTTTCAACGAATTCAACTGCAGTGATTCAGTACTGTTGCATACATATATGTTTTAAATATACGTGAAAATCATTGTGTTCTGATTACACAGTACAACAATTTTTTATGTCTTGGCTTTTATGCATGATTTTTTATGTATTTTGACGCAGGAAAAAATTTCCCTGAGTTTGAACACATTTCACCTTAAGGACCAACAGTGGCGCCATTTTGAGTTTTTGAGCAATACGAAATTTTCGATGTTTTTTCGACGCCATTTTGTGTTGAAGCCAAATATCAAAAATCTATGAATTTTTCCACATATTAGCATATTCTCACCCATTTTTGTATCTTTGAGTATTGCCTACACTCTTGATATTATATTAAACAGATTTTAAAAGAAGGTCATCTAACGTCGAGGTAAACCTATTTTAGTATTGTAGGGGGATTGGGTAAAATTGATATGTTGCTGACATTTATGTAGATCAGACACCTGCCAATCCATTCATGAGACTTTTTCACTCAATATAAGACAGGATTAAACTACCACTTTTAGATAATAGCGCATTACCATTAACGCTTATATATACTCGATATCATTTCGCTTTGCGAAATATACTTAAACCATGCCTAAACCGTTTTCGTAAAATCAACGTTTTGAGCTCAGTTTTTGTCCGATTTAAGAACTGTTTTTTTTTAGATGAGTAGGAAAATGCAATTATGTGGACAAGCTCCAAGAAATTTTGAAACTTGGCTTCAAAACAAAATGGCGTCGAAAGAAAATCGAAAATTTCCGATTTCTCAAAATTTCAAAATGGCGCCACTGTTGCTCCTTAAGGTCGAATGTGTTCAAACTCAGGAAAATTTGTTTTTGCGTCAGCATACATAAAAAAACCGTACATAGAAGCCAAGGCAAAAGAAAAAGTTAATATTTGTTGCACTGTGTTATCATAAAGTGAGTTACAATTACATAAAGTAGAAAAACTTGGAAAAATATCTAAAGAAGCCCAACACGCGGCACGACGGTACTCTTGAATTGCCGATTTCAGCTCTTGCTCAATAGTAAGCATATACGACACAACTGCAGATTCGTCTGTTGGTTTAACAAATCTGTTCATCGACTTTTTTGAATCTGTGCATAGCATAAACTCACCAACATTTTCGCCTGACAGTCATAGAATGCTCAGTAGGGTGGGACAAAAAATAAATATTAGCTCCCATGCACTTTTCGTGTTCCTTATGGGTCCTGTAACAACTGTGTAACTTTTCAGATCGATCGGTGGAACGCCTGATTTGCGCCCGATTTTTAAAGTTTCCATACGATTTTATATGGGAAAATCCACTTTTTCAAAACTTATCCTCTAGAAATTTCCAGTTGGCTCCTAAAAATATACCAATACATGATATGTGTAGGAAATTTTTCTGGGAATAATTCTTCTGAAGATTTTAAGGCGCTACAAAATTTGTAGATATTGTTTTCATATTTACTTTTGTAAAAATGAAGCGTTTGAAAAAACACGTGTCAGCAAGCGGGCTCCCGAGGGCTCACGAAGTCGGGAACACTCAGGCCTGTGTTAGCCGAAGCTTCTGAAGGGCTGTTTTATTAAACACACTGTGGGTTTCCGTTTTGTATAAGCACTGAAGGGCAATGAAAATACCCTCCGTGACATCGCTTAAAACACACTCGCAGTGGTATGGTGGGTTTGGACATGCCTGGTTTCAAATGGCATTTGCTTGTTGATCGAGATCTAGGTCACAATTCAAACACCTGCTTCTGTTTACCTTTTTTCGCTACTAGAACAGACGAATGTCTTCTTCTTCCTCACCTGTGTATACCTCATTGGTTCGTAGTGACCTGCTGGCCATGTATCTGCGCAAATTGTAGCTATGTATCTACCAAACTCCTTTTCTGAAAGAAACCTGGGTATGATCTGTTAAATTGTCAAGTTGTCACACGACGTGGGTGTTTAGAAAGCTTATTTCCCTCTTTTAGGGGGAGTAATCAATCTACATTAAAACTTGATAGTTAATATTTTAAGCAAGCTCTCCGATAATGAAGATAACGTGAGCCAAATATCATACCTTCAAGCTTAATCCTACACAAAAATGTTTTTCACTACGTAGGGGTGTTTAGAAAGCTGATTTCTCACTTTTAGGGGTATAAATCACACAACGAATACTATCAAAATATAGGGATTGATATTTTAAGCATTTTCTCCGAAGATACTATATACTATTAGAAACTGTTTCTCATCACGTTGTTGAGTTTGCAACAGCAGCATGCTGCAGCAGTGTTGCTGGAAAAATTCAATGTTGAGCCGTTCGTCAGACATTCGATCAGTTTAAGGTGAATAACTTTTTCTACAAATTTTGTAGCGCCTTATAGTCTTCAGAAGAATTATCCCCAGGAAAATTTCCTACAAATATCATGTATTGGTATATTTTTAGAAGTCAACTGGAAATTTCTAAAGGATAAGTTTTGAAAAAGTGGATTTTCCCATATAAAATCGTTTGGAAACTTTAAAAATCGGGCGCAAATCAGGGGTTCCACCGATCGATCTGAAAAGTTACACAGTTGTTACAGGACCCATAAGGAACACGAAAAGTGCATGAGAGCGAAAAAATTACACCGACGCTTTTTTCCCATACAACTGTGTCCCAGTCTGCTCAGCCTTCAACCTGGAACTTCCATTCGCTAAAACATCCCAGTATGATGTGTTTTTTTTTTTTTTTATTCTCGCTTATTTTCCGTCGGTCTAGTTCCGCCACTGTTGTGGCCAATCACCGACGCCCAGGGAGGCGACTCCACACCCAGGACCCTAACTCACGACCCGTTTATTAACGGACCGGCGCCAACGGCTTTACTTCCTCATGCGATGGAAGGCGTGATCCCAGAGATTTTTCGCCTCAGAAAATCTCCCGGAGTCGGCTAGGATTGAATCTAGACCAGTTGGGTTGGTTGTGAGTGGATCACGTCACCTCACAACCATCGACACCTATGTCGGCGGTGGGATTCGAACCCAGGCGTCGAGCGTGGTTGGCGGAGACGTTACCAACCACACTAGGCCCCCGCTTTGTATGATGTGTTGTCTACCTTGAGAAAGCTAGACGCTTCCAAGAGACCGGGAATCGACAATCTTCTGCCAATGTTCCTTAAAGAGTTAGCTGAATCTCTCAAAGTTCCGTTATCAATTATTTCCAATTACTCGCTACGTCAAGGCACAATTCCTACTTTATGGGAACCCGCTTCAATCTGCCAGATTTACGAAGCAGGTTCTAGTCACGCCATCGAGAAGTATCGCGGCTCTTCAATTCTACTCTGCGTTGCTTCTCTACCATTGATATCCGAGTTTCAACACGAAAGAAACGGTCAAAAACTACGAATCTCATGACGTTCACTAGTTTTCTTTCAACTGAAATCGAGCACAAGCAACAGCGTTCGACAAAGTGCCACATAATATTTCTATAGCTAAACTCAATTACTTGGGCTTTCTATGTAGGATTACGAAAGGCCTGGTATTGCTCATTGGTTTGAATATCTTGGAGTATGTAGTATGCATGTGGTCGCCAGTTCATACAACGCGATGAGAGAAAGTCCAGCGTTGCTTTAACCGATTTGCCTTTCGTCAGTTCCCTTTTTTTCCCTTGTAGGAATTTATGACCACTGCTACCATTGGTTAGTATACTCCGCGTTAATATATATGCGTTGATACCTACTCCAGGGTGGCCACTCATTTTACATTTTCGAGTTCCCGCATTTTTCCCGACTTTTCCCCGCATGATTGCAAGAAATTCCCGATTGTCAGAAACGGTAACTAGGTTATGTTCTATCGACGGCTGAACGTCAATTTTTGGACCCTAAACTGGAAGTAATAGCTCATATAGTTATATCATTTCTACCGAATTTGTTCGGGACATTCTACACAAACAGTTGATTAGTTACATAAAATGCAACCTTTGCCTTCCCATGGTAGACAATTTAAATACAATTTTTGCGGTTTTCTCAAATTTGAAAATCTTCCATTACGCAGTCAATAATCGTGTTAGCTATTTCGCTTATTATATTGATTATGTTTGTCTATCTGTCTCCTAAAAAATATGATATAAGCACCCTTTTTTTCAACGCATAACAACCTATGAGGGGAACAACAACAAACCAAACAGCACTTTTCGTACAAACTTTTTTTTTCGTTGTTCAGATCATCGGGAAAAGTCGTGGGAAGTTATGGGTGAACATGAAACTACTTACCCTAAGAGTGATGAATATTTTGATTGAATTGATTATTCAGGAAACAAAACTTGTGACATGGATTTGCGTTTTTTTTTTCTCAAATCAAAGATATTATTTTACATTCAGGAAAAATACTGCGATTCCACTGTATTTCGTTTATCACGCATTACACAGATTCTGAAAATTTCAGAAGTGCGTTCACAACTTTTTCAGTATTTTGATTTGCTAGTTCATTAAAGTTGCATCTCGCTGGTTATCTGCCAACATCTTCAACTTGTTTGCATCCAGCGCTCAAAATGGCCAAGCTGATAAAAAAAAATGATATTAGGGGCCAACATTTCAAAATAAGTGATTTTGAAACTTAAAAAATAACCTGGAAATCAGAAAAATGATCTTAAATTATTATTTTTCAAATTAAAAGGCTGCACGAACTGTCTTGCAGAAACCGTTGCAAAGGAAACAAATTTATTTTCAACTTCTTTTAAACTTTTCAAGAAAAAAAAAATGTTTCCCAAAATTTTCCCAAATCCTTATTAGGATTTTTTCTGAAGAATTTTTAGTGTTTGTTTCTCCATGATCATCAATAAAATATTTTTCAAAAATCAACTCTTTGAAATCTTTAATTAAAAATATTTTTAATACTCAACTACTGCCAACAACTTTGCCGAAAACATCGCACCAATCAAACAAATCGTTCTGGATTCGAAAAAAAAAACTTTCAGAAATTTTAACTTCTTCCGTGTTCAAATAATCAACGTTGTAACATTTGGCAACTTAGAATTCAAAGCTTTTTGAGATATTCATTTTTTTTTTTCAATAGAACTACTATCTAAAGCTTTGCCGGAAACATCACACCAATCAAGCTAATTATTTTGGCTTTTAAAACAGCTAAAGTATTTTTGTTTATTGGCCACAGATTTGGCAGCGGTGCACAGGGCGATTGCAGCGCTAGCGCTTCGATCCTGCAGACATTAACAGTCTCTCTCGAGCCGAGACACGAACCTACGACGACTGACTAGTTAGGCCAGCATCGTACTCTAAGACCAGTTACAAAACGAAAAGCATATAAAAAGTCGTAGGAAGAAACAAATAAAATAAATAAAATAAATAAAATAAATAAAAAGTTTTCTTGAAAAATCTCGAAAACGATAATATTATTTTCTAAGAGTATTTACATCAAAAATAATTTTTTTACAATCAAATTGTATAATTTACAGAAAAAATACGAGTTTGAAATATGTACAAAAATTAGTTTTTCAAAAAATTTAAAAATAACGTTTGCTTTATTTTGTGGCAAGTTTTAAATGTTTTTTCAATTAACTGCTCCGCATAGCAAGTTCGTCCCAAACCCAAATTTTCACCAGCATTGAGTTTCTAAGCGGAAATGGTAGCTAGTTTCGCTAGAGTTCGCCAAATATTTCTTCTAAAAGACTAGCTGAAATAAAAATCTATTTGAAAAATTGGAGAACCAGAACTGTGTGCCACTTATTTTATCCTTAATTCGTTCATTCAAACAATTACTAATAACTGGTAATGTTAGTAAGACTGTACAGTGAAACTTATTTTGCATTGCTCTTAGAAATTGAAACAGTTTCTATTGTACATATGAGAATTTATGATTAATTCTCTCACTAAAAACGTTTTCTCGACAAACTGGAAACTTTCATTCCCAGATTCCGGGCCGATTTTCGACCCCGGTTTCAATTCGCTTTACCATCTTGAGAAGTCCCATAGAGTCCATTCAATTTTTTTGGATAACACCAGATTTTGACATTTAATGCTATTCTAAAACATTTGGTGTCAACATTTATTTCATTTGAAAAGCAGGACTGCTAAAAGTAGTCAGCTGGTCAGCGGGTCAAAATAAGTAAGTTTAGCGACTTTTTGGTCAAAAAATTGACTGCTAAAGGAAAATGTGACTTTTAAGGGACCAACTTGCAGTCCTACACTTCCAACTTCTCCACCATTTGTAATTGCATCATACACAATATTTTGAAAAAATCTTGGTAACAAAATCCCGATAAAATAAAAAAATTCCCGACTTTTTCCCGATGTAATTTAATTTCCGACTTTTTCCCGCATTTCCCGTTTTCCCGATTGAGTGGCCACCCTGAGACTACTCGGACAGTGTCCAATCAGTAGGCCAGTCAACGTACTCAGATCAGCTTTATTTGTACTGAGCAGGTTGCGGGTGATTCTATTACAAGGTGTAATGAATAGTTTAGATTGTCTTGCATTGTGGAGGAAGCCCTCCAGTTGGCACCAGTTGCCTTGGTCGGATCCAGCTGACATGCCTAATTATTATAGCCGTTGTAAACTTATCGCCTTGGAGATGTTTGATTCCAGACGTACTCATATGCAAAGAATTTTCATGATTGGCCTAGTTCTTGACAGTTCTTCATTGTTGCGTAATGTGTCATTTTATGTTCCTTATGGGGAGCTGTGTAGCCGCAAAGTTACAGAGTTCGCTTTGTTTAACGAATGGTCATGGGTTCGAATCTTAGTAGAATCAGGCCATTCGATGTCAAAAAGTTCTTAAGCATAGGTTTATTCTCAGGCAACCTACCACTTACTCTTCCTTTACACTTCCTCCTAACAAATAATAAGTCTCTCTTATCAATAAAATTTTCCAGAAAGACGCACGACGAATCTTCTCCAGGGAATTATAATTGGCGATATTTGGCAGGAGGAAGGAGGCTCGATATAGTAGAACCGATAGCGTGTAAAAGGAAGGATAAAATCACATTACACACAAGCAATTATTGCGAACAATAAAAGTGTGGGATACAGCAGACACCCGGGCATATCGCACAATAGATCAACGATTCTGGTCGCATTGAGGAACAAAAAAATTTCCTTCTCGACGATTGCGTGAGTGTAACTTATTGTTTATTAGACATCATAGAAATTTCTATGTTTTTTTAATAATCCTCTGGACAGATGTTTTCGTGTGTTTAACAGTGTCACTAGTGTATTCGATTTTAATATTTAACTGCGTTTTAAAAAATAAATTCAAGGTCTTGAAATAATATACAGTCTGTGGAATTTCGTCATAACAAGTTCGAAATGTTGAAAAATAAATAGATAGAATGGAATTGCTGGGTGTTAGTGCTGGTTTGATGAATTGCACTGTAGTATAAGAAACTATAGTAAATCATGAGAAATTTTCCGAAAAAAAATGGGAATCCTGGGATCCTGGGAATCATATTTGCTTTTCCCGGGATTCGGGAATTCAATGAAGCTGTTTCCCTTGAAAAAGTTTTGTTAAATAAACTATCACCAATAGATTACAGGTACGTCAACTAAGATCGCTACTGAAAAATAAGCAATAAACTCTGGAGTTCCACAGGGGACTAATATTGGTTCTTAACTTTTCGTACTTTATATCAATGATGCAAGGAAAATTAATTGAATAGAAAATCTTAGTTTGTTTGTTTTTAAAGGGTTTTATTGAATATTTTCCTTGTCATAGAACTAGCAGAATGCAGAAAGCATAAGTATTCCATATTTATTAAATGCCAACAAAGGTGATTCGAGCAGTCCACAACAATCCTGGGACGTGATTTGGCGAAAAAATTCGCGGAGTACCACAGTACAGTTTTGGGATTTACTATTCATAAATGGAAAATTTTACAAAGAATAGGATTTTTCCACTCGTTCGAACACAAATAGGCTCATCCCAGCCGTCACTGCAGGCACGACATCGTGGAATGACATAAAAAGAATAAGATTTATTTAATCCTAAAAATTATCATTCATCGAAATATATTTGGCAATTGTGACAAAAATACGACGAACAGCTGACAAATAATTTTGATGTAGGGTAGCGAACGGCTTCGGCAGTGGTTTTCTTTAGCAGGTTTCTGCATAAGATTGCTGCCAAAAACCTGCCGAAGAAAACCACTGCCGAAGCCGTTCTACTTTTGTCTTAAAGCTCACTAAAACAACTACAACCAATTTTATGCGTAACAGTTGAACTATATTTTTAGCAAAGAACAACTCCAACATCTTCCAAATATCCAGAGGGTGACTGCTCAAATCGGTTGAATCGTTCCGTGAAAACTTGAAGAGATAGGAAAACTTTGTCCTGATCCATTTTTCAACTAGAATTGTTTTGAAAGTAGAAAAACATTTTAAAACCTTTTCTTTCATATTGCTGTAACGATTTCGGCAATTTTTTCCAGTATATTATTGTTTTTGCTATATTTAGATTTCAGAAACTTGAAGTTTCTTGTAACATTACCTTTTACTAGATTTTCTAATGTGTAACTTTATCCTAACCCATAGTTATAACCCCTTCCCCTCATCCCTTCCTACTACGAGCATTGAAAACGCTACCCTTTGAGGCGGCTTCACTCTTTCCGGAAGGCGCATCATCATTTATTCATTCAGCTGATCAACCAGCTGTCATCTTTCCAACGCGGTTTCAGTTTTCACTAATACCAGAATGCAGCTCTTGCGGGCGGCACACAACCATACCGGTGAAGTTTGATCGATACTATAGCCCCTTATATAGGTATAAATATTTCACACAAGTAATGCCAGTAGGAGACAAACATATGGATAATAAACGATATTGCGTGTTGATAGATGTGCTGCAGGATTTGGTAAGGTTTTTTGGGGCACGGATTTCGGTATTTTTAAGGATTTGTGCGGCAACACGAGCTTTGCATTCGAGCATGTCATGAAAGCTGGCTTCATCATCAATCGAATGACATCATTACGACAAGTATGATAGCCGAAGATGGTATACGTTTTTGAACTACAACTTTGTATCGATTCTACGCCGTTTTGAGTTGACAGTCAGATGTCATAAATAATTCAGTTAAGGCACAAACATAAAGCTTGACCATACATTGCATTGCATTGCATTGAGCCCAAAAGAAATAAGGTAAGAAAATTTTCCTCATGGGGTACATTTATTTCTAAAATCGACTGTCGTCGCATATTTTATCCTTTTTTGGAAGTTGCCTTCTCAGAGTTATTAAATAGTTATTGATTGGTGGCATTTCTGGTTGACAAAGGTTACTGTATACACGCAATTACAGGATCCGAGCTATTGGTGGTTCCGAAAATGTTTCTTCGCAATGTTTTAATTTATTCATTCACAAAAGCTTATTAAATACACGAGCGCAGAACAAATCATCTACAATAATATTTTTTTGTGATTTGAAACTATAATTTACTAACTTAATCGACACTTTAACGGTTTTCAACGAGTTAGACTTCCTCTGTTTCACAACCACAATCTAAATACACGGTACTTTCTGTACAAACAGCAAAATTAAATTAATTATTTCGATAGCAGAATGTGCATGTCTCGACCAAATTCTAGCGACTTTCGGTAATTTACCTTTTGGGCAAAGCTCATACAAACTGCGCCTTCAGTACGATAAGTGAGCTAATGGTCCATACAGTAGGGCAATTCAATTATGGGGATTGCGTTCGTTCCCTTGTAGGGGGGCACACCTGAGTTTCACTGTGTACTAAGCGTGTCGTTGTTTATCACAGAATCGTTCCAGCTGATTGATCCACAACAAGCAACAGAATCATGGCGGTAATTTTAGATGAAAAATTGAGCGGTTTCTTTCAGTTTTCTCAAAAAAATACTGAAGAGATTTGTTAAGCCTTAAATTATTATTTGAAACGTTAGTATATGCAATAGCTTTAGAACACAGGTGCAATTCTGAAAAAAAGATTGTACACAAAAATTCGAAAATTTTATACCTATTTGGTATTTTTATGTTAAACAATTTTATGTTTCAGTATAGTTAAAGATTTGGTACTAGCAGATTCAGATAAAAAAAAGTTATGTATAGGTATTCAAAAGAATTTTTTATAGTTCACACGTTTTGCATGGATTGTTACTTGAACAATATGAATTTCAATGCAAATACTGTATAGGTTTTTATAGTAAAATTTTTAATTTTTATTATCTCAATTCGAAATACGCCATTCCAAATTATCATCCAATCAAAAATTGTCAAGACAAACCGATGCACCATTTGTACTTTTCAAAAGTTACAAAACCCATATGAATCACATCTATTCTCTAATCGACAACAAGCAAAACCAAACTGTCGCACGGTACGAACAAGAAACCGGAGACTCCAATATATCAGATACGCTTATTCGTTTGGAAATTTTGCTGCTGACAACAGATGATATCTATAACCGGATATAATTATCGTTTAGCAGATAACACCGTACACTTTTCATAGTTTCCCGCTGTGAACTCGCTACTGGTGCACTACCGTTTTTTTCTTTTTTTTTTCAATTAAGTGCAGTTTCGATTCAACGATGCACGGCAGAGATCCGCGCGATTCAAGCGACAATCCATTCAGCGTTAACCCTTTCAGTGCCCACGACTAACAGCACATGCAGAAGTGTACAGTGACCATCTTCACGCTAGTGATTCAAGCCAACCGAAGGGTTGAAACTTAGCTCCTTGTTTGTGCAACCTGGCATAGGTGTATGTATTGTTTGTTGTTTTTATGAATAAACACGGTAATCATTGGGGACTAGCTAAGCGTTGAATTTATAAATTATTCGTTTACCCTAGAAGCATGATCTGGAGCAGGTACGAGTAGTAATTGAAAAAAATACCTTTATATGGAATTTCGCCACTTGTATCAGGGACGTATCCGGTGTTCGATTGTTAGGAAGATGAATGGAGTTGATGGATTATGATTGCTGCTCAACCGGAATTGATTGAAAACGGGTCAGTGTTCTACGATCGAAGCAGATAAGACACTTCTTCGTAACCCGCAATAACTCACCATACCTCAGTAAACAAAGCATTGCATTGCTCGCGAATGTGTCTTCCGTGAAATTCAATTAGTAAGCCGTGCACAAAAGATAACAAAGCGTTGCAGGTTTTTTTCTTGCTTTTCGCGATGAATGAATGAGCAATGATGGTTTTTTGTTTTTAAACTGATGTTTCCGTTGTTGAAGTGCTTAATTAGGAAGATATCGGAAGATGGGAGATCCAAGCCAATCACGCTCATGTTAATCTTGAACATCCTTTGATATGTTTTTTTTCTGTTTCTCAAGCTAGCAGAATCAAGTGACCAAAACAAAATGATGTCCTCGTTTAAAATCTAGAACTGTACCCTTAAGACTTTTCAAACTCAATGAGGCCGACATTAATAGGACAAGTCTGTGTAGGTGACAAGCAAGCATGGTTGAATATGTACACAACAAACAATGTTATTGCATAATTTAATTGATATGATCCGTCAGGCTTACTGATTGCAAAAGACAACTATGCGTTTATGAAATACAGTGCTAAAACAGTCGTCACGATTCTACACACGCACACACACACACACACACACACACACACACACACATCAGGGTGGCATTGCGATGTATGGAAAAATCTAATTTAAAGAACCGACCATGCTCATTTTGTTCATTTGCCCAAAATAATAGCCTATGCAAAATTTCAGCTTAATCAGACATGATTTAGGGAGCCTCAAAGCGCTTTAAATTCGAGTTTAAGATGCCTGATAAACATTAAAATGATTTACATGTGGTTTGGTGAATCATTTTAATGTTTATTAGGTATTTTGAACTAGATTCTTTATTAGGGATGTCCATTTTCGGAGGTCAAAACATCGAAATTTTGAACACTTCGAGGCACCCCTAAATTATGTCCGACTGAGCTAAATTTTACGCAGATCATTCTTTTAGGTCAATAAACAAAACGTACATGGTCGGTGACATGACCATTTTCGCTGCCACCCTAACACATATGTATGTTATTGACCAATCAGACGTGCGCAGAAAATAGAATATTATGTTGGATTGACATGTAATCTTTGAGCCGAAATTGCCCGTCAAACTCTCACGTGTTTG
This sequence comes from Wyeomyia smithii, assembly GCF_029784165.1. Lineage (NCBI taxonomy): Eukaryota > Metazoa > Arthropoda > Insecta > Diptera > Culicidae > Wyeomyia > Wyeomyia smithii. Next base: position 72,145,098 of record NC_073694.1, on the reverse strand, counting down.
AATAACTATTTTTGCATGAAAGCATTTTGTAAGTACCCAAAAGTACTAGGTTATTTTAAATAGCTTAACATTCAAAACAATAAGCAATATTCAAGTACCTTCATTAATCCTGATCCATAATTCATGAAAATGTATGGAAATAGGTCTTTTATCCTGTTTAAGCTATTTGGTAGTAAAAATTAAATATAAGTAAAATTTTCGATAACATGTTAGCTAACCACCCAATCCGGAACAGACGCTCAATTTTAAACTCACACAAGCACAATTGGTGCTAATTATGTTTAAAAGGGAATTTCGGTCTATTTTCTAATCGTTCCTAATAAATTCACAGGTTAAAAATACTCATACAATAAACAAAATATGACCGAAGTCGGTGATTACAGCCTGGAGTGGATTAAACAGGAACATTTATTATACCTGCGCTAAATGAAAACACATGACGTATCCAAAAATCACTCGTTGGCTTACCAGCTGGATAAGACAGACGATAAGAATGACAATGTACGATGAATCCTGCATCCTCATCCATATTATGTGGAATTGGCTCATTTTCATTAAATTTTATTGTAATTGAAGAGGGTTTTTCTCACAGTGTATATGTCCTTAACTACAATTTTACTATCAACGATTACGTCGAAGGCATAGTTAAATTAATAATTAATTAATTAACAGGGAAACGAGAAATAAATGACAACCTAATATCATCAAACGATCACTATCGTTCAAAAATAAGGTTGACAAAATAGAAAATATTAACATTTTCTGCATAGGGTGCGGTATAACTATTGCAACAAAAATGCAAAGTCGGTTTGCGGGTCGATATTTGTTGGGCCCAGACGATGAATAACAATGAAAACCTCCATGCAAGACGGTGCCCCGGCTCACGCAAAGAAGACCGTTCAAGACTGGTGCAAGTCCACCTTTTACTCTGTCATCACCAAGGATGAGTGGCCTCCAAACTCGCCAGATCTCAACTTGAGTTGAAGAAGTCTCTGCTCAATTTTCTGGAAGAAAATTCCTCAAAATGATCATCGGTCCGTCGTCCAGTCTTCTCCTAAGCGTCTCCGAGCTGTCATCAGAGCTAAAGGAGGACACATTGAATGAGTTGTTTTTTTTTTAATGTTTTACTCAATAAATTGTTTTATTTTAAAAGTTTTCTCTCACTTGCCAAAAACATGGTTAACGGTCCTATGTTTCTTGTTGTAATAATTATGGCGCACCCTGTAGTACAAAATTACATGTTCTATTAGTAGAGACAGTGGAAAATCGTGATTTCGCGAAAACTGAAATTTACAAAAATCGGCGAAATGCAGCGAATCATCCTACATATCACAATTACTAGAGTGTTATAAGTTCTGTTATTTTTAAGTTTCTGTAGTTACCGAATAGATAACTTCGCACCATTATAGACACTGTACTTTATTAGTCTGGCGGAGTGGATTTCGTTTTGAACGGTCAAAACGGGAACCAGTCGAGTGTGTGCCAAATTTTGTTGCTAAAGTATTACGATTGTACAGTAATTAGATAGAAATTAGGCTCAATTATTACGACGACGTTACTTCTTAGGCTAACTTAGACTGGTTAACTTAACTTTCTATGTTTCCTAGCTTTTTTTCTCTCGAATGTTTGAAAACGATATTGTGTCAACGTTGAATTAATATACAATATTGTGTATAGTTGTCCTCTAAAAAATCACACTATCGTAGATTTACTATTCTATCTTTGTTGCCATCTGCACTGTTATGCGAGAAATGCGCAACAGAAACAAAATAAGTTGTTGTTTTCAACAGTCTTTTAGCAGCAGTGCAGCTGATGATATTGGTTAGTTGATACCTTATTTGAAAGAAGTCTTGCTTAAAATTTTTATTTATGTACAGTCATATAAACAGTCATATAAAGTCATATAAATATACACTGGACAGTTGAAAGCTCTCCGAAATGTCAGAATCATCAAGCAAGTGACGAAACCTAAGCAGACATTCGTTTAAAATTTGCATTACCCAAATACTAATACACTTTTAATAAATTCACTTCATCTTCTCAGCAACGCTTACGATAAAAGCTTTTTTCACGAAATGAAGAGTTTTTTCCTGTATGAACTGCGACCAGAAACGTTGATCTATTGTGATATATGCCCGGGTGTCTGCTGTATTCCGCACTTCTATCGATTGCAATACCGCCATTTGGAAAGTGGCATGCCTATTATTGTTCCATCCGTGCTTGTGTGCAATGTGATTTTACCCTTCCTTTTACACGTTTACAGCTCTTCTATACCGAGCCTCGTTCCTCCTGCCAAATATCGTCAATTATAATTCCCTGGAGATGTTACGTTGTGCGTTCTTCTGGCCAGTTTTATAGATAAGAGGGACAATAAATAAATAATAAACAAAAATAATTTTTGTTAAGAGTAAGCCACGCAAAGGTATTATAGATTTCAGCGTAGAGTAAGGGTAAGTAGTGGTGGGGGAGCCTGAGAATAAATCCATGCTTAAGTCCTATTGGAAATCGAATGGCCTGATTCTGCTAAGATTCGAATTCACGACCATCCGCTTGACGAAACGGGCCCTGTAACTTTGCGGCTACGCAGCTTTCAATAAAAAGGGTTATATGCCAACTGAAACATTTCCCATTAATATTCGGTTGCCAGTTTCACGGTTTTCCTCTCTCCCAGACTAGTGAAATACAGTAACTTTAGTTTACATGTGTTATCAGCTGGCGTTATAACACTACAAATTCACACAATGTTGCCAGTTTATTTTGCTGGTATGTTTCGTAAAGGTTAATGCGTACTATGGTTCACCACTGAACATTTCAGTTTCCTTCAAAGTGAGTTACATGCAACATGACAGGAAATACCCTTTCACGACGATTCATCGCATTAGAAATCACAGCCATTCCTTCAGACTCGCTCAAACCCACCATTCTTCAAGCAAACGTAAAGTCGTATACAGTCAGGTTTTTTACGCGTGGGGCACGTATCTCGTAAAAACCGTGGCCATTCGAAAATCCGCGTAAAAACCGCGTTCAATTTAAAATTTGCGTAAAGTACACCATCAAGAAAGAAGTTAGAAGCAACCCGAGACGCTCTACGACCAGTATTTGAAATTGTCCTCTTCACGGTCATTCCGGGTCCTTCGGAGGGCTGAGGTTTTAGTTTGACTAAGTCTTCTACTCAATACCGTAAAACGGGGTAACATTGATCATTTTTTTCACTTTTTCGTGAGTATTTATATATTTTACAACTGAAATTACATGTTTCATATTTTTAGAACCAGTACTGGCATCCTTAGAACTTGAGAAGTTAGTTTTCAAAGCCATTCGAAAATCTTGAACATTGATTTTGATCAGTTTCAATTTTGAATAGTTTCGAAACCTTTTTGAACTAAAAATGTTAGATAATGCTTTGATAACATGTTTAGAGACGCTTCCCAGATTGACATCACCTTCTCCTTGACTGCTCATACTGCGGAGGAAAGTCCTGTCCTAGCACCTAGCCGCGGTATGTACTGCGAGTCATTTTAATGTCATATAATATAATATACCTTTCGATGATGAAAAACGTAAACGTTGGTCGCGAAATGTGCCAGAAGTATTTTGTAAGTCAGCAATCGCTGTAAAATGTTTGTGTTCAGAAAAGGTATGTTGATCATATATGCAAGGCCTTTCCAACAACGGAAGTATCAATAGGCCAGCTGTAGCCTCTTACGTTCTATGCTCTAGCCAAGATAACATCCTGGCTAGAGCAAAAAATTGGACCTTCTTAACAAATATAAATTAATTAACTGTAAATGTAATAAATTTGACTGAAATTTTTTCTAGTTGATAGAGAAAATTAAATAACGGATTTGGAAAACATGTCAATGAATACGAAATGTTTAGTATTCGACTAGTATAAAGTGCTTTTTTGGCACTTACTGAGAGTAGAAAATATAACAGTCAAATTAGTTTTAAAATTTGGTCATCAAAACAATAAAAAATTTCAACCAATGCGATATCGTTCAGACCTCGAATGACACAAGACTAAGATGTTATACTCAGATTTAGCAAAAGTAATCACGGAGCAGTTTTATTTCAACTATTTATAAGAAGGTTAATACTGATCAATGTTACCCCGCTGATCACCACGTTTTACGGTAAACACTTTTTTAGTTTTTGGTTTCAAACCCGCGTTGATTCGAGAAACGGCGTAATATTTAAACGCTTTAATTAAAAAATCCGCATAAAAAACCACGTTGATTCCAAAATCAGCGTAAAAAACCGTGTTAATTCGAAAATCCGCGTAAAAACCTGACTGTATTAATTAAATAAATAGATTGCCGTTTGATTTTACAAAATTACTTTATTCAGTATTTTACGAGGAGAAAAAGTACCACAAAATTTTAATATTATTTGTTTCGTCACCTGCAAATTTTCAACTGTTTTGCCGCGAATTACTACAATCTTCAATATATCTGCCTAATAAGTTATAAGGAATATATGTTTTCCTAGTATACGCAGAACTAGAACAGTTATGCGGAAGACGACAAAATATTTGTACTGATTTTGCCCAAAACTGAAGCGATAAACGTTAGTTTGATCATGTTTGGTTCAGATTAGTCGAAGTATGGTAAATATTCTACATCTGTGACCTTTTTGTAAATACTCTGCGTTTTATCGAACACGGACTGCTTTCCTTCTTATCTCACCTTGTGTTCTATTTTTTTTTCTTCACATATAACCATTAGACTGGGACACGGTTATATGGGAAAAAAGCGATGGTGTTTTTTTTCGCTCCCATGCACTTTTCGTGTTCCTTATGGATCCTATAACAACTGTGTAACTTTTCAGATCGATCGGTGAAACGCCCGATTTGCGCCCGATTTTTAAAGTTTCCATACGATTTTATATGGGAAAATTCACTTCTTCAAAACTTATTCTCTATAAATTCCCAGTTGGGTCCTAAAAATATATCAATACATGATATTTGTAGGAAATTTTCCTGGGAAAAACTCTTCTGAAGACCGTAAGGCGCTACGATGCTTGTAGAAACAGCTATTCACCCCAAACTGATTGAATGTCTGACGGACGGCTCACCATTGAATTTTACTAGCAATACTGCTGCAGCATGCTGCTGTTGCAAATTCAACCATGTGATGAGAAATGATATCGCTTAAATTTATCTTGGAGGCTTCCCCGAAGATACTATGAGCAAAAATCACACTTTGAAAGTTAATTCCACGCGAAATTATTTCTCATACTTAATCAAGTCTGCAATAGCAGCATGCTGTAGCAGTGTTGCTGGAAAATTTCAATGGTGGGCCGTCCGTCAGACATTCAATCAGTTTGGGATGAATAGCTGTTTCTACAAGCATCTTAGCGCCTCACGGTCTTCAGAAGAGTTTTTCCCAGGAAAATTTCCTACAAATATCATGTATCAATATATTTTCAGGACCCAACTGGAAATTTCTAGAGAATAAGTTTTGAAGAAGTGAATTTTCCCATTTAAAATGGTATGGAAACTTTAAAAATCGGGCGCAAATCGGGCTTTTCTCCGATCGATCTGAAAAGTTACACAGTTGTAATGGGACCCATAAGGAACACGAAAAGTGCATGGGAGCTAACATTTATTTTTTGTCCCACCCTAATAACCATGTGTTCTAGTTCTATATATAGAGAGAAGCCCAAGCGCTCATAATTAGCAAACTGTCAACATCGAAACGAACGAATCGCATGATTTTGCATCATCGTTATTCGTTTTGATGTGACAATTCCCATAATGGTAAGCGCTATTTCTCTAATATAGTTTTCTCTAATGTGTTCTAACCTCGTCTCCCTCTCTCTAATGGCTGTAGGAAACAACAAATTCAACAGTGCAAATGTCGCATCGAAGCCTAGATGAAATTGTCCAATAATAGCTGCAAGATTGGTATCCGATCCATTATAAACCAGTAAGATGTTCAGCTTGCCAACATGGCAAACATTGTGTAATAAGAGTAGCTATGCATCGTATTTTACACTACCTGATGCTTATGCTCATAGGCTAACTATTTTTTACATTTTACACAAGTGATTAGTTTCTATCAATCAAATCACGTTAGCTTTAGTCGATTCGATCGTTTCTCCTTTGCGATCAAGACAAATGCGAACGGAAGCGTGAAAAGCCGATGGGCTTTCTTTGTGCAAGGTTTTTTTTTCACTGTTCATAACTAGACGAAGCCCACGAAGAGAAATTTTCGTTACCGCACACTAATCGTTTCATATGTTCACTTTTTGCATTCGTGGGGTAGTAGCTAGTGATTGCCTCATCTGCCAGGTTGCCATTCTAGCAAATAAAACAAATCCCGAATCTACCAAGTGCCTGATTTTTTGTAAGAATTAGGTAACCGTTCATTAAAAATTATCAGAGTTTCGAACGAAGAAAATGTCGTTTGTCACTCGAAATGACAACCAGATTATTGCCAGACTGTTTGTTTAGATTTCATTTGGAACCTGGGTGGCATCCCTGCTCGTCTGACAAGACAACATCAACGAAAGCTACAGCACCATCGGAACAAAAATAGGTACATAGTTCGAAATTGCCGGTTGGATAATACCTCACTAATGAAATGGTCGATAGTAGACCGTTTTATTGAGTGTTGGATATGTCATGTTGCTGGAAAACGTTAGCCATCTCCTTTCATAAAATGCCTTAATGGAGGTTCAATACCACCAGTGTCGGCGCGCGGCACCACCATAGTGTCGGTAGCTCTTGAGTATTTCCAGCCAGAATGACCGCAAAAATTCAATCGAAGGATTTTGATTTGAATGAAACTTGGCACACGGCTCATAAATTCAAGTATTTTCTTCGAGTGGGGAAATTCATAGAACTTGAGAGTAATTTTCAAAAGAGGTGTATGCATATTGGAATACACTTTATATAAAATAATAATATAAAATAATATATATTATATAAAATAATAATAAAATAATAATATAAAAGCATTGTGACGCAGCAGCTTTTGGTAGGATACAAAAAATCACAAGGGTCGTATGCAAAGCCAAGGCCGCAAGGTTGACGTAGAACTACATAAAGTTGTTTGTTACATCACTTGTATTAAATATGTTCAAAATTTTGTGCAAAAGAGTTGTTCAAGTGCTACCGAATTTCAGTTTGGTCACCCAAAGTTGCATTTTTGAGTAGGACCGATTGAAACATAAAAATCTCGCTTCGGCTATGAAACAGAATCATCGCGTCTTCGATAAAGTTAAATATGGCCCCCTCCCCGCAAAAGGGTAGGATTATGTGAATGCAAATCGACAAGTTTCTGACATTTTACGTGGATCAGATACCTACCAATCGATTTCTGAGACTTTTTTACTCAATATAAGATATGATTTGACTAGCACTTCTAGATATTAGCACATTACCATTAATGCTAGACATACTCGATATTATTTTGCTTTGTGAAATAGACTTAAACCATGCCAAAACCAGTTTCGTAGAATCACCGTTTTGAACTCAGTTTTCGTCCGATTTAAAATCTGATTTTTTTAAAAGATGGGTAAGAAGATGCTAATATGTGGACAAACTCTTAGAATTTTGATATTTGGCCTTAAAACAGAATGGCGTAGAGAAAATATCGAAAATTTCGGATTTCTCAAAAATTAAAAATGGCGCCATTATTGCCTCTTAAGTTGAAATATGTTCAAACTCGGGGAAATTTATTTTCGCATCAAACTTCGTGAAAAATCATGCATAGAAGCCAGGGCTTTCCCAGATGGTCTCGAGGTACGATGCCGGCCTAACAAGCCAGTCGTCGTAGGTTCGAGTCACGACTCGGGAGAGACTGTTAGTGTCAGTAGGATCGTAGCGCTAGCCCCGCAATTGTCCTGTACACTATACAGTCGGCTGCGAAGTCTGTGTATAAATAAACAAAAGGTCATGTTCCGAATCGGAATGTAGCACCAAGGATTTGCTTTAGAAGCCAGGGCTAAAAAATTGTTGCACTGTGTAATCAAACCCGTAATATTTCGTTGAGTCATTAGGGCGACCAGCTTCGAAAAAGGGTGACCCTAGAAAATGACTTTATTCGATGTATTTCATTTTTCAAAATTCATCATCTTTGAACCAGTCGATCTGTTTTTGATCTTTTGGATCTAGTCAAAAATATTTTCTAGTTTTACGAAAAAATAAAACTGTGTGCTGTTACCTGCAAAACAAATAAAGTTTCTATAATTTTTGTCAAGTTTTCAACTTAAATTTATTCAAATACAAAAAAAAACATATATTAAAATAATATCTATATAGAGTTTCAAATGTGCCCTTCAAATTAACCAAGAAATATTTTTTGCCCCAAAACGAACGACAAACAAATGAAATAGTTATATTTCCTGATGAAAAACATTAATAACTTTAAGTAGAATTGAGATATTTACGATTTCAGAATTGCAATTTGTTTCTCCTTAAATAAAATCGTTCCATGACAATTTTAACGTGAAAATTTCAGTAAAAAAATTATAGCGAAAAATGTTTTTTTTTCAATCCAAATTATTTATTTAAAATAATTATTTTTAAAAATATAGAAAAACTTTTTTCTGTAAAGTTACTCTATCTATACAAATAATCATGTCTATCTATAAAGATAATGAAGTTAGATACTTGATTTCATTGAAAACATGGGTTATCCTTACTTTTGATAGTTTTTAAATAGGTGCCTTAATGTATGTAACAACTTTGTAGAAGAAAGTGTTTCTCTAAAGTATTGATATCTAGCTCTAGATCCAAATTTCCCTCTGAATTAGGTTTCTGGACCATTGTGCATTGGTAATTGTGACTCTCGTGATTCCTTTTTTTGTTTTTTTTTTGTACCACTCGCAAAGAAAAAACAAACATGAATGAAAGGGGAAATATTGTTCACTTCACGAGGGTGATTCTTGTCAACCGAAAAAAAAGTATAAAATTAGGTAGAAACGTAGGAGAATTTTATAAAATATAAAAGGCCCGTTTACGAGCGCATTAGATTTTAACCAGCGTGTCAAAAGAAATAGTTATAACATTACAAAAAAAAAAATTACAGCTTGCTCCAACACGCGACGCTCGAGCCAACGCAGTTAGTCAACGCCAGAAGCTGACAGGTGTACTCCATGGATTTTCGGTCATGTAACATTTCATAGAAAAAAAGTGATGTTCGGATGTCAAAGGTCGATGGAGAAGAAGACCCACATCAGTTTGAAATGGGGGCGGATGTAACGAAAACTCCTCGTTCCTTCCCGTTAACTTTCCGTCACTTGTTTGGCGTAGTCAGAACCCGGAAAAATATAATATCACACTACATTCTAATGCGTTAAACTAGGTTAAGCCAAAGGTCGGACAAAAGAAAAGATAAATAAAAATTAACAAAATGATAAGATACGAAAAATGGGATTTCACAGAGCCCGCGGGCGCGAGTTAATCAGGGCACGCGGAGATAGAGAGAAAGAACCCGCTCGTAGCTCTTTTACTTAAAAGGACTGAGTAAACTTTCGTTTCGAAAGAACGAAAAGACCGGAGAAGGCCCTAATCATTGAAAAGATTGAACTTTGGGCTGGCGTAAGGTAATTAAAATTAATAACTTCAATCGCTTTCTTGAAGTGATCCCGTGCGGTCATATTACCCTACGTACAGTACTATTTGTGTGGTTTTACATTGTCACAAGACCTAGTGGCGACTGCAAGGGTAGTTGCTACACTTCAAATAAATTATATACCAAAACATATACCCCTAGGCAAAAGCAAAAACTCGGATACTTGCATGCATTCTAGGTCTTAGATATCAATGACAGATAAGCACATGTTTGAGGTGTTGTGAAACAATATATCACTGAGTAAGTGAAATCATTCGAATTTTACATTGTTGATCATCCAAGCTTACATGTTCACCAACAACTAACATGAGATAATTTAAAATTTGGAAAAGTTTCCATGTATTTTATCGTTTTTTTTAAATGAACGAGTTAGTAGTTCATCCGCTTAGAATTTGTTTTTTAGGACAGTGTCTTCGAGAAAGTTGTAGCAGATGTTTTTGCTAGCAACTACACGAAGGTGTCGAATTTCTATATCGTGTAAAGAGTTACGGAATCAAATTGTATTTAAATGGCTGTAACATTTTACTCATTGGGTATTTTAGATTAAACATTTGGGTGAAATTTGTTCAACGTGTATTTGTGACACTGTAAGTTGCATTCAGCTGCTAGTGCAATTGTTGCGAAGATGGAGTCGGAAGAACAGAAGAGACGTGAAAAAATTTTGCACGCATACCTCAAAAATCCGAATTTTTCTCATCGTGCTATTAGCAGGAAGCTGAGAACGGTCAATCTACGGTAACTCGCGTTTTGAATCGGTACAACGAGCGTTCGATCATCGAACGAAAAGAAGAAAGTGGCCAAAATAGATCTCCGTATAGTGTAAAGGATCACAAGCGGGTAGTTCACGCATTTAAGAGGAATCCGAACAGATCAGTTAGAGATGTTTCGTTCAAGATGCGAAAAACGTGAAGGATTACACACGAACAAAGCTCAGAAGGTGCCGAATCGCAATGAACGGCAGAATACGGTGGTGAAAACACGTGCACGGAAGCTCTACCTCAGATGTTGATGAAATCACATTGTCTCGTTATGCAGCGGTTCTCAACCTGGGGTACGCGTACCCCTGGGGGTACTCGAAAGCCTTCAGGGGGTACGCGAAAGAAAAATCAGTAATGGCGGACAAAGCAATTATTCTCTATAATACTTCATTTGTTGGCCAATCTAGCCCCTGAAACATGACTGTAGCAATCAAACAAGCTACAGTTTAATTTGGAACCTTAACTAGACTACCACAACATGATCTACCATTACTCTTTCCCACTCTGCAAGAACCTTCCAAGCCAGGGGGTACAATTGATATGGAAAATATCGCCAAGGAGTACGCGGACAAAAAAAGGTTGAGAACCGCTGTCGTTATGGACGACGAGACATATGCAAAAGAAGATTTCTGGCAACTCCCAGGGCTCCAGTACTTCACCACCCATCGTAAAATCGAAGTTCCTGATGACGTTAGAAAGCAGAAGGTGTCAAAGTTTGCTAAAAAGGACATGATTTGGCAAACAATTTGCTCGTGTTGAAAGCGGAGCATCCCATTCGTGACGACCGGGACGATCAATGGACAGCTATACTTGGAGGAAGGCCTCCAAAAGCGTTTACTCCCACTTAGGTCAAAAAATTGTCCTACAACTTTCTGGTCGGATTGAGCCTCGTGTCATTACTCGAACCGAAAAAACCGAACAACAATTTTATTTTACTATATGGGGCCGTTCAATAATTACGTAAGCAAATAGGGGGTGAGGGGGGGGGTGCAATTTTCTTACGCTATCTTACAGGGGAGGGAGGGGGGAGAATTGATTTTCTTACGTTTTCTTACGATTTACTTACGAAAAACATTGTTAGTGAAGCTGTTCAAATAACCATGTTCATGACAGCATGGACGGTAAAATTCATGAAAAGGAAATTACGGAATTAAGGGACAGAAGACGAAACGAAGTAGTGCTTGCTTTATAATGATTAAACAAAAATAAAAATGTATACATGCTGGCAGTAAGATCTCACTAGGGAGGAGGGGGGGGGGGGCTGGTACCATAAAATCTTACGATGTCTTAGAAGGGAGGGGGAAAAAAGGCAATATTACTTATATCATTTGAAAATAGCAGAAAAAAATAAATTCAATTTGAAAAGTATAGAAAACTTCACCTAATCAACACTGTAGGTAGCGGAGGAGTCGGTCAACACTATGAAAAGTTTACAGTAAGGACTCAATCCACTAGAAGGCATGTAATAATGACTACATGATGCAACTCGACACGCAGTTAGTTTAAGGTTAGTTAAGATGAAATATACACTTTTCTCTACTAATAAGAAACACAGTTACAGAAAAAATGTTATACTGGCGAGTTAACTTGAATGCTTAGGTAATCAAAAAGAGCAGTTGAAAAAGTGGAAAAATATGCTTACGTGATTATTGAACGGCCCCTATTTGAAAGCTAGGCGATTTGTTGGATGAGTGAGATTTACCAAATCTTTTTTTGTAATGCTATTTAATTCCGTACACCCTTTATTTGAAAATAGATAAACGGTTTCATAGAGAAAGCTCACTCAAATCATAATTTTCAATAAATTTTTTTGTCTAGATTTTATACATATTTTATATCTTCTACAATGTTATTAGCCAACATTCTAACTCGCTATACATAGTTCATAATAAATAAATGATGGTAAAATGTTATCAGTTTTTCAAGGATCAATTGAATTTTGGATTACACATTAGTGTTCAAAAACAACTAATTGATCGAAACGAAATCAGCAAAATAGAACACTGTGCACTGCAGTTCTATGAAACTTAAATCGAAAAAAAAGAATGCTTTAAGTAAAGTGTTAGTCAAAACGCATGCACTTTTTAGAAACAAAAATAAATTTCGAATTCAGGAAAATTTTGTAAAAAAAATAGAAGTGCAAAATTTCGCTCAAATTGGAGCCTCTCGAAATTAGCCAATCGGTTATTTGGCATGGAAATACTCCCCAGCAATATCACGAATGTCACGTAACATTTTCAATATGAAATATGACTGACAGTTTGATTGACAATTTGGAATCGAACAAAATAGATAGACAAATAAGTAGTCAGTTCAAGACTCCCTGAATCTAGTTGAGAATGATTCCTCTCTGATGACAATGATTTGGGTAATATTGCCAAAATTATCAACCATTTAATTATTAGTCACGTAAAATAAATGCAATCGCACCACAACATCAAACGTACCACAAAGGAGAATGCAGTTGATTAAAAAAAAACAATCAACTCTTTCGATGACCCAGAGCTTTTTAACCTGGAAGCCCGAGTTCGAAAAACAACTTCCACTTGTCCATAAACATCAATCATATCGAACTTCACGCGACCCACTATTAATAGATGTCAATCCAGTCAACCGCAACTGCGCATGGTTGCCAGCATTGTTGCGTTTAGCAGCGATAGATAGTGTGGCGAACACGCGACATACAAACACAGAACAGCAGTGGCTGATGAATAGAACGTTCGGAATGCCTACACCAGGTAATGTTTGCTCCCATATCGAATCGATACCCTCCACTCGAACTTGGTCAGAGCCGGTTTGGCTGATGACGGCATTGCATGGCTTTGCAGCACTCCACTTCCCAATTACCCAAATACGGGCAGACCGTGCGCTTATTATTGGTTGCTGATGGGAAGGACTGAGGACAACGACGATCACTACAAAATTTAAAAAAGAAACCGGTTGACTCTCTACCGAACACGCGGGATTGGAAGTTCAAGTTAACAGACAGTGCAGGAGAAAAAAAATTAACAACAAAAGTTAGAAATTCAATTAATTTCGAATGTTGCGTTCTGGAAAAAAGGCAATATTACTTATATCATTTGAAAATAGCAGAAAAAAATAAATTTAATTTGAAAAGTATAGAAAACTTCACCTAATCAACACTGTAGGTAGCGGAGGAGTCGGTCAACACTATGAAAAGTTTACAGTAAGGACTCAATCCACTAGAAGGCATGTAATAATGACTACATGATGCAACTCGACACGCAGTTAGTTTAAGGTTAGTTAAGATGAAATATACACTTTTCTCTACTAATAAGAAACACAGTTACAGAAAAAATGTTATACTGGCGGGTTAACTTGAATGCTTAGGTAATCAAAAAGAGCAGCTTATATAAAAAGAGTGAATAAAAGAAACAAACGAGGCTGATCTGTTTCGGCGCCATTGAATCTTCTCTAGCAACGGTACCAGTACTTGTCGCAAATAACCGTAAGATAAGTAGGTACACAGTGAACGTATTCCAAACAGGGAAACCTGTCAGCTACGGCTTTGTTATATTTCGCGACTAATACGAATCGCGTGGGTCGCGTTTCTTGGCTACACAATTTTCCATTCCGTTTGATTTCGACGAGTCGTCGTCTGTATTGGGGTTTTAAACATTAGTCACCATCCGGGCTGGACGTGCACTTCTGTGGTCGTTCACGCGCAAACCGATCTCTCGAACGTATAACAGCCCATGCCTACGAGTTGCGGCGAACGTTGTTATACACAAACGAAGCGGCGACCTTAAATTATCTGTCACCATGAGCAACAGCTGACTGCCATTACAGTCGCTGCCGTCAGAGAAATGTGGAAGCAAAACTGTTTTCTTGTCAGTTCATCCAGGTACTGACAAGCCCCTGAACGTTATCTCTAGAGAGTAAATTTAGCAGAGTGAAGAAATACGTCACACAAGATTTGGGTTTATAGAATAATAAGTAAGTCGACATTTTATTAGCTTACAAATATGTTTGCATCAACATCTTCTGAGTTTGGTTTCCTCAAATCTTTAATAAATGTTTGGACCTCTGTGATAATAGCTCGAGCACATTTGATAATTTCTAGTGCCTTTCAAATGTACTTTATTTTAAATATCTATTTTAAAACTTGGCAGTAGCACAAATTATTTTTTTTTATTTTTTATTTTCGCCAAAGTTTTCGCGTTGATACTCAATTGCGCAGCCTTGTGAACCGCTAGCATGTCCTGATGAAGTAACGTTTTCATTTACAAAATATGCAACCGTTTTTTCTTAGTTTAATTACACAAATGCTCCAATAAGTTATGCGAATGCTTAATTGATTGATTGTTTTTTCTCTATTCAAAGAATATAACCAAATAGCAACCCTTGTGCGTAATGTCTTGTAAAGATATGACTCAATGTGTTACAAACAGAAATTATGCAATGCATTGCATTCGATTTTTATATATCGCCTGGAAAATTCAATTGACAAACAAGTACTAACGTTCATCCCTCGTAATAAAAAAAGTAAATTTTCGCATAGGCTCCCTAGGATTCCTCACATTGGAATCGTGAGCGTCTTGAAAAGGAATCCTGAAAAAAGAATCCCCAAGAATGCCCTGTATTTGGGACTAGGATTTTTGAACGAGATTGAACGCGTGTAGTGAAAATTCACCGGATTCTGCAGGATTCCACATTGGAATTAGAGATGGTCAAGGGGTCGGGTTCGGGTTTGAAAATTTTTAAAAGTGTCGGGTACGGGTCGGGTTCGGGTTTGGTGAAAAAAAAACTTTCGGATTCGGGTCGAGTTCGAGTTTGAAAATGCCAGGTGTAGGTCGGATTTGGGTATAAAAAACCCGAAGCCCGACTATAAAATCTATGAAATCTCGGGTTCGGGTGTCACAATTTCGAGTTCGGGTTTGATGAAAATAAAATTTTCGGGTTCGGGTTTGAACGAAAAAAAAGTTTCGGGTTCGGGTTTCGACCGAAAAAAAAATTCAGGTTCGGGTCGGGTACGGGTTTGAAAAAAATCAAACCCGACCATCTCTAATTGGAATCCGAAGAATTCTTATAACGCGATCCTCATTCAAGAATCTTAGTCCCGTATATAGAGCATTCCTGCGGATTTTTTTTTCGGGATACCTTATAGAAGACGCCCAATGTGAGGAATCCTATGGAATCCATGCGAACCGTATGTGTTCGTCTGGATATATATGAATTAATTCTACCCGGGACGGCGTCATCTGGACGAACAGACAGGTTTCGCCTAGAGTCCCTAGGATTCCTCACACATCAGTTTTTCAGGGATATGTTCAAAAACTGAGGAATTTTATGAGTATTTAAATAGAATCTCACATTAATTGGTTTAAAGTATATAAAATTACTTCCACAGGCCATTTGTATGGTTTTGAGTATTTTGGTGATATTCCCTCGAAATGGTCCTTCCGGAATAGATTCCACTGGGACTTTTGGTGAAAACAAATAAATGAAACAAGGTAAATAGCACATAATATAGATATTTTAGAGACCGGAATGATATCCAAAGATCCAATTTGAACCAAATTTGTAATATTTTTTTTTTGTTTTATTTTCTCTGAATTCCAATTATCGTTATCAAGCATTTCTAGGTAATTCGGAATGCAGACCTCGTTCACTTTTGGCAAAACACGACCGATTTATATGTGTTGTCAAAAACGAACTTTTTTTCATGACTTATTTTCACTTTTCAAGTAACTTATGCAGCCTAGGTAGGCTTCGAAATGGTGAAGGTAGAACCACTTTTCACAGCGATAATCGTCTTCTTCTTCCTCTGACGCTACCAAGGTTCGCTGTCTTAATACATTTTTGAGCAAACATGTCATCGCCATCACGATATTGTTTTCCTCAAACGTATTTTAAATTTTTTTCTATAAATGAGAATTACGCACGTTGGGTGCGTGTACTCCGAAAAATATTTGTATCATTGATCTTGTAATAATATTTCTCAACATAAATAAAACGAAGTAGACAGAAATAGGCCGAAATCACATTGCCAAACGGCTCATTTCAAGATGGCTTGACAAAGTATTTTTTTTTAATTCTTTTAGCACCAATATTTAGTGGTTAATTTGTGGTTTCGAAATCCAATTTGTGGTAATTTGTGGTTGAGTAATTTCTGAGAAATTTTCAGAAAACTGAGTCAAGCCATCTCTGAAAATGATTTCGCTTCAAATGAATCGGACAACGATGATATATACATCAATCGAAAGCTCTTAATTTGTGGTTCACGAAAATGTAGTTTTTGTAGACATAGTTCATATTAAAATAAGTAAAAAACTATTATTTAAATTTTTCAATATTGTTTACCTCTTGTTGTCTACACCGACCGTACGCGGCGTTGGATGAGCATAGTACTGGCACCTGCCGATGTTAGTGCTAGTGGGTTATCTAGAACATATCGACAGTCGTTTATATACGCTAAAGGTCGTTTTTTACGCGGAGGATGCGTTCCAAATTTGTAAAACGTCTTTTTTGAGTTGCAAATATAACAAAGAGAACCGTCCTAAAACGTTAAAACCTCGTTTGAATATGATAGTGGCCAATCTAGAGACCAAAATTCAGTATTTTAAATTTTGAGTATTTACACCAAAAATTGATTTTTTTTTAAAACTGATATATGATCACTCGTGGCCTAAAACGGAAAACGTGATTGAAATGAGGTCGATATCTTGTACCGTTTTTGAGTAATGGAGTAAAGCAACCCGCGTAAAAAAACCGCGTAAAAAGCGACCTTACTGTATACGACATACAGTTGTCGCTGCCGTTGAAAGTTTTTTTGTTTTATTATTCAAAGAGTAGTAGTAGTAGCATAATCCTGAGACGAGAAAATATCGAATTTAAATTCTAGTCGGGACTCACACCTTTGGGCATTTACCATGCGTTTCAACCGTTCCCTACAGTTCTGAAGCAGGTATTAGACGAAGCAAATATTTGCTTTTTTTCAATACAGATTTTATTTTGTGCAAACAAAAATCGTACCAAAAATAGCAAATATTTGCGTCGTCTAATACCTGCTTAAGGCCCATTCTCGATCTTCAGGCATCATTCCGGTTTCTAAAATACCCAACAGTCGAATACAGTTGCGTAGTTGGTTACCAAAATATTATTATATTTATCGAAACAAAAAATTGTCCTTATTATTATCAGGCTGTAATTTATTCCAAGAGTTAAAACGTATGTGCTAATATATTTTAACATATAATAGATTTTGTATGAGAAAGACCAGATCACACCCCTAGGTGTATTAATTAAGGTTTTTTTTTCAAACAATCGGTAAACGGCAAAACTACATTTCCGGAGATGATTTGATCGAAGATCAAGAAAATTACGCTCGCATGTCTACGTAAAACTTCACTTATTTCGAGGAAATTTACGTAAAACACACGGAGGCTTGTCAACTACAAATATCTGCTAATTGATCAACATTTGCATTTCGCAGCAAATCTGCACATATAGTATCCATGCTGTTTACATACTGTTTCACCTAGAAATACTTAGAGGAAGAGATTCGCGGTGAAAAAATCGCCAATTCGGCAACTGGGTTTCATATGTCAGAGGTGCCAGATCTCTTCTCAAAGCGCAATGTTGACTAACATTCGACTTGTATAATCGGTGGTGACGGTGAAAGTCCTTAAGAATAGTGAAGTACTTCGCAAAAACTGTTAAGATGATATATGTTATGTTTATGTTTAATTTTATACACCTTCACTTATTTTGTTACCTATACACAAGGTTTGTTGAACTCCGGTTAAAAATCACTCACAGCATTATTAATTCATTCATTGGCAATAGACAAATATCTTAAAATAACAATATAGTTCACTCTCGGATTTCCCATATATTCCGGTGAAGACAGACAGGGAACACCCCCTCTTGTGGTGAAAAAGGTAACTAAACTCATTGCACAGTGGTACAGTAAGGCAATTTAGGCGGACATAGGCTTTTCGTTGCGATTTTGGTTTGCGGTTTAAAGCCATAGTTTTTGTAAAAAGTTGTTTCTTATACATAGTCCTCGATTCATGTGCGAATGAAAATTAGGGTGGTCCTAAAATCAACGAAATAAAACATTCTTTGGCAACTTGTAGACCAACTAATTCTAAGTAACTTTGTAAAAAACTTTTTTGTAGACATGAAATTTGGTTTCCAAAAACAGTCTTTTCGCTCTATTTTTTCAATTCAAATTAAAAACAAAGTTTTCTTCGGTAACTTTATCAAAAATACGCCAATTTTGACGAAAAAACATAGTCGATATATTATACAGATGAAGAGTTTCCACTATTTCTATTTTAAAAATAGGCCCTTTTGATAGATTGATGTCTCCGTTTAAGGCAAACATAAATAATATTTTTGATATCATTTGATAGAACAAATATTGTATAAATATTGTGAAGAAATACCGAAAGTTGCTTAAAATTAGTTGATCTACAACTGTTCCGATGAATGTATACATTTATTTATGCAAATAAAAAGTTAGTTTTTTCATTTAGTCGATTTCAGGACCACCCTAATTTTCATTTGCACATAAAAAATAGACTAAATATAAGAAACAAGTTCTTAGAAAAAAATTTTACTCTAAAACCACAAAATCGCATCGAAAAACTCGTGTCCGCCTACATTGCCTTACTGTACCACTGTGCATTGTTGTTGAATTTCTGTGAGCGTGTGACATTCTCACACACGAAACTGAATTTACTCAATTTTAGATTTAGTTGACACAATTTCATACTTTCACAGAAAAAAATATGTTGCAGATTTCGTGCGTATATTGTTTGTATGTAAAACTAATGCCATTCCGGGAGTTAAATATTGATAATATAATAGATGTAGCTTATCGAGGCACGAAGAAGAAATATTCAAATAATCAGGCCACGACGTGTAAATGGTAAACTAATCCCAAGTTGCTATATACGTGGTTCCCTGTGTAACTTCACTAGCTCAGATCCATCACGGGAAGCAACTACGAAATGTGCGGCCGTCAAGCTCAAGCTCAATAATCAGGCCACGAAGTGTACAATTAAATGAATATTTCAATTACCTCGTGAAAAAGATAAAAGGAGAAACCGCACAATGGTTGTCAATAGTCGTATATGGTTGTTGTGCAACTTTTAGCTTAGATAACACTTGAATGTTCTATCAATTTAACAATTTAAGTATGGACACATATCATGGTGTAATTGGTTTAAAAGCTTTATTATATTATATATAAAAGATATTCAACAAAACAAACATAATTAGTGATAACAACTGTTATGCAAAAACTATTATTTAATGTTTAGTTTTCTTCGTTTTGAAAGTAGTTTTGTTTTTTTTATCCCTCCGAATTTTTTGCTCTCGAGTTTTAATCTTCGTATTCATCACTTGCAGCTTTGCTTTAACCAGCATATTTATGTATTTACTAGCTGACCCGGCAAACTTCGTCCCGCCTATTTTTGTGTTTAATTCAATAATTTTCAACATTCCAATTTCATTGATTTCTTGAGATTTGTTTATATCGTTTGAAATTATTGGTTTTATCGGAATGACAACATCCTCGACTTTTGCCTTTAGTACATCACCTCTATTCCGAAAACACTCATATTGGGTGGTATTCAGTTATTTTCGTTGTTTTCCAGAAACTGAAAGTGGTCATCTTCGAATTCAATATGGTGTCCAGGGTCAATGCTTGGCTTCTTTACATTATTTCGATTACGGAAATATTCATATGCAGTAGTATTCGGCTGTTTCCCAGAAGTTGCCATCTTACAATTCAAAATGGTGTCTGAGGTCAATTTTTAGCTCCATGCATCATTCTGGTTGAAGTAACTCTCATATTGGGTAGTATTTGGTCCCTTTAGGCTATTTTTTTTGGAGACAATTTCTGGCCCCTGAGCGTCATTCTGGTTAAAGAAACACCAATAATAGGTGTTATTTAGTCATTTTCGGCTGTTCTACAGAAACCGGAAGTCACCATCTTAGAATTCAAAATGTTGTCTGTGGTCGATTCTAGCTCCTGTGTATCATTCTGGTATCGAAACATCTCATATTGGATGGAAATCGGCCGGTTGAAGAAATACCCATATTGGGTGTTATTTGGTTATTTTCGGCAGTTTCCCATTCACCGGAAGTCGTCATTTTACAATTCATAATGTTATCTGAGGTCGATTTGTAGCTTCAGTGCATCATAACAATCCCGGAAATACCCATAATGAGTGTTATTTGGTCTTTTGCCACTGTTTAGGAACCGGAAGTCGCCATATTGGATTTCAAAATGGCATTTGGAGACAATTTCTGGCCTCTGAGCATCATTCTGGTTAAAGAAACACCCATATTTGGTTGTATTTGGGTCATTTTCGGCAGTTTTCCAGTCACCAAAAGTCGCCATTTTACTACTCAAAATGTTGTCTGAGGTCGATTTGTGGTTTCAGTGCATCATCACGATTTCGGAAATACCCATATTGGATGGTATTTGGTCATATCTCGCTGTTTCTTTGAAACCGGAAGTCGCCATCTTGGATTTCAAAATGGCATTTGGAGACAATTTCTGGCCTCTGAGCATCATTCTGGTTAAAGAAACACCCATATTAGGTGGTATTTGGTCATTTTCGGCAGTTTCCCAGTCACCGGAAGTCGCCATTTCACAACTCAAAATATTGTCGGAGGTCGACAAACGTACAAACCGTGGAACACCACCCATGGATTGCCTTATGCATAGGTGAACTTTATTATTATAAAATATTCGGCCGAGTTCACTTCACAATAAAATGTGAATTTTTTTCAGTGTACCCATTAGGGTAATATTATTGTCAAAAGTTACTCTATTTCGCATGTCGTGTAGAACAAAAACAGAAGTGGCGCACCTAGCGGTCGAAAAGGTGACTAACGCTTCTGTCATTTTCAATTTGTCTTCATAATTTCACGTAAGTGAACTATATTGGTATTTAATATATTTGCAATAGAACAAGAAATCGTATAGAAATAAACACGTTCTTTTTTGTACCTGATTGCAATATCTCTCAATGTGGTGTTACCTTTCTTGTTCGTTTGGCTCCAATTTTGACGGTTCGTTTGGCTCACCGCATATCTCTCCCTCTGAGTATCTCTAGTTTCACAATACTCATCGCTACACGAAAGCTTTCTGAGAAAAAATCATCTTGATGGTCTACCAGCGCCGCGTACGGTCGGTGTTGACAACAAGAGGTAAACAATGTTCAAAAATTTAAATAATAGTTTTTTAATTATTTTATTATGAAGTATGCCTACAAAAACTACATTTTCGTGAACCACAAATTAAGAGCTTTCGATTGATGTATATATCATCGTTGTCCGATTCATTTGAAGCGAAATCATTTTCAGAGATGGCTTGACTCAGTTTTCTGAAAATTTCTCAGAAATTACTCAACCACAAATTACCACAAATTGGATTTCGAAACCACAAATTAACCACTAAATATTGGTGCTAAAAGAATTAAAAAAAATACTTTGTCAAGCCATCTTGAAATGAGCTGCCAAACGAATGACAGTTTGCATCTCTTTGATGGGCGAGTATCGTTTGACCAACCTGTTCTTTTTGTGAGCGGCGATGGTTGTGTTACATTTATGAGCGAAAGCCGACTGTGTGGAAGTGAAATCAAATAAAAATAGTGACCGTTTACAAGCCTGAGCATAGGCACTAGATAATGCCACCAATGGACTACTGTTTGGATTCCAAGTCGTTAAACTGCAGCTATTCGCATAACAGTCCTATGTAGAAGTCCTATGTTTTTTTATTTTCTGCGGAAATGGGTCCATTTTGGCATGCTCTACAAGAGTAGACATTAAAATCGAGTTTGAGGGAATCAAACCTTACTTTTCTAATGGTTATTCTTAAAAAACATGCCAAAATGGACCCATTTTCGCAAATTTTACATAGGATTCGCAACTTTTACATAGGACTATTATGCGAATAGCGGCAGTAAAGGTGTCGCTTGATGGGTGTTGGTTAAATAATCTGGGAGTGTCCGAAAATCAACCGGGACAGGTCCGTATGTGGCCTATGACGACCTACACACTTAACACGACTACAATGGCACGGTTTAAGTTTTGATGGATACTGAGCTTACGTTAGTTAGCGAAAAGACGAGTAAGTGTTAGTTGTGGGATGCGTGTATGCGAATCCGATAGATTTCTCAAAAAGAAACCTGAAGATTTCTACATTTATATTTTTGAAAATTCATACATTTAGATTCCATATGCGATTCGAACAGATTCTGTCCGTCTCCCAGAAACGATTCCTCTCACGATTCTGTCACCAAGTTATAGGTATCCTTCTTACTCAGGATTCTCTGCGTGTTAGTTAGGGAAAGCCTTTGCCGAATAATTTTATATATCTTCATGTTGTTCAATGTTCTGTACCTAGTTCGTACAGTCGAAAGTTTCTGAGAGCGTGTAAAAATTACTATGTTTTGAACATCGTTAAATCAGGATTCTTTTTACGTTATTACTATGGAAAAATTTGGGTTTTTAGGTCTTTGAAAAAATAGATCTTGTTAACTACCTAATCAATACAACTTGAACAAGGTAAAAAAAAATTAAGCCCGCAGTCTATGACTTGGAGAGTATCAGTAGATTTGCGATATCTATCAAGGTCACGTGCTTAACACTTTTTTTCATAAAATACAATTTTTAAATATATTAGTAGATATTCCGAAACAGACATGTATTTTTTTTTTCAATTTATTCCAAGTTGGAAAGTCTATAGCAACATTCAAAATAAGCAAATTAAATCCTGTTTTATAACTATAAATAGGTTTAAACGGTAGTTGCTTGCCATTTTTGAAAGCCAGAAGAACAACAGCAACAGATAACATTTATTATTTTATCGCCAGCTAAGGGCTGCTTACATCGAAAATCACCGATAAGTAAACTGCGGCGACAATAATAACAAAGGCAATAACAGCAACATCAATATAAAGTGACAACATTCCTTAAAAGGGTAGGTACCCAAAGCCAGAGCTCTCAGAACAGTATACTGCATATTGCATATGCTTCGATTCTTGTTTACTTCTCTTCTTGGCAGTTCTTCCCTTCTCGCACCTCATGACGGCAGCAAGCACCGCGATTACGACCGGGCTCGATGTCCGTTGGTCGTGACTCACGCGCATCCAACAGAGCAGTGTTGGCAGAATGACAAACTTTAGATTCGTTGCTGTCAGAGGAAATCAATAACAGTTTGTGATGTTGCACTTTTCTTTTTTTTCGTGTAAATAGTTCGATCTTTTAATGAAAATGACTGACCAAAACCCCACCAAATAATCTGAAAATACATAAAATTTATTCGATCATTTTTATTGGAATGAAATTTGCACAAGTTCTAACTCAGCAAACTGAGCTTATTCCGTGAGAAGAAAAAATAAATGAATAAATAGATTGTAAACAATCTTGAGTATTTTTTTCAAAGCGCGTATATATTTTGGCATAAGCTTTCTTCAAAGCATTGTAGCTCAAAAACATTAATTTCATGAAAAACTGAAATTTTGATTTTATTTTACAGAAAAAAAAACTTGAAATGAAAATTTAATTTGTAATTTTCTTGACTTATATTGTAATTTTCTTAGCTTACATTCATCATAACTTGAAAACGCCTT